>NW_026000174.1:36109390-36122605 GCF_001458135.2 Marmota marmota marmota | reverse complement strand
TTCATATATATATATATATATATATATATATATATATATATATATTACACTTGAGTGTTTAGACTTTGGCTTAACATTAAAAAAATCTGGAAAAACAACAATAACCACAAAATGCTAAAATCAGAAACCATCCTGGTTCCAAGCACTTTGGATAAGGGATACTAAAACCTTTGGTAGCATCATAGGGTTACTTTGAGAATTTCAAGAGACACTGGCTTGGAAGCATTTTGTAAATTGAAAAGTGCTATCGGAATATGTTAAAATGTGAGATGTTATTTTATGCTAAATATGGTGGCACTTACCTGTGATCCCAGCAATTTGGTGGGGCTGACACAAGAGCATTGCAACTTTGAGACCATCCTGGGCAAGTAAGTGAGACTGTGGCTCAAAACAAAACAACTAAAAAAAATCAAGTATTTCAGGTTAAGATATATTCTTAAAAAGTGAAAAATGTTACAGAATGGATACCATAGCTATGCAAAATTGTAGATGCATCTATAGGAATAGTTACTGTTTTTTTTTGCTATTGTTATGGATAATATTTAAAGAATATTTATATAAAACACTGAAAATTCCTATTATACTCTAATATTATATATTCCTTTGCACCCTCCAAACATTATCTAATATGACACTTTACAAGGCCTAAAATAGTGGAGAATTAAAAATGATGATATCAGCAGGAGACTCCTACCCTGTCAGCAAATGATTTTGGAAAGCTGTTCATGGCCTAGGCATGTGGGAAGCGAAGGTTGTGCACAGTAGTGAAAACACTGTTTCCTTCACTTTACAAGTTTAACTTTGTAGGAAAGAAATATAGAATTTATTAATTTATTTGTTGAGGAGTTTTTGTTTTGTTTTGTTTTGTTTTGCAAATAAAAAAAACCCTACTCTCAATCTCTCAATCTACTGTCATTTACATTTTGTTTTCCTCTAAAATTTAAGGAGTTAATAGCTATAAATAGACTATTTTAGTGGTAGAAGAATCATAGACATATCTTTTCCATTGCAGTTTAAAGTTCCAAAACAAGAAACAGTCTTAACATAATTGCTCCAAAGATAGTTTAAAAACTTTTTGATCTTTTATTCATTAATGATTAACTAAATAAAATAGAATAAAACTTCTGAATGAGGAAAAGCTTAGTATTCTTTTATGGTCTGTGGCCTCGGGATATGGGTATAAGACACTTTCCACTATTGTCATTCTGTAGTTTGGTTTGGATTAAATACAATATAGTACATTAAAATTAAGTAGATCCAGGTGTCATGTTGCATGCCTGTAATCCCAGTGACTCAGATGGCTGAGTCAGGAGGATTAGTAGTTCAAAGCCAGCCTCAGCAAATTATTGAGACCCTAAGCAACTCAGTGAGACCCTGTTTCTAAATAAAGTACAAAAAAGGGCTGGATATGTGACTCAGAGGCTAAGTGCCTCTGGTTTCAATCGCTACAACAAATAAAATACGATATAATAAAATGAAATAAATGGGCACGGGTAGGCATTTGGATAGAAATTGTGACAATATTTGAATTTGTACCTTTTAGAGAAAGTAGGTCTTATTTAATTCCTGATATGATTCTTCCAATACTGTAAAATATGCCTGTAACAAAGTGTCTATAGAGAATAAAATGCACGTTTTTCACTTTAAATTTTATCTTAATTTATTACAAAGCTGAAAACTGCCTAGTTTTATAGATACTCTCGTTCCTCACATCAGATTGCTATTTCATATGAGGATGGAGATCAATATCATTCTTTTTAATGGTTTCATTGTACTTCATCCTATGAATCTACCGCAATTTATTTCATTGGTTTTCCATTGATGGATAGTTATGTTCTTTCCAGTCATTTGTTAGTATAAGTGATATTGCACAACTCTTTTCTATTATTTTGTGAACTTTTGTGATTTTATTGATAACATAAATTTCTAGAAGTAGACTTTCTGAGTTAAAATGGAAGTTCATTTTCAATTTGAAAGATATTTTCATTTTGCACTGTGAAAGATTCACTGTTGTATGATTTCACATGCTTTCCTTGCATTTCTCAACCCAAGGCATTATCAAGCTTTATGTTTTCTGTTAATTTGATATCTGAAAATGTTGGTCTTGAGATATAGTTTATTAAATAGCTGTAGTTTTTATTTGAAGCTTCCAACTAAGATCCCTGTACACAGATTTGCCTTTATTGTACTTTCTCAAGCTGAATATTGCTAGTAGGAAATTTGGCAAATTAAAGTGCAAGAGCAGGCTTTGATGTTACTATTGGGATCTCATGAATGCTGCCCATTATTCCCTTAATAAAAATTCAGCAAGAAAATGAACTACACAGAATTTGTAGCTTCTCAAATCTTCTAGTATCAAATGAGATAGCACAAGATAGCACCTTATAAAATTTAAAACAAATTGCACCATATAGTAGGAAAATGTGAGCTCTTGAACCTTAAAATATATAATGAAGGTTATTTTGGCAAATGGGAAACTTTTATTTTAATGACCATCCATGCAAGATTTGTTTGCTCAAGGAGCAATAAGACTCTTTGATTGCAGCCTAACAACAATTACTAAAATAGTATTAGTTCAATAGGAACTTAATGAATGTCTAGTAATGAATTTAAAAGACCTTCTTATTTGATATAAATTGAAATTAATTCATATTTCATGTAAATATACATATATATACCATATATATTAATAAATGTATATACATGTTCATATATCCACACAAACAACTATACATATAATTATTATTTGTGGAAAGGGTAACATGGAAGCATATGGGTGAGATGTTAGTCTTTTCAATAAATAGTCCACAAAAAATGGACATGAGATGAGCTTCCTCTCTCTGATAAGACTATGCTCTAGCTAATCTCACTTAAGGATAACAAATCTAGCCTGAGGAATTTGGGGCTTTAAAAAAATTATTTTATTTTTTATTTCCATGAATAAATTGTGTATGTTCATGTATTCACCCTGACATTTAAAAACATATATACATCACACAAATGAAATCCAGCCCCCCATGTCTTTCTAATCCCTAATATTTGCTTTTGAACATTCATGTAAACAATATTTCAGCTTCTACATATGAGAGAGAACATGTTATATTTGCCTTTCTATGTCTGAATTATTTTACTTAACATAATGTCTTCCAGTTGCATCATTTTTTTCTGAAAATGAAAACATTTATTCTTATTATGACACAATATCTCATTGTTATATATGCCACATTGTTTTATGCATTCATCCATTGGTAGGAACCGAGGCAGAGTCCATATCTTAGTGAATAGTTCTGTCCTAAACTTAGGTACACATGTATTTATTTGGTATGTTGAAATCATTTACTTTATATGTATATACCTAGAAGTGAGTTGGCTGGGCAACATGGTAGAAATATTTCAGTTTTTTGAGGAACAATTGGCTGAATTAATCTACTTTCCCACCAACAGTGTGTGAGAGTTCCTTTTAGCACATATTCTATTTTTCTTTTTCCTTATAGCCATTCTAATGGGGTTAAGATAATATCTCATTTTAGTTTTTATTTGCACTTCACTGGTGCCTAATAAAGCTTGCTGTTAATGACTTACTCTGATCAAAATATCAATCTCTATATAATAATAATTTCACTAAAGCAGTAACACCTAACCTAATATCTTCTCTCTTTGCTCTACTCAAACTGTGGCGCATTCACACTTAATAGATGTGGAGAAATAGCATTTTTTATTCACAATTTGTGAAAAGGCAACGGAATTAAAAGCAGCTATGACCATTTAGGAGTTTTGAATGTTACTGGGGGAATGTTTTTGGACTTCGTGCTGCTCTTCTGATAATGCTACTTAGTCATTCTTTGTGTATATTTTGTAGATAGCAGGAATACCATGTGAGAAGAATTAAAAATCTTTAAAATTGTTCATATGGAGGCTGGAGTTTGTCTCAGTGGTAGAGTGCCTCCCTGACATGCACAAAATTCTACATTTGATCTCCAGCACTGTAAAATATTAACAAAATAAAATATAAAACCAGACATATCTAAACTTTCCTTGTTGAGAAATATTATACATGTTTAAAAGTAACAATATAAATCCCTTTAGAAAATAAAACCCCAGCATTCCACACCTAAGAATAATATCTGTATTTCTCACATGACTACTAAACTTTGTGAATCTAAGCAATAGTAATTCTTGGTGCCTGGTAACAAGCTTCTTCCAGATTACACAGTAATGAAAAAAATCACATAAAAACTAACTCATGATTAGGCTGGGGCTATAGCTCAGTGGCAGAGCACTTCCCTAGCATGTATGAGGCACTGGGTTCAATCCTTAGCACCACATAAAATTGAAACAAATAAAATAAAGGCATGCTATCCATCTACAACTACAAAAAAAAAATACCTCATGATTGATCCATATATAATAAAATGATCCCAATAAAATTTTCAAATTGGCACAATGACTAAACATGCAGACAAGTGGAACAGAATAATAAGACAGACTCAAGGTTACATACATATAATTATTACTTTGTGGAAAAGTGGCATTGCAATTATGGATGAAAATATAGTCTTTCAAATAAGTGGTGCTACTTCATTTGGAAATCCATATGCAAACAAATAAATAAACCTTGAGCTTTAGAGCATACACAAAATCATTCCCAGATGAATCATACACCCAAATGTCAAAGGTTTTAGACAACAGAGGACAAATGATTTCTTAGGACAAAGAAAGTACCGACTGATTGTAACATGAAAGATAAGGATAAATTAGGTAATATTGACAAGAATTACTCTCCATCAACAGCTACTAATTGAAGAGAGAAGAGGTACAGAGGGAGAGGTGATATTTGATATATATGATGAAAAATAAGAGTAATACCCAAAGAGCTCTTGAAAATACCAAAATTATTTTTTTTAAATTAGTAAATGAATATTTCACAAAAGAGATCATCAAATATCAATAAAAATAGAATGCTGACCTACTTCATTAAACATCATAGAAATGAAATCAAAGCTATAAGATAACACCTATGAATGATACAAAGTAAGACTAAACAGATCAATGATTATAAGGTTTCAAAACAGCAGGATTTCTGAGATATTGTTGATAAACATTTTGTAACACTATGGAAAACATTTTGTAGTTATGAGGTCATATCCATACATTCATTAGCATTCTATTTGTTGTATATATTCAGTATAAGATGTGGTCGTGGATATGTGTATTATATATGTGTGTGTTTGTGTGTGTATAGTGAGGTTTTTTTTTTTTTAATAGACTAAACTGTACCTCTCCCAAATGCCTATTGACAATAAAATATGTATGAGTTATGAAATCTCAGTAAATATTAATGTTATAAAGAAAGGAGAAGAAACATTCTATAACTATCATAACTGAATCCTTTATAGATGGTTGAGTAAAAGAATCTGTAATATTAGAATAATTGTATCTATGTGATGTTCAAATTCAGCAAAACTAATGTTGATACTTTAATTTGCAATAAATGTTAGTTTCCATGTAACTAGCAGAAGACCTAATCAGGAAGATGCTAATAGCTAATCTTACTCAGACTCAGCATGCTCAAAATAAAGTCTGTCTTCCACTACTGGGTTGGGGAGAGATGCTGGCTTCTGAGATATGTACTCTGAGCCCTTAGAAAATTGTGCCTCATAAGAGTATTTTATTATGCTTGTGACGTTAGCCAGGTTGTATTTATCATTAATGACTGGTTTTATATGTTTGAGACCTTGGACTATGAACATGACTTTTACTGAAAATATATAACCAATGTGATTTTGATGAATGCATGGAATTGCAGGGTCATAGACTTATGCACCTTTAGTTGATACTATAAAATGATTGCCAGTGTTAGAAAGTAATCTGTAGTCTCAGAATTCCTCCTGTTTTGAAATGTTGTGAACTTTGAGTAGCATTAGTCTTACGTTGTAGCATTCTTAGGTGCCATAATACAGTTTGGTTTCATGTTTCTGATGATTAATGAAGTGGATCAACTTTTTAATATATATTGTTATTTGTTTAAATAAACATAAGTTGATTTGAACAAAAAGATTGTGTTGAACACTTATTTTTGCTGGGGAGGTTAGTGGAGGGGCAGCCACAATCTGAGTACCTGTGCCATGCAACAATGAAGCCTATGTGAATGATCCCCGGTAACAACCCAGACATTAAAGCTCAGGTATTGTGTTTGTAAATGTTATTTATGAGCATACTGAGCACATTCCTATGTGACTCCACTGAAAAGGACACCAGTAACCTTGTGCCTGCTTCCTCAATGTGTGTCTTTCTTGCTTTCTTCAGGTTGTAAAAGAAAACATTACCATGAGTATGAACACTTTACTGAGACCTGTGAGTCCTTCCCCAGAACCAGCAAAATTCTGAAAGTGGCACTGTGGATCCTTGACATAGAGTCCAAAGGGAGAATTTTATTGCTAATAATATTCTTTCACTTAACCTTGAGCCTGAGTAAATGATTGGCAATTTCTTTGTGAGAATTCATCCTATTGTACACTTACATTTTGCATACATTTTTTGTATGTATTATATGCTTCAATGCAATTTTTTCAAAAATATTCTTATATCTTATATATGGACTATTTAATTGTGTTAAAACACATGCTTAATCTAGGAACAAATAAGACAGTGCATTTTTATATCACTGGATAAGCAGAGTAGGTGTTAGAGTGGAGCACCATTAAATAACATAAAAGCTATTATTCTTTAACCATTATAGAGTTTTTAAGGCTAAAGACATGCAGTTTTTAAGTCAATACAGTAGCTCAGATAAGATTCTGAAACTCTAAACGTGACAGTTTGGGTGGTAAAATCACTAATATTAATTGGTGAAAGAGAGCAAGGGGGTCAAGGATGTCTACCTTGTTAGAAGCCTGTGTGAATAGCCATGATGCTTTCTAAGATAAAGTCAGCTCAGGGAAGAAGATAATTACATCCATTTTGGACAAATGGAGCAGCTGCCTCAAGGCCGTTCAAATGAACGTGTATGGCATGTACCGAAGCAAACAGTGCGATTCTTGGAGAAGATCTTTGAACCTGAGATATCTGCTTGGGAATCATGTGTATTTAAATAGTTACCATCTTGAGAAGTGGTAAACTCAGAGCATTTAGAGTGAGAAAATGTAATGAAAGTAGTTAACTGCATATGGAATCAAGACATCAAGGAATGAAAAGAAGACTCAGAAAATAAGACTAGCCCTCAGAGATCTGAGAGGAATGAGGTGATCTAAGAGTGGTAAGGATGGAATAGTGAATGGTGCTATGTTCAGCTGAGAGCTGCAGAAAAACAAAGTCTGTAAACTGTCAATTTGATGTGGCAACTGGGAAGACCTTGAACTTGTGCAGAGAACTTTAGAAGAGGAAGCAAAATTACTTTGCATTGATGACTGGTGAAAAATAAGGCAGGGCAAAGTGTCTATTGAGTAGTGACTCAGAAGTGGGGAAGCCAGGGATTGGTAGCCAGGGAGAATCTGCAAAGATGGAATAATACAGCATGGAGATGAAACATAGTGGTTAAAGTTTAGATGAAAGCATATGAACTACATAGAGACTTTAAAAACTTATGAGGATTATTAGAGAGTAGAGCAGTGCAGAGAGAACTAAAATTCAGAGAAGTCAGCACAGTAAGAGAAATGAAACTAAGGAAGGAGATATGAAGCATTATAAAAAGCAGAACACATTGTAAGCAAATTAAGATCTGCAGTAAAAATGGTAAGATAATAAGGGTATAAAAACTTATGTAACTAACAATAGAAATAGCTTTGATGTACTGTAGACAAAAGAACTCTAGGGGAATAAAATGATTCAAGTACAACAATCTGTAAGATCACTCGGGCCCTCTTAAGAAGAATGCACATTGAAAGAAATTTAGAAATGATTCAGTCCCAAAAATGGCTGTATGAACTAAAATGTTGACAACTCCCTTAAGACAATGATTTTGTGATAAAAAATTAACTCATCCCTCTGCTTGTTATGATACATATAATTTATTTGTAAAAAATATTTTGACGTATTTAGGACATTTATGACTGTCTTTATGACTATATGTGTAATTAATCTCCAACAATTGCACATTTCACACCGTGTGTTTGGGGTCATGTGTGATAATGAAAATACGATTTCATTGCTAGGTGGGTAACTATGACCACATGAGACTTTGGTGCATTAGCTTTTTCATCTATAAAATAGTGAAATAATATTTTTCATTTCTATCATAGAAGTATGTTGTAAGGTTTGGTTGAGATAAACATATTTGAAGGTGTTCTATGAATTGTAAGGTTATCTGGGAGTTGCATTTGCTTTTTTGTTTGAAACATTTGGAAATGACACAGGCATTCATATATACTAGGCAAGTGCTCTATCATCTAGCTATATTCCCAGACTTTTTATTTTAAGACAGATCTCACCAAATTGCCCAGGGTGGTCTCAAACTTGTGATCCTCCTACCTTAGCTTCTCAAAGCATGGGGATTATACCAAACACAGCTGAATAATAAGTTTCCAATATTTATTTTAATGTGCTACTTGTTATTATCATTATCATCACTTCCATTATTATGAATCAGAGTAGTGGAGCAAGAAGCCGTCTTGCTTTTGCCATCATCTTAACCAGATGAAATTTTAAACTATAACAAATTATCTGTCCTTCCATTTGTTCACCTATGTGTGTGTTTTCCTAGTGTCAATTAGTAGGGAATAATTACAATGCATCAGTGCTAGATCTGAGAAGAATATACTATTGCAATTCCCTGGATGACACTAATATTCTTTCTATCCAAATCTGAAGCCCTCGGTGATGGTACTTACATTATGTCTGATTCTTTCTTCATAGGTAAAATGTTACAATTTTAACATATACAAAATAAAGTCATAGAAACCTGGGAATAATATATAAGAGAGACTACACCATGCAAAACTTGTTTAATCAATAGGAATCAATGAAATTTGTAGTTGAGATAACAGACAGAAATAGCTTTTGCTTTTCCTATTGAACAGTTTTAAAAGAGCATGAAATAACATAATCCTATTAAACATCTTGAAATACATTTTAATGCCCAAAGTGCATTGCTCTGAGGAACAGTCTCTTCACTTGGAGTGTTTATAACTTAGGCTATTAAATGCAATAATATGCAAAAAATTTTTCATCTCATTACCTTTATGTTTTGTCTCTCCCACCCCAATGAATTCTGAAGGTAACAGTGGTTATTTTCTCCTTACTGCTTTATGGCAACTCTGATTTATTACAAATTCACTTAAATGTTCATTGCCCTATTAAAGTAACTTCTTTTCATTGGATTATTTTAGTTTGATTACACTATTATATTTATATTATATTTATATGCATATACTTATATCTCATATTCATCTATATGATTCATATTTATATACATTGTCAAACAAGGAACTATAAAATTCTTTTCTTTAATGTTTGCATTCTTAATACTTGTTTCTGAGAAGTACAAATATGTATTTATTTGTATTTATTTGTTTAGATTAAAATTATAGGAAAGAATAGAAGACATTTTGCATAACGACATTAACACTTTTGCAAGACTAAGAAAATATAAAATGTGATTCATATTTTATGGTTATACTAATTTTATTATAAATTGGGAAGTTTCTAATTCTCAATCATGGACTAAAAATCATTGAATTATATAATCTCTGTCCCTATGTAGAGTCTAAATAAATCTGTTTCAATTTATTTCATAGATATAAACTATAAAGGACTTTTATTTTAGAATGTTTCATTTTAGTACTGGAAGATTTTTTAAAAATATTATTGCTCAAATATGTACTTCGAGTGTGATTTCCCACTATGTACCTTTATTCTCCAAGTGGCTGTCCAACTTTCTTGTAACTCTGTAGAATTGAGATTCTCATTCATACAATGCCATGCATTAATTTGATGGATAACCATAATTATTAGAACAGTCTTCTTTACAGTTTCCCTGTGGCTTTCACTAAATTGTCTAATCTCTACCATTGGGACAACACAAAAAAAGTCTCATTCCTCTTCCATAGAGCAAATCTCCAATATTGGAAGATGAACATAATTTCTCCTCTATATATTTTCTGCAAGCTAGTCATTCTTAGTTGCTTCAGGCTTCCTTTTCATGACATACTGCTGTAGTTCAAATATGACTTGTTTCTTCTGAAATGCATTTTGAAACTTATTTACCATTGTGATGGTGTTGGGACATGGGACCTTTAACAACAAATTAGATCTTTAATTGGGATTGATGCTTTTCTCCAAAGAGAGGGTTAATTCTCAAGGGAAGACATTAATTATCCTAAGAGTTGTTTGTTAAAAAGTGAGTCCAGCCCACTTTGTCTATCCTTTCCACACCTGCTCTTTCACCTTCAAACGTGATATGAAGCTCTTGACAGATAATTTGGCATGCTTTTGTACTCCCTAGATTTTCAGAATTGTGAGCCAAATAAATCCCTATTCTTTACAAATTACCTAGTCTGTAGTATTCCATTACAGCAAAAGAAAGTGGAACAAAACAAATATTTTTTTTTTGTCAAATTTAAGTGTGAGTAAACTTCAATTATTTTTCTTAAAGAAAGTTTCCAAAATGAAACACAAGATAATTCTGCTGAGTCTGAAAGTTTCAATACAAGGGACTTATTCTTGGCATCATGTTTCACTGAGACTTGGTTTAGGAGAAGTACATATATCATCCTACTTTATTCCATACTAAAGAAAAAGTGGTTCTTTTTGTTTTACTGAATTATTTGTCTTTACCATAAACAACACTCCTCTCCCAGTGCAGGAACTCTCCCACTGGTACCTTTTATGAGCTGAAGCACATGGTGAAATTCTGACATCCAATATAAATATAGTTGGAAATAAAATCTTTAAAGGGGTAACTAAGACTAAAACATCATAAATGGTGGGGCTCTATGTTAATACATCTATAGTTCTTATAGAAATAGAAAGAGATATTCTGAATATACATTTATAGAGCAAAACAATATGTGCAGATAGAGCAAGAAGATTTCCATCAACAACACAAGAGAGGCTTCAGAAACAAAAATAAAAACAAAAACAAAACCCACCTTGTAATCCTAGCAGCACAGGAAGCTGAGGCAGGAAGATCCCGAGTTCAAAGCCAGTCTCAGCAGTGGTGATGCACTAAAGCAACTCAGTGAGACTCTGTCTCTAAATAAAATACAAAATAGGGCTGGGGATATGGCTCAGTGGTAGAGAACCCTGAATTCAATCTCTGGTATTCCCCCCAAGGGAAAAAAAATCTTGATTTTAGCCTCCAGAAATATAAGAAAATATGTTCAACCATAAGAATGGGATCTGAATTAGAATGAGTTATACTTTGTGTATATATATGTCAAAATACATTTTAATGTCATGTATATCTAAAAACATTAAAAAACAACAAATAAAATAAATTTATGTTTTTTGAGCCCTGCTGTTTATTGGGTTTTATTTGTTTGCTTGCTTTAAATGCATTCCTAAGAAAACAAGAAGGTATGTAAGGACCTTCCTTTTAACATGAAACCACAAGTTCCTGTAGCTATTAATAAAATTGTGAGACCAAATTTCACAGCCACAATCTCATATTTTTTTCCTTTCACTCCATAATACCCAGTTGTATATATTCTGGGGTATGAAAACTGTTTTGGAAAAGAAAAATAGTTGCTTTTCATAACAAAGACTCACAAAATCATCTAAATATTTATGAGCCTCCAAAGCTAATTGGCATTATTTTTTATAGTCTGAAGATAGTTGAAAGTGTTTCAGATAAATACTAACCCACAGGCACATATATGTACCAAGCCAATTTTCACATTCAGTTGTTGAATATTAATTTACAGATAAGAAAAGGAAAACATCAAATAAAATTTGCTCAAAGAAATTCTATCTTAAAAGTTATTTTCTAGATAAGGTGATGAACTATATGATGAACCAAAGATTTTGAGGTCTGTTAAGAATGCCCTAAACTCAAGGAATACTTCTATCAGAAAAGTTATTTTAAACAAAAGAAAGCATTAAAATTTGTACTTATGTGCGTCACCTATTATTTTGTGAATAATATTTTAAAATAGGTTATTTGGAAAAATATCTATATATATATGGACATGAATGTGTATATATATATATATATAATATATATAGAGATATAAGCACTATAGAACTATATATATATATATATATATATATACACACACACACAAGCACACATTTGAAATTATACATGTGTCTTACAGTCTGAACTGAATACAATAGCCTTTATGAATGTAAAGGACAAAAGGACTTGAGAAAATTAAATATGTCACTTTTTAATTGCTATTGCTAGTAAGATATCTATTATATATTCAAATAAAATTTCATCAGGCTTAAAGATGAATTTCAATAATGTCTTACATATTGTTATAATTTAAAGTAGTTAAGTCTTCAGACACCAAAATATTCTGCCATATTTTGGTTCTACAAAGAGAAAAATGGTTTTGTTAAATGATGTTGAAAATTACTTCATTTCATTGATAATAAAATGGATGGCCTGTAAAATTTAAAATATATGAGTAAAAGTAAATGATTCTTTGTAGGGACTCAAATGCCTTGCTTAATTGAATTGAGCAAATAAAAACGTGAGTGGAAGACATTCTAAAATATAAAATATGTTATTAACATCAACTTTAATGATTTTATTTCTATTTCTGTTTTTTGGATTTGTTGTTATTTTTCAACAATTTGATTTCACTCAATATAATGCTAGTCTCTAAGAATGCATCTGTGAATAATAGTTTCTTAGTATTTTTTGTTTGTTTCTGCAAAAGTTAGAAGTACAGCAGTTTTGACTGAGTAGGTCAGTATGAATCCAGGGCCTATCCCAGGTATATTTTCAGGATTTGTAGAGAAACAATATGATGAAGAGAGCAAGTAACCACAGAGACCACATCAACTGATACTATAAAAATAATAATTATAATAATAATAAGAATTTCATTTATTTATTTATTTATTTATTTATTTTTATTGTTGGTTGTTCAAAACATTACATAGTTCTTGATATATCATCTTTCACACTTTGTTTCAAGTGGGTTATGAACTCCCATTTTTAGCCCATATACAGATTGCAGAATCACATCAATTACACATCCATTGATTTACATATTGCCATACTAGTGACTGTCGTGTTCTGCTACCTTTCCTATCCTCTACTATCCCCCC
>NW_026000174.1:35994120-36106817 GCF_001458135.2 Marmota marmota marmota | reverse complement strand
GCTGGGAAGGAATTCTGTCGGCGGAACTTTGGTGATGTCACCTCTCTGCTATGGCGGGCCCCAGGCTCCTTTCCAGAGTGTCCAAAGGGAGGGGTGGTACTGGTCTGTCTCTGGTTGGTTTCAGCTCCCAGTTCACTATTTCATGAAGGCTTGGCGAGAGACCTCTTCCTAGAGTCCCTGCACCGTTCCTGCTGCGCTGCGCCTCAGAGGCTATCCGCCCTGACGCGGGGGCCGCGTGCAGGCAGCCAACAGTCCCTGAGTCGCGCGGGCAGCGGCTGGCGGGTCTGGACCTCTGCGCTGCGTGGCGGAGATTCACTCGTCTAGCGCAAACTGTCACCTCCAAAAATCCTACCGATTCCTGGCCGGTCTCTCTTTAGTGGAATTTTGCTAGGAGTTTCTCAGCAGGTCGAATCTAAGCATATCCATGTGTCTCTCTGACCCCGTTGTTGAGGAGGTACTGAAAGCGCTGCCTCCCCTCTCGCCACCATGTTGGATCCTCAAGAATTTCATTTATTGAACTGTAACTCTATAATATGGGTTTCAAGGCTGGGAGGAAAGTGGTTTTAAATGGTTTTATTCCTCAAAATCAGAACCTATTTTAAAATGTTTTCTCATGTAGCTAATAATACTAGAAAGCTCTTAATTTAAACAAGATACTACTGGCTAATTAAAGCCCTACAAAATTGAACTGCTTCTTATCTTTTGAAAAAATTTCTAGAGTTTTAATATGATTTTCACAAAAAGAGCTGAGCTACTTTTGCAAGTAAAGTAAGCCATTTTCTTCAAGTTTCTGTATTATCCAAGTGAATTTCTAATAAAAGGAAATTATCTCCCACAAATAAATGATTCAGCTTATTTATAGAATAGGCAAATGGGAATTCAATTAAAGATTTATATGGCTTTATTTAATTAAAATAATTATACAATATAAAATTCTGTGAATTATTCATTGAATTTTTCTTAGATTTACTTATTAAGTTTAATGCACATGAGAAACCCAGAAACTGGAACATTTTATATGGATTCTATTGAAACTTATCTACTTAAAGAAAAGTTGAACTGTTTAAAGACAAACAAATGAACATGTGCCTCAGTTTCTAATTGGGATACAAAAGTACTTATCTCTAGAATGATAAATGCAGCAGTTTGAATTCTGTTAAGAATGAGTTTATAAGTTTCTGTGTGGCCAGACATGTTGGCACACGCCTGTATTCCCAGCAACTTGGGAGGCTGACGCAGGAGGATCATAAGTTCTAAGCCAGTCCTGGCAACTTAAAAAGGACATGTCTCAAAATAAAACACAAACAGAAATAAAAAGTGCTGGAGAATTAGATCAGTAGCAGAGTGCCCCAAGATTCAATCCCCAGGACAGAAGTGACAGATGTAAGAAATGCTAATGAAACCCTTATGAGATGATGTTTCATTTACACTAGAATGGCATAAGTTTAAAAATCTGACAAAATCACGTATTGATTGACAAAGATCTCCAATCTACTAGAACTTTCATGTGGTGATTTTGGATATGTATAAACCGCTTTGGAAACTGGAAATTTCTTTTCAAATTAATCAGCTATCTAACTTATGATTATGCAAGTCCAATTTTAATTGTTGTCAAAGTGGGGGAAAAAAGTGCCCTCAAAAGTTACACAGAAATGTTTCTAGCAGTCTTTTTCTTAAAAACCCCAAATTAGAACATTAAAATGTCCCCTAAGAAGAGAATGTGTAAAGAAACAATGGCACATGAATTAATCAGCAATGATTAAAATCAAATAATCTCAAAGCAGTACAAGAAGGGAAAGATCCACAGTTTTAAAATAGTCTCTCTCATTTGGTAGGTTGTCATTTCACTCTAATGATTATTTCCTTTGTTGTGCTGCCACTTTTTAGTTTAATATCTTTGTCTATTTTTCTTTTGTTTCCTGTGCTTTTCTTGCCCCCCAATTCCTTCCCCATTTCAATGTCTCCAAGCATTTGCCCTAAGTTTTACTTTATAGCTTTTTTAAAAAATTTGTTGGTTGGTTTATTTCAGGTCTGCATGCATTTTTAATCCATTGGAAGTTAATGTTTTTAGGTGATGAAAGAGAGGAGTCTAGTTTGATTCTTTTCAATGTCGATATACATTTCTTCAAGCATCATTTGTTGAAGACTTCTTTCTCCAATGCCTGTTCTTGGCACCTTTGCTAAAAATCAGTTAACTGGAGATGCTTGGGTTTAATTTCAAGCTCACTATTCTGTTACACTGGTTTATGTGTCTGTTTGTATACCAATACCATGCTATTGTGACTGTAACAGCTTTTCACATGTTTTACAGTCAGAAGTGTAAATATTCTTGCTTTGCTCTTTTTGTTGAAACTGGCCATTGCATTTTGTTTCTGCTTCCATATAAATTTTAGGAATTTTCTATTTTGAAGAAAAATGTCATTGGTGTTTTGATGGAGATTTCAGAGATTGCATTGAATTGTTTTGGAATATCTGGACATGTTAACAATAATAACTTTTTCAAGCCTAGAACATGAGAGTTTCTGTGTGTGTGTGTGTGTGTGTGTTGTGTGTGTGTGTCCTTTTCAATTCCTGACATCATAGGTTTCTAATTTTCATTTTCATTTTCACTTTCTTGGTTAAATTTATTACTAGGGTTTTTATTGTTATTATTTTGTTTTTGATAACTATTTTAAATGAAATTCCTCTCATGATTTATTTCTCAGTTATGTTGTTATTGATTTATAAGAATGCCACTGATATTTCTACATTGATTTTGTATCGTGCAACTTCACTGAATTCATCCTCCAATTCTAATTACCTTTTAGAGACATTCTTAGCCTTTCCCTTATAGAAAATCTTATCATTTACAAACAAAGGCTTAATATCCAGCATATACAGGAAATAAAAGGAAGAAAGAAATACCTGATCAAAAAGTGGGCAGAAGATATAAATGGTTATTTCTCAAAAGAAGACACACAATATAAAACAGGTATATGAAAAAAAAATATCTTCAACATTACTAATCATCAGGGTGATACAAATTAAAACCATAAAAATGCCCTTCAACAGATGAATGGATAAAGAAGATGTGGTATAAATGCACAATGGAATATTACTCAGCCTTTTTCAGGTAAATGACATTTGCAGGTAAATGGGTGGAGCTGTGAAATAAACCAATCTCCCAAAACCAAAATCTGAATGTTTTCTCTTATATGCAGATGCTAGTTCACAATAAGGGAGTGAAGGCTAGGGAAGAATAGAGGCATTTGGGGTTGGACAGAAGGGAATGAAGGGAGGGCAGGGGACATAGGATTAGGAAAGATAGTAGAATGAATCAGACATTGTTACCCTATGTGCATATATGAGTACACGAACTGTGTGACTCTATATCCTGTATAACTAGAAGACTGAGAAGATGTATGATATATCAAAATGCATTCTACTGTCATGTGTAACTAATTAAAACAAATTAAAAAGCGCAAAGAAATGTAGCATCACTCCAGTAAGAATGGCTATTACCAAAAAGACAAAAAGGAAGTGGTTGTGAGTCACTGGTAAAGGACTTGCCTAGCATGCACAAGGCCCTGAGTTCCATCTCCAATATAAAAAATGAACAAACCAACAAAAATAAGTTTAACACAAGTGCTACTGAGGACCATGTGGAGAAAAGGTAACTATTCCCCACCATGATTCTTCTGGCAAACAACTTCAAAAGAGAAGTGCAATTGTAGATAAACCTTGAAGAGTTATAATTTAACCACATGATCCATATTCTCTGGGTGTTGGAATTACTTAATTTCAGTAAACCCAAAATTCATCAATTATGTACTCTCAAGCTCTGCTTTTTATTACATATTAGATTCATAAATTTTAGTTTTTCAGGATTAATTTTTGATTAATCAATTTGAGACTATGAAAAATGCCTTTCTTTTTCTTCATCATTAGCAGCCTAACTACTGACCAGTGTCTGACTCATACTGAGCAAACAAATTTATCCTTGAATGGAAGAATAGTGAATGGAAAGTACTATTTCTTAGGAACAACTGTGGGATGAATACTATTCCTCTCCAATTCATTCACTGATGTTTCCATACCAGTATGAACTGTATTTGGACATAGGGCCAAGAATAAGGTACAGTTAATTGATTTTGTAATGGTGGGATCCTAATACAATAGGACTATTTTAATTAGTTATTCATGACAGTCCTTGTAAAAACAGAGACATCAGGTTGCACACACAGAGAAGAAATTCTTATGAAGACACAAATAGAAGGTGCCTATCTGTATCACCCTCATCTTGAACTTGCAGCCTATGGAAGTATAAGAAAATTAATTTATTTTGTGTAACTTTTCTTGTCTATGGTGTTTTGTTATGACAGTCCTCATAGAATAACAGAGTGATGGACATATACATATGCACACAATACATATGGAAATATAGATACTGTGTCTATGCTTTATAGATATATATAGATATAGATATATACCACATTTTTTATTCATTCATGTCAATAGACATGTTGATTCCATATCTTAGCTGTGATTAATGAAGCTAATTAATTGTGATTAATGAAGAAGAAAACCTAGACAATCAATGACATACAAATTTCATTTCCTTTGTGTATTTACCCAGAAATGACATTACTGGATCATTTAATGTAAATTTTATTTTTAACCTTTTTTCATTTTTTGGGGGGGGTGGGATCCTCACTATGTTTTTCAGTGGGGTTTTGTGAGGTCTCAGGTAATCTTGCCTCAGCCTCCTAGGTAGCTGGGAATACAAGCATGTGCCACCATGTTTTGCTTATTTTAAAATTTTTAAGGGAACTCCATTTTGTTTTGCATAATAGCTACACCTATTTAGATTTCCACCAACAGTGCACAAGGGTTTTCTTTTCTGCTCATCCTCACAAGCACTCATCATTGACTTTTTGGATAGTAGTCAACATTGTGAGATAATATCTCATTGTGGTTTTGATTTACATTTTTCTGATGATTATTAACCCTCAGCATCATTTCAAATACCTCTTGAATATTTTTTTTTTGGAAAAAATATGTACTCAGGTTCTTTGTCTCTTTTCACCTTTTGTTATTGAGCCATATAGATGTCTTAAATATTTTGAAATGTGTTTGTATATATCTCCATCCCTTAACAGATATATGATTTACAAATCTCTCATTCTATAGTTTGCTCTTTCTTTTTCTTGATTTCTTTATTCTCTGTATGCATTTAAGTTTGGTGCAAATTCATTTATTTATTTCTGCTTTTGTTGCCTATTCTTTTGATGTCAATTCTAAGAACTTTAAATAATAATAGAAACTCTAATAGCAAATAGTCACTGAAAATTAGACTGTGATGCCAGTTCACATATGTGATTTTACTAACTTACTGGATGGTATGAACATATCTTCATTTAATATATATGAAAACAAAGAACTGAAGAATGTGACTGACTATATGACATATTCACCAAAGTCCCAAGAATTATATATTGCCAGAGCTAAAAATATTGTTATGTCTGACTCAAATGTCCTTATTTTAGCCATTACATCACAGACTATTGCTATATTTGCCCTTCATTCATCCTATCATCATTTAACCTGTTTTCCTCAAAAGAAAATCATAATATTTTCTATAGCAACTGCAGTCATGTCCTTTGGCCAGGGAGAAGAAAAGCGCCATCTCTGCAGTTGTTCTGTCTGCAGAGTGGTAAAGAATACCTTGAATCTACTTCCCATCTGAGATGAGGACAAATGGTATACAGTACTTCTTCCTATTTGAATATGATCATCTCATAAATCACATTTTCATAAGTTGTCAACATATGTACTTACTTGTTTAGACAAAAAACAACCATTTAGACTAAAAGCCAACCACTGTTTTTCTTCAGTAAGAAAAGAAGTGCACATCTATTATAAGGAAAAAGGACTGCAGCTTCACACATAAAGTCTTCATATTCAAATGCTAAATATTGCATTCCACCATTTATTTGAAAACATTTCTAAAACTCATAAAATATTAACTGTCCTGCCTCATGCTTTAAGTTTTCTCAAATCGAAGGTCACTTCTGAAATAATTTTTGAATTATTGTTTCTAGGTATTTACATGTAGAAAGTACAAAAATATATATTCTACACAATTCATGCTACAGAGAAGATTTATTTGAGTAGATAACAAAGGTTTGTAACACCAAATCCTTTTTGTGCCAAGTTATCATTTTTTACTTTAAAATTGTTCATTCTTCTGAGGCTATTTTCAAGCTTTCTATTTTCATACTAATTTAAAATATTTCCTACATTATCATGAAGATAGACTGTTATATTAACTTCTTGAATTCTATCAAAATGGAAATGTGTTAACATACTTTATGTCTGTATTCAGAAAATACATATATTTATGCAAATAATTTTCACTTCACACTCAATAATTATGAATGCTTATATATCTTATTGTTGCATTCATTTTGTAGAATTGCACACTGAGATAAAATTAAATAGATTATGACCAATTGAAATGTTGTATTGGCATTTATTTAGATGTTCTCCTTAACAGTATTCATTTTAACACATATTACTATGATATTTAGGATTTTAAAATTTTTTATTATGAGAAAAAATTTAACAGTATTATAATACATATGTGTATGTGTGTGTATATATTTGAAACTTGCATCAAAAAGGATGATAAACCTGAATTCATGCCAAAAATAATTGGATCACCTGGCTAAAACACAGAACTAATTAATTTGAGGGCAGTGTGAGGTACAGAACACCCAGAAATTAAAAACTAAGACCTGGAGATGACATTTACCTATCAATAAATCTAACAAAAATATGCTTAATATTTACACTTAAAGTATAAAACAGAACTATTTTACTCTTTTCTTCCCACAAAAACAATAATATCCCCAGATGTGAAATATGAAGAAACAATGATTAGATTCTGAGAGGCCAAGGAAAAAGACCACCTAGGTAGGAACCATGGATTTTAGAAAAACACCAGTAAAGTTCCTTGATGTGTGTTTTTTTGTGTTTTGTTTTGGGGTATTTTTGTTTTTCATATACATGAATAGATTAAACTAGTAAGTGAACAAAGCAAATGAAGTAATTTCCAATCCCCATCAATAAATGTGAAGTAATGAAATTATTCATGAGGAAAAATAGGTACATAGATAATTCTGATAATAATATCCAATATGACATTGCATGAAAAATTATTTGAATGTGTCATCTCTCTAATCATCAAGAAAATGCAAAATAAATCAAAATACTTTGCTACTTTACTGTCTCCAGAAAGAAACAAAACACCAAGAACTATCAATGATGTGAAACAATTTGTCCTCTCACAGATTGATTGCAGGAATTTAAATTAGTACAAGCTCTTTGTTGAACTATATGGCAGCATCTACTGAAACTGAGCTTACACTTCAGAGCAGAGCACAGCAATTCTACTTTTAGGTACACATCCAACAAAAAGGCATAGGCATATTTATCAAAACACATACATCTTCATAACAGCGTTATGCAAATTATCAATAAAATACCTTTCAACAGTTCAATGGATATGGCATATTCATATGACCTAATACTCTACAAAAAAAAGAGAATGAATAAATGAATGACCACTGTCTGTTATAGCATGAATGAATATGATGAATACAATAGCAACAGAAAGAAGCTTCCCATGAATTTAATGTACTATGATCCCATTGAAAAAATTATATTAAAAAAGGCAATCCTAACCTATGATGTTATAAGTCATAGCTATAGTAGATATAATTATCTATCCTCAAGGAATTTTAGTTGTGGGGATCTTCGGGGTGGTGGCGATATTCTTTTTTTTTTTTTTTGGTATATTTTCTGGCTATATGGAGTGTTGTTGCTGATAAAATGTATTAAGCTGTACACTTATGAATTACGCACTCTTATTTACATCTTTTAATTAAGTTAAATTTACATTTTAATATAAAGTATTGAATCTCTACAACTAGAATATTTACAACGATGTCACTGCAAGAAAAAGGTTGAAAAAACAACATTGAAGATTGAAAGGGGGAAAATTTATTTATGAGGTACTGGTGAACAAACAAGATGAGTTTTTAAGCATATTAAGGTTAACCATCTAGCCCTAAGGTTTCTGTGTCTTGCAGCCGTTAATCAGTATGTGTTTCAGAGGACATAGAGAAAATTGGTTTGTTTAGGAAAGTGATTCTATTCAATACAGTAATAGAAGTAATAACTTTCAATTTGATATCCAATTATTGATACATAGAATAGATGAATAGTTGTTGTTATCCACCTAATACATAAATTGAATCAAATCGTACATCTCCATTTCTGTTTTGAGTTATCATTTTTTAATATTATATATTTTTTTAATATTATATTTTTTAGTTGTAGTTGGACACAACACCTTTATTTCACTTATTTGTTTTTATGTGGTGCTGAGGATTGAACTCAGGGTCTTTCACGTGCAAGGCGAGTGCTCTACCACTGAGCCAACCCCAGCCCCATCATTTATTTGATCTTAAATACGTTTTATTTAAATAATTGGAAGGCTTTTTTTATTTGAATAAAACACATCATGTTTTTACCTTCATATTATGTTGTGCAATATATTCAGATTATTTATTTTATCTTCAGCAAAGAAAACTTCCAGGAATGAATTACTTTAAAATAGGTGATGTTATTCTTTTTCTAAACAAACATTTTAAAAGCACATGAGGAAACATGGTCTGGTATGGGCAGGAAATGCTCCCTTGTGAAGATAGAAAATGAACAGATGTCTAAAGGGCATTTAGACATTCCAAAAGCTAAGCAGTTGAGCAACCAGTGTTCAACAATGTTTTTATGTGCTTTTTGTCTTTCTTTTCCCTTTCTTCCCTTCCTTCCTCCTTCTCTCTCTTCTTTCTCTTTACTTTTCTCCCCTTTCTCTCTCTCCTTTTTCTTAACAATATAACCATGGCATTTTATTCTTTATTCAACATGAACACAAATATAGCATCTATCCCATTACAAATGTTGTAAATATTAAATAAGATATAGACATTAAGGTAGTCTACATAGGACCTGCAATTAGTAACCCTCAAAAAATTTACCTAGGAATGTTGTTTTATTTATTTTTTTTTCATTTATAAGAGACATATAAGTTTAAAGAATGACAAGTAAGCAAATTTGGTTATAGAAAAAACTTATAATGGTAAAGAGACTTATATGAACACTGTTTTCCTGGTTTAGGTTTAAAAATTCTTAGGAAACAAATAGAGTCATTTAAATAAAAAATATGAGTTTACCCAGATTTTCCAATAAAAAATTGTCATATATTCAGTCCATTTTTGTCAAGAGTCTAAACCTTCCAAGAGTGCAGCAATTTTTCAGTCAATAAGGAATGATATTCAACTGATTTGAACAGTGTTGCATATTCTAAGATATATTTAAATAAATCAAGGTGAGCAAAATCACATAGAATTTTGTTTCTCATGATACAAATGTCAGCATCTTTTAAATTCTTGTATTCACTCTGTATAAACTCGATAGAAATATTATAATCACTTTTTTTCTGTGAAGTTGAAGCCAGAATTAGATAGTCAGTATAGATAGGTAAATCAAGTCAGGTTGGATCAAGGAAACCAATTTTGAGTGAGTCTGGGAAGTTGGAGACTGTCCCCTGAGAGATTGAAATGTGAATTCCTTTGGAGCCCTTCCTCCACCCTTATCAAGAACCTGCTCCTGCTCCAACCTGTTGTTAAGGTAACCTGGCCAGGAATTGCCCTTCCCTACAGGGAGCTATAAAGTTGCTAATTATTGTGTCCTTACCCCTTCAGCCCACCTGTTTCCCACATTTTGACCATCCCACCAAGCAGTTCTGGGCCTAGTCATGCATGCAGAAAGGAGAAAGATAAGGGGAAGAGGGCTGGAGAACAAAGGAAGCCTAGGACATGTAAAAGGGGCAGAACACCTTGCTTACAGGTATACCAGGATACCAGCTATGACACCCTTCTCCCTTGAGGGAGAAATTTATGTTATCCCTTTTTAAATAGACTCTGCTTTATATTCTTGCCTTGGCCTGCTTCTCTAATATTCAAACTTCAACATGTGGGGAAGCAGGACTCCTCACTGGTAACCTGCAGTATCAAAGTCACTTTTTTATTGGCGCACTATAATTATACTTGTTAGTGGCATTCATTATTCCATATTTGTACATGCACATAAATCACAATGAGAACATTGTGAACATAATCCATCTCATTTCCAGCACCTTCTCTTTCCCTCTTCTGAACTGCTTGTTGGACTGTACCAATCTGTAAGTGCTTTTGTAAGTATTATTTTTAGCTGTTGATGGACTTTGTTTTATTCATTTATTTGTATGTGGTGTTGAGAATCGAACCCAGTGTCTCACATGTAATGAGGCAAGCACTCTACCACTAGGTCACAACCCTAACCCTGTAAGCACTTTTAGTAGGAGAAGGAAATGATATTTAGATTATAAACTTTAGTATATTTTTAAGAAAATTTATGGAAACATTGGGAAACTTAATGTTTTGAAAGAAGAGAACTATGTTTGCTACTCTGTTCTCATTGTAATTTTCCCTATAGTAAACTATTTCTAGAAGTTACATTGTTTAAATTTCTCATTTTGAGAGTAAAATATAGCATACAAACTATTTATATAATTTTGTCTGCTGCCTGTTAACCGATCTGACCAAGAAATATCAGCTTGTCTGCATTTTCTATAACACCTTTAAAATAAAGGACTTGACTCTTCAATGTAACAAATTTTCCAGCATTTTATCTTCTACCCTATTATTACTTGACAATTTCAGAGGGAAAAAATACACCACAAGCTATGCTGTGGATCATGGCTAAACTCAGAGCCACAGAGCATGGACTTTGATCTTGAACCCAAAACATCTGATCATTTCAACCACAACTACATTCTGCCTTATGTTATGGCCACAGACAACACTCTATTCCTCAGGTTACATCTTCTCCTTTAATCAACCATTGTTTAATCTCCTTTAATACAAACACTCTTTCTCCAATTCAAAAATTACAAAAGTTCAGATGCAGCAAAGCAAAGTCAGTTCAGGAAATTCATATTCTGATTAAGTGCTGTTTATTATACTCAAAATTGGAAATGGATGACTTCTGTTATTTCAGTATTGCATTTTTATTTTATTTTATTTTTGCAGGTTGCTTAGGTCAGATGGAGGGGTTTTTGATGTCAACCTGAAGTGTTTGTATAATGTTTATGGTATGCTAAACATTGAATGATATCTATTAGCAATGAGGAGAGTTGAAAGTTTGAATTAGAAAAAGGCAAAATAAAAAAGATATTTTACTATTAAAACCAACATGTTTTCAATCTCACTGCTTACCTGACCTTGTTTTTGGTCCCATGGAAAATAAACAAGACTCACTTTCTTTCATTTCAACATTTCATTTGAGTCTGAAGCAAAAACATGTAAATTGGCATATTGGGAAATAATATGATAAATGGTATAAAACATGAATCAAGTGCTATAATCCACTAGAAGTCTCAAATAGTTGAACACAAGGGGTTTGGAAAATCATTCTTATTTTAAGATTAATTGGTATGTTATGTGACGGATACAGTAAAATATAGATAGATAGCTCATTTCAATTACATAGATGATATTTATCTGGGATTGTGTCATTAGAATCATAATTTTGTGAGATAAATGAGACATTTAATTACTGTTATGATTCTATTTTTGTTTCCAGATGAAATTTACAATTTTCTTTTGCCTTCTCTCTCTCTTCCATCAGATTGCACTTCTATTAAAGGGTCCAGTTTTAGCTTCCTTATTATTTAAAGTTCAGGAGTCATTTTTACAGGACACCACAACATATTGCAGTGACCTATAACACTCCATTTCTTGGGGCTCAGTTGCTCTGAGGTTTAGAATAATGTGATACCATACTAAGACCTGACTCATCCTTCATATTCCATTACAGAAGAACAATGTTTCACAATCACCTTGAAGAGTTAATCACACTTTTCTCTGGGATTCGTCCATACTCTGTCTGTCGCATTCACCATCTGGATTTTTTGGTCAATGTCCACAAGACATTCTGCTGAAGTACTGGGGATAATTCAGAGTCCCTATCTGAAAATAATTACAATACTTTGTATTGGAAGATAGAAAAAATAAAATAAAATTGCACATCTTTCCTTAAAAGAGGTAGATAAAGGTCAACAATCATTATTTTGTGTGGGAGAATGATATTAGATGTGTTGTTCAGAAAAGAAAGTAATGAGAAATTAACATGTAATCCACTTTAGTAGAAAGGGAAAAGATGATCTAGAAAGAGAAAATAGCTTGAGATAAAAAAAAAAAATTATTTCTTTAAATAGCTTAAAAGTGCATGGGGGTTGAAAGAGGGGAAGTAAATCATAAAGGTTTGAAGATTCAGTCACAGAGCAGGTAGACTCTACAGGTAAAGTTATCGTTTGATCCAGTTTGTCACAAATTACTGGTTTATGTCTATTTTCCAAGCAGCATTATTGTTAGTATTAATAATAGTACGTAGTACTAGTAGTATTTTGTACTGGGATTGAACCCAGGGGCACTTACCAACCTAATTACATCCCCAATCCTTTTACTTTTTTTTTTTTTTATTTTGAGACAGGGTCTTGCTAAGATGCAGAGGGTCTTGCTAAATTGCTGAGGATGATCTCAAATTTGTGATCCTAGTACTTCAACCTCCCAAGTTGCTGGGATCACAGGCATGGACAACTGTGTCAACACTAAGCATAATTATTAATAATGTTCCATTTTATTCTCGAGGGTGTCCTAACTTGGAGGAGAGTTATATAGTTGCTTAGTATAAGGGATATGGCAAGAAGTTTGAATGTAGTTGATAAAAAGCAGGAAGCCACTGCAGGTTTACACATAAAATTTTAAATATTACTCCAGCAGTTATGCAGAGATAGATCAAAAGGATGGACAGTGAGATGAGCAGAGAACTTAGAAGGAGCACATTGACCATGTAAGAGATGATAAAAGCCTTGCCTAGGAAAATGCAGGAATGTAGAAGACAGCGAGATATAGTTAAAACTATACTTACCAGGTAGAATTTATTGGCTCTGTTGGACTGAATATGAGGATAATAAAGTGTAATATAATTTTGTTCACTTTTGTGACATCCTTTTGAAATGTATATTTCTGTATTAGATTATAAAATGAAATCCAGCATATATCCTCAGAGCCTTACAGAGAGTGTTTTTCTTCTCTACATCTAAAGAGTGAGTTTTCCCTAAATCATCGGTACAGAACACCAGAGAATAATATAAATATGAAGGTAATTTGATTAAACAAAAAGCCTATGTTCATTTCATAACAGAGGTAGGGGAAAACATTTTAATTAAGCCATCCATTCTCTCTTCGCACTTTTCCCTTTCTTCCCCAGGCATCAAAGAATTTTTACTGATGCTTCATCTCCTCTACTCATTTACTTTTTCTCTATGCATGGTGAAACAGCCATTTATACCTTTTTAATCTCAGTTTTTTCGGGTGACTGGTTTCATGGAAGTGTATTTGCTTTTGCTATGCCTGAGGCTCATTGCTCTTATATTGAGCTTTGTAAATCATGGCTGATGTTTACCAGATACTTGTATATGTAGCAACTTCCCTTTTTATATGACCCCCGATTTACAAAATACTTTTTTATTCAAGTTGCATATGCAAGAGAAATTATTTTCTGGGATGAATATTGAAAACTTGCATTTCTCACATCCAAAAAGATTCATATTTATAGAAAGGAAAGTCACAAGATTAAAACTCCAAAGACAAATTTTTAATCAGAAATAACTTTAACTTGTCTATTACTCCCTGATATTTACATTCTTTTGGAGAGAAATAGAGAAAATAAGAATATTATTCCTTTCCTGAGAGTCATCTTTGACAATGATTAATGTTATATGAATACTGTGAAAAGCTACTTTAAAAATGCATTTTACAGGTGCTCACAGTAATGGGATTTAGTGCACTAAAGTATGTGGAGCGGAAGTGTCATGATTATTGAATAATCTATATAAAAATGACCAGGATTAAAATGTAGGTATCAAACTGTTCTTTCATAAGAACTGCTTCATTGTGTTATGAAAGAAATAAGGAATCTCATTTAACTGTACATTTAAAGCAGAACAGACTCTTTTAATCTAACTGGACTTTTTATTCAATTTCCTATTCATTTTTTATATAAAAAAGAAGAAATAGCTGATGTCTAAGTACAAAGCTGCCCAAGCATCAGTGAGCACAGAGGTTTTCAGTCAGACCTATCCTCAACCAGGAATGAAAGTCAGAATTCCTCACACTGCACATACATGCCCTAGGCTTATCCCTGAGTATATAATGGAAAGCAGAATCTCTCCAGTTATTAATGTTGTGTTCTCTCAAGCAAGTTCAATTAGTTTGAATCCTAGATTCTTCATTAACTTGTTACTCAGGCTCATGGGCTTTGGTTTTCTTAATCTAAAATGAACACCACAATAGTATTGACCCAATACTGACTCTGTCTTTTGTCTTTATGTAGTCAACTATAATCTAATTTTGTAAGTGAACAAACAGGAACCTAATTTAAGAGTATATTCTTTTTTTTTTTTTTGTACCTAAATCTGAGCATCCGTCTATCATAGGCTGCCAACTACGAGACTGCATTCAAGTAAGATAAATGTGAATTATAGTCAAGTTATTTCTTTTTGCCACTCTGTTTTCTGGCTACAGTTTCTTCCTACCTAGACTGAAGCAGAACTTCTGGCCCTCTTGTTCTTAAGTACTGCCTGATTCTCAAATCATTTTTTAAATCAATTAAGCTGTTAAATTTAATTTCCTAAGAATTTCCATTTTACAAATTCATGGTGCCCTAATTTTTTAATCTATAAAATAAATGCCATGATGGCAATGTAATTACTAGATTTGTTATGAAGACTGTTAACTCGTGATCTATTTCTTCCTAACAAGAAATAAGGATTTCTGTCAATGAAATATTTTAAGAGAAAAGAGGAAAAAAAAGGCATTCTGGGGACATTGCTTATAATAAACATAAATATATTCACTTAAATTATTTTTTATTATTTTGACAAATTTTCAGAAAGTTAGTGACTGAAACAAGTCAATTATTATCTTATTAGTTTTTTACATTAGAAGTCCAATAATTTTTTAATGGGCTAAATTCAAGGTATCATCAGGACTCTGTTTCTGTTTGTAGACTATAACTGAGATTCCATTTCCTATTTTTATCAAGTTTCTAAAGACACACTTTTCCCGTCTTCACACCAGTAATGTTGCATATCTTTTTACCTTTTCTCCATATTAAAATCTTGTTCTGACATTCTGACATTCTCTTATACTTCAAGAAACTTTATAATTGCCCTGGGCTCACCTGGATAATACAGAATAATCTCTCTTCCTTTCTTTAAATCAGCTGATTAGCAATTTTAATTTCATCTGCAAACTAAGTTCCCTTTTGCAGGGAAGCATAACGTATTCACCAGAACAGGTACTAGGACAGAAATGTCTTTGGTGAACCATGGTTCAATCTACTCCACTTTTTACAGAAGGGTAGGTCTTTGCATCCTAGATGTTACAATTTAGATGTGAGGTGTCCCCCAAAAGCTCATGTTTGAGAAAATGCAAAGTTAAGAATAAAATGATTTGGTTAGGAGAGTCTTCACCCAATCAATGTGTTAATCTACTTATAGGGATTGAGTGGGTGATTACTACAGTCAGGTAAGGTGTCTGGAGGAGGTAGATTCCTGGGGCATGCCTTTGGGGGTTATGTTTTATTCTAGTTAAGCAGAGCATTTTTCCTGCTTCCTGGGTGCCATGTTTACAGCAGCTCTCCTCTGCACACATTTCTACTTCACCTCTCACCCCAAGGAATGAAGCCAGTTGTATATGGAATGAGATCTCTGAAAGCGTGAGCTCCAAATATACTTTTTCTCCTTAAAATTATTCTTATCAGAGCTATTGGTTGCAAAAGTTGTGTAAAACACTACGTAAACTTGCAATATCTATAAAACACATAAGTTTACACCATAAGACAAAACTGGCATTTTTTGAAAAATTTGAGTGTGCATCACAGCTTTTTATAGTCCTACTCAGAATTTGCCTGAAACTCCTGTGAGGTTACTTTGAGTTCTGCCATCCTAACTTCTTCATAAAATTCCTTTTAATTTATGAACAGTAACTCAGAATCCATTGCTCTTAAGTATATGTAATAAATTGCATGATGTCTTCAACAAAGTATTCTGTAGTTTGCTGACCACCTACTATTACAGAGTGAGGCCTTCTGGGAAACTGAGGCAGTGCAAAGACCTCCAACAAACCCTGATTCTTGTGATCAAGTCAGAAAGATTTCAGACATGTCACTCAGAGTAATGGGAATGGGGTTAGGAAAAGGTAAAAGAGACAACATGCGTCTTCTGCACTCCAGTTTTACTTGGGATCCCAGAGAAATTTTCAGAGAGTCCTGCCTCAGGCCACCTCTTGTCTTTTGACTGATTGCAAGATGACATCAGACTTTCAAGTACCCACTGCCATGACCACTTTAGGTTATCTTGGCTTAGGCTGACCAGTTCTAATTGGACTCTTGGTCATAAATTCTTACAGATTTTGTTGTTAAGAGGAATGATCCTTATTTCCCTGAGTTTCAAGATCTTGTCACAAAAGTCTCCTGGGTTCCTTCCATCAGCTATCTTGGGCCTGAATTTCTCCTGCAGATAACAGGTAGTTTCCTGAGGAATGTGACATATCCTGTCCATTTAGATCAGGCAGGGCTTCAGATAAATTGCTTCTTGGAAAACAAAGCATCTTCGGGTCACCAGAGTGGGCCCATTTTATAGAATTATTTTATTAACCTGTGTTCCCACCATACACATCTGTCTGTCCCATAACAATACTACCTAGGTTTGAACAATCTCTCTGATTAGAATAAGAATTTAGATAGATATTACAGATATATACATTAGATAGATGATTCATAGGTAATGGATGATTAGATAGATAGATAGATAGATAGATAAACTCTAGCTGTAGCAATAGCTGTGTGACTGAAACCTGATCACAGAATAAACTCTGATATTCAGTTTGGAAGAAAATAGTAAGTAATGACTTTTTATAGACTTTTTAGGAGAGTGTATATTGTAATAGGCACACAAAATAAATCAAAACTACATAATAAGAATGATATCTAGCATAAAAGCATAAAGACACTGAGATTGGGACTTCATTAAACTAAAAAAATGATTTTTTTCCTTTCAGAAACTGAAGTGTGAATACTACCTAGACATCCCCTTCATTCCAATTTCTATTGTCACCTCAACTTATTTCAATAAGATGGTTCATCCCACTATTTAGTTTTATGTGTGTGTGTTCTCTTCAATGCCAGGAATATCACTTCAGTAATTGATTACTATAGCCATAGTTAAAATACTTACCTCACACCATAATGAAAAAATAACTCTAAATGAATTAGAATCCTGAATCTAAAGTCTAAAACTATACAATTCTTAGAAGAAAACAAATGTATTTAAAATTAGCTTAATTGAATTTTTTTGTAATAATAATAGTGAAAATAGAATGAATTCTGTTTATTTTATTGCACAATTATAGATGGAAGCTTATCTTCACAGAATTCCTATGTTGAAATCCTTGCCCAGTTGTAACTGTTTGGAGATAGGCAGGGAATCTAATTAAGGTTAAATGGCATTATAAGGATGGGGTTGTAATGTCACAGGATTGGTAGCTTTATAAGAAGAGGAAGAGAGCAAGAAATACTCTCTTCTACTCCATGAGCACTTGTCAGTGACATGCCATGTGGACACAGTGAGAAGGTATCTCTGAGCATAGCAGGAAGAATGTCCCCACCAGACACCATCCACCATGCCCACCCTAACCTTGGACTTTCAGCCTTCATAGCTGTGAGGGTATATATTTTTGTTGCTTAAATTACTATAGTATTTTGTTGTGGTAGCCTGAGTAGATTGATACATATGAAATAAAAGCTAAATATAAAATATGTATATGTGTCTGTGCATATATATATATATACACACACACACACATACATATATATTTGCTTATATATAACATATATAAAGCACTATTTTTGGTATACACACATATATAATATTTAGTATATTTAAAATAAAAATGATTACGGAGAAAGGATAAAATTAAGGAAAATATAAAGACACATGCCATAAAAAATAAATGAAATGGCTTAACACTTTTATAATGTACATTGCAATGTCAAAAAGCAGTGTTAGCGATGAAGTGCATCACAGCAATTCAATTCAGAAAAAAAAATTGAAATATAAACTTTAGAAGCACAACTACTGAAACACATATGGAAAACAAAGGTTTTACTGTTATGAAAGTGTGTTCTGGGGAGAGGAATAAGAGATCATATTATCATGAGTAAAAATAAGCAGAATATGCAAAGAAGGAAATGCCTCTAGAACAGCTACTGATTTTTTATCTATGCTTGTGAGAAGATAACTAATACTAACTTTGAGTTCTCACTTTCCTCATAGCATTTTACATTACTATTATACTCTTAACCATGAAATTTGAATAGTTGATCTTTAAGGGTTTCTTTATCCCAGAAGTAATTTAATTTTCCATTCAGGATGCTTAACAGTCATAGCAAATACATGAATACATACTGTTAGGTTTGGATGTGAGATATTCCCCCAAACCTCTTGTGTGAGACAATGCAAGAAGGCTCAGAGGAGAAATGACTGGGTTGTAAGAGTCCTAACCCAATCAATGATTTGATCCCCTGATAGGGATTAAATGAGTAGTAACTGAAGTGGTAATGTGTGGCTGGAGGAGGTGGGAATTAAGTTGTGACTTTAGGTATATATTTATATCTGTAAAAGTGGAGTCTCTGTTTCCATATCACTGTGATGTGAGCTGCTTCTTTCTGCCACCTGGAACCCTGAGGAATGGAGCTGGCCTTCTATGGCCTAAGACCTCTGAAACTGGGAGCCCTCAAATAAACTATTCCTCTTCTATAATTGTGATGGTTGGATCCTTTAGTCACAGGAGCAAAAAAGCTGACTAAAACACATACTATGAATTGGCTCTAGCACATGGGTTTATGGCCTTCACACACATCCTCTCCAATGCAACATAAGGATTATTTATTTTTCAAATAACAAATGATATATTGCAATCTTAGCCCTCTTTTTACATGGGTGTTACAATTAGTAACAGAATAGTAAATAAGATTTCAGGAATAGTTTTGGACTTAAGCTACTGTATATGAATGGTTGCACTTGTCTCCTCTTAACATTAGAAATATATATCAGAGAGTCTTGCTAAGGAAGAGCAGAAAAGAAAGCTTTTATCTCTGGGACCTTACACCCATCACAGGACAGCAGGGTCACTTGTTACATCAGGAAACCATTGGAGGCCCTGAGAGGCTATTTTATCTATGACCTACTCTGAGTTTTGAAGCACTGGAGCAAAGATCTCTGGCAGTGAATATTTACCCCATCATTTTTCCTTGGAGATGCTGTCAATTTAGCTAGTTCTTCAATTTTGCTGGATGACTCCTGCAACCCTAGTTTTGAAGAAATTTTATAAATTAAGTTATTGTGAACTGTATTGTGAAATTGTTGGTGACATAACAATAGTACTGCTCCCAGTTAAATGACTATAGCAGTTAGAGTTTGAAGACCATTGTGGGAACATTTCATAGAAATTATTCAATTTTGCTTTTGTTTTATGAATTATTTGAATAAAAATACATGGAGATATATATATATATATATATATATATATATATATATATATATATACACATATATATAATATTTATTGAGCAATGCTTAAAAGGAATCAGATACTATATCCAGTTACTTGTAGGGATGCCATAGAATAATCATAACATTTTTCAAACATTGCTCTTGTGGATCCTCTACCATGTTAGAGAAATGAGGCTTAGAAAGGTTAAGTAACCTGATTAACTTCATCCAATTAAATTTTTTAAAAATTATGAAGTATTACGCTTGAATTATTTCATAAGGATACTATATTTGAAATATTACAATTTTCCTGAGGTTTATGTTATCATTCACTTCACTAATTAAGACTTCACCAACTCTACAATCCATGCTTTAACAAAGAGATTTTGAAGAAAGAAAATATGAGTGTTTTTCCAGATTTGGTTTTAAACTTTTGACATCTTAGGGAACTCTGACTAAGAGAGAGGTTTAAGAAACATATTAGAGATGAAAATAAGCATCCCCAAACCCCCAATGGCCCTTTTCCTTAAAGTAAAATATTACATAGGGCTATACAGAGAAGAAAAATGGAGAAGAGATGATGTGACAAATTTGTTTCTAGAATCTTAAGAGAGAAGTTCCATCTGCTGTTTCTTAGCCCAGGGTAGTGGGAAAGTTGTGATGGAGAAATTGACATAAAATAAATGTAAACTTACCAAGTTTGGACAGTCCCACAGTTATTTCTGTCAGTCATGTTGGGTAGTAAATTAGACTTGAAGAAATTGCAGTACTAATGTCAATGCTGTTTAGAGAATCCAATTCCATTTCATTGTGAGTATGTTTTGATTGTATTCTTGCCAACTAGCTGCTTTGTTATGAGATAACTGGTTAAGCTCTGAACTGAGGAAGTATTCAAAGAGTTGGTTAATTTTCCCCCTATAGAATAGGGGGAAGTTTTATAATAGAATGTTTATAATAGAATTTTATTTTATGTGCATTTGTAAACCCTAATTTTAAAAATTGGTAAAGAAATTGAAAAGGCACTTCACAAAAAATATTACCAAATAAATGACAAATATATAAACAGGTGATCAGTTTCGTTAATCAAAATTCTGTACCAATACAACCACACAGGAATAACTAAAACATATTATTCTACTGTGAGCATAACACTTCAGCATATGGGACAGCTACTATTTCTATGCATGACTAGTGGGAATTTAAATTAACACAATTCATTTATAAAATGGTTTTGCATTATCTAATAAAGGTCTATATATGTATATGCACTCACACACACACACACACATATGCACATACAACACACAACTACTAACTTTATGGTCAGCAATTTCTACTCCTCACTAGGGGGAGGGAATAGAAATATCATAAAAATTAAAATTAAAAATTAAAAAAAAACGTGAGAATGTTCATTACAGCACTGTTCATAATAATGCTGATCTAGAAACTGTTCAAATACCAATCTCTCCTTGAGTGGATAAGTCATATATGAATATAAGAGAATACTAGACTGTAATTAGTATGCATGATTTATAGTAGGCACAACAACTTTGATTAACCTAATTAACATAACATGTAGTGAGAGCAGACACGAGAGTATATTTTGTATGGTTACATTTATAGAAAGTATAAAAACAATCATAATTTAAACCTGGTTAAGATAAGGAAGGAAAGAGTAAAAAGATATCCTGAGGTTCTGTGAACACAATCATTTAGTAAACTCTTTACATTGTTCTGGTTGTCAAAATTCATCACTTTTTGTACTTAATGATTTATATATTCCTGTATATATAGTGTACTGTAATATAGCATTTAAAAAATAAAGCCTAATTCAGATGGTAGTTATTCAGAAAATGAGATTGTTCATATACATGTTTTTCAGTTCTAAAGAAGCCCAATGAAAGATGGACTCAGTTAAGAGCTTTATCCCTTGTCTAACTTATGCTCATGGGCCGGATTTCTACATTAGTATTCTCAGTTCTTTGTTCTCTAGCTGAGATTAGCAAAAGCTAGAAGAAAGGTACACATGGTGCGTTTGCAATTTGCAGAACCTCTTCTTTAGGCTATGAAGCTTCATATTCGGTTGTAGTATTCTAGGTGTGACAGATAACTGAGGAATCAAACTCTGTAGCATGGGGCTCATGTAGGTATGCTGTGTTATCCTTACATTATTATTATTTTGCATACTGATCTAATGTTTTAGAATAACTAGTTTATTGAAAAAAATGAATTTTCTAGGGGTTAAACCAATCTTAAAGGGATCTGATTATTTTGCTAGCTCTGATGGGCAGTGAATCTACTTTGATTCTGGTGGAAACATGCAGCCACCTCTGCATACCACTGATAGGCCCCTCATCCCAATTAAGAATAGGGAGCCCATTTTAGCTGGAGATCATCCCACCAGCACATGTAGCATTGAAAATGAGGGTAGAACTATTTAAGATTCTGGCACAGAAATTGTTCCTTAAGCCAGAAAGAAGAACAAATATGAATTTCTAATTTTTTTGGTAGTCATTTTTAAAGGGAGAATAAACATAGGAATGACCCCAAATATTTTCATCTTCTGGTATAGCCTCTACAATTTATGAAGAGTTTTCTGTCCTGCAATTCCTATTATATAGAATAAGACCTAGTCTTGCATGAGTTAAGGCAGGAGGAAAAATTGCAGCCATCAGTTGTTTGTGCAATAAAATTTTCCTAAAAAACTGAGGAAAGTTTGTTTATTGAATTTCTGTTCTTCATTTGTACTTGTTTTGTTTGAAATATAATTTAAGAAAAAATTTTCAATAGTGCTAGCTTCTCCTTGAGATATATATTTCCATTAACATCACATTTTATTTATATTTGAATTCCTTGTCTCTTATCTTGTCTTCCTGCTTCCATTCCTTCTTTCTTGTTTTAACTCCCTAACATATCTTCTTTATTTTAATCTGTTTTTGGATCTATTATATTTACCAGTTTCCATGTGAATCTGTCTCTCTAAAAGTCTTTTTGTGAGTTGATAATCAGTTTATGACTGGTGCTAGAGTAATTTCAAAGCTTTCTTATCCAGACATGGAGCCGCCAATAGTGGACTGTCCACTGGAATGTCAGCTGCTACTGTAAATCATAACTTTTTCATGTGCCTTGGGCTTAAGTTCTTAGAATAAGCATTCCAAGAGAACCAGAGCAAAAGGCTTTCCACATTTTATGCAAAGTGTTGGGACCACATAGACTCAGTTTCCCCATTACCATAAGACCAGTCAGGTTCAAGAAGATGGTCCATGCCCCCACCCTGTCTTGATGGAAAATGTAACCATCTCATTGTAGAAAGAGGATGCAAGATGGATCATATTGTAGTGACTTTTCATTTTTTCCAATGAACAGTAGATAGCTGTCACAAATTAGTTCATGTATCTTTTTGTTTTTTCCTCTCATAAGTTGGAATTGACCACTGAGACATATTCCCAGACCTATTTTGTACTGAAAAAAAAAATCCTTTGTCCAAAAAATCCTTTGTTCCACTCTTTGTTCTTAGTTACAGTTCTTAGGTGGAGATTAAAATAATTGACACCTGATTTACACCTAAGAGAGAAGTGACTCATATAAGGAGTAAATTATAGGTAGATACTTGTGGAAGCATTAAGCAAAACATCATGTAGAAGATAATTCTTGAGGTTTTTTTGCACGTTCAGAGAATTAAACATCTATGAGCTCTGTTTGGCTAAAATTTCTATTTCACATACTTGATTTTGTTCATGCTAATATTATTTGATGCTATTTGATTATTTACATAAAATATACCACTGTAATGTTACTAGTAAGATTTAAATCATACCTCTCATCGTGTACAGGTATTGTGTGATAAAGACATTTATATTCATGTTCTTGCCTGTATTTTTAAGTAGAAACATACATTTGAAACTTCATAGTACTTGATATCACAACTGCCAGGACTGATTTATCTTTATCTGCTGACACTATGGACATGTATTAACATAAACTAAAAAAAAAATCCTTTGTCCAGTAAAGCAGAGTATTATACTGACTACAGAGTACATACTATGCCATGAGATTAGATTGTCTTGAGACTGGAAGAGCAGTTTCATAACAATTTTACCAATTTCTAAATTAAAATAACTTCACATTTTCTAACTAATTAATTACCTATCAGCATAATATTGCAAACACAACTATTAAAGCATAAAAGGGAGAAGAAAAATGGAATATCATGAAGGATGCTTTATCCTTACTATTTCATTCTACAAAGTGATTTTTTTTTTTTTATTGGTATGTGGGATTGAATTCAGGAGCACTCGACCACTGAGACATATTCTCAGACCTATTTTGTATTTTATTTAGAGACAGGATCTCACTGAGTTACTTCGTGCCTCGCTTTTGCTGAGGCTGGCTTTGAACTTGTGATCCTCCTGCCTCAGCCTTCTGAGCTGCTAGGATTACAGGCACCTGACATAGAAAGTGATCTTAATAAATTATACAAATTAGATGTGACCATTTCCAAACTTCATCCTAAATTCCTTAATTTCATGTAGTAGACTGAAACCAGCACTCATCATTCTTGTCTCTGTTGTCTATGTGTACCCTCCTCTACCCTGCTAGCTCATAAATACATTAGTGCCAGAGCTTGTGTCCAACACTGGTTCTTGATTAGAAATGATGTTTAGCAAAGTATATTTTTGTATTAAAACAATACTTAGAACACATCAGGATCTGAGAGAGCAGAATTTTGGAAGAAAACAATCATAAGTCTTTGACCTTTCATTTTTATTTTCTTATAGGAATATTGAAATGTTGAAAAAAATAAAGAAAGTGATTTAGTGAGCATGAACATTGACATGAATTAACTCTTTTTCTTGGGGTGGGGGCAGGTATTGAACCCAGGGGCGTTCAAATACTTAGCCACATCCCTTGCTCTTTTTTATTTAAATTATTATTATTATTATTATTATTATTATTATTATTATTATTATTATTTTGAGACAGGGCCTTGCTAAGCTGCTGAGGCTGGCTTTGAACTTGTGATCCTCCTGCCTGAGCCACCCCAATTTGCTGGAATTACAAGTGTGTACCACCACACCCAGATCTGATTAACTCTTCGTAGGTCCCTCATGTTGAATTTTCATCCACGAGTAGAAGATAAATAGTTTCTCCTTTCTTTTTTCTACAAATCCAGAGAGATTAGTCTTCTTCTGCTCAACCACATCCTTTATGCTGAAGGACAGGAAAAATAAAGTCATTTCAAATTCAAATGAGATTCATCATTATAACTTATTCAGCACCAAAAGATGGAATAAAATTTAATATTTGACTTCAAATGAATGGTATTTATTTATGTATATAAACTTCAAGGTTTTTTTTTCTCTTAAAAAGTATTTATTAGCACATGTTTCCTAAAAGGAAATAAGCTAGAAAATAATGGGATTTTATATAAATCTAATTTAGTACCTGTTATAACTCCTCATAACTCATTATTACAGAGTATAAGAATCAATTCTGTTGTATAAGAATACATTCTCTTCCTGGGTATGGTGGTCCACACCTGTAATCCCAGTGGCTTGGGAGGCTAAGGCAGGAAGACAGAGAGTTCCAAGACAGCCTCAGCAATTTAGTGAGGCCCTGAGCAACTTAGCAAGACCCTGTCTCTAAATAAAATATTTAAAAAGGGCTGGGGATGTGGCTTAGTGGTTAAGCATCCCTGGGTTCAAACCCTGGTAAAAAAAACAACAAAAAAGAAGTGTGCACTCAATGTGATAATTTATGTTAATACTGATGAGTATATGTTAGGCATTATCTTAAAGATGAAATAAAATTGAATTTATTTCTATTGTTATTATCTGATAGAAAAAAACAGCTTAGCTAATTTTTAAATTAATTTGCATAGAATATACTTATTTTTCAAGCTATTGTACAATAATAAGTGAAGCTTGAGTTCATTTATGAACCAACCAATATGATTATTTGAGAATAAATAAATTATATTGTAAGCTATTTTTTTCTATTGGCTCTTGTTTCTGATTGACCTTCCTTTCTTTTCTTCATTGTTGGTTTCTGATTTTCAATTTGCCACTTTTGACATAGAAATGATAACTTAAAAGATAGTGATAATGAGGATTTCAGTAAATTTCCATTTGTGTGACATCATTTTGTCAGTGGTTGCAACAAAATGGAAGCCATTTCTCTTTCTTTTCTTCCATCCCAATTCTTGGGATAGTTAAGGATATAATGTATGAAGGGAAGATTTGGTTAGAATTAGAAGATAAAAAGAGAAGAAAATAATCGTAGTACCTTCTTTTTCTTATCACTCTTATTTTAAGAATATCATTCTTACTTTATGAGTCCCCCCAACACACTTTTTTTTTTTTTTGGTCATTACCTCTTGTCATCAGTGGAAGTGTTTGGAATGAGTGATTACCTTTTAATCACTCTTTGAAGGAAAAAGGGCATAATCTTTTTTCTCATAAAACAAATTCCCTTTAAAATATTTTCCTTCACATTAAAACCATGTATTTCTTTTATGGGGCAATAGTCCTAGGAAGAGATGCAATAAATGTACTCTGAGGATTCAGACAAGGAAGGATGGTAATAAATCAGGTGGTGGGAAAGAAATAGGGGGACTGGGAAACTTTATGAGAAGGAATCATTACTGACTTTCCTTAAAGGATAATGAGATTGAAATACATCATAGAAGCCTATTTCAGTTTAGAAAGAAGGTCATTCCAAACTGTGCCAACACTTTTTAAAGTAAAAAAAAAAAATAAAGTAAATTCAGATTATACACAAGAAAGAACTCTATTAGGGACTACTAGAGGCTGAATTGTGTCTCCTACTGCTATATTCTCGTATTAAAGACCTGACCAACAAGAGCTCAGAATGTGACCATATTTGGAGATGAAAATCTTTTCAGTACTGATTATATCAATATGAGGCCACTAGTGTGGGCTCCAGTTCAATGCAACTGATATCCTTATTAAAAGATGAGAAAATTAGGCACAGACATTTACAAAGAAAAGATGATGAGAAGACACAGTGATAACCAACAACAACCCATGGAAAATGGCTTGGAGCAGATCCTTCCACAGATTACTAAGCAGGAGCCAACCAGACCAATGCTTTGGTCTCATGTTGCTGGACTCCAGAACTGTGGGACTAGTGTCTGTTCTTTAAGCCACAGTCTGGGTGCTTTGTGGTAACTGTACACTAATACAGGCAGGCATATTTATAGATGACTTTAGGTGTCAATTTGTTTTTTACTCAATTTTAGCATCTTTATCAAAAATATTAGAAAGCCAATGAATGATTGCTACTCCAAACCTAATATAAATTAGTATATCATTAAAGTGATCAATGATAGTGTATCATTAATGCACACCATCAATGCTATGACAAGGCACTGATAAATAAAGCAGGAAGAAGAGAAAACCATTATATTACAAATAATGTAGAAACAACAGGCATTGCATAAATATGAAACCAAACCTTAGGGTGGTAATGTTAATAAAACTTTAAAAGCTCTTGAGAAACCTAATTATATTGAAGGTGACTAAGTGAAAACTCAAATTCTTAGAATTAATGGCTTTAATTTGATATTTTTCAATAATGTGGTTCTACTACACATAATTATTTGTAATTTTTGTGTTTGAAGCAAGTGAATACATGAGGGACACTGTATAGAAAAGGGAAAATAATCAATGACAACATCAGCACACAAGCCAATTAAGATCCTATTTAGCATTCTCATTTAGAATTTGGAGGTCACTTAAATTTCTATGTACACTTTAATTAGATAGCATCAGGATATTAGCCAATTTGAAGAAACAGTGCCAGTTGGTACAGTTAATGACTTAATTTTTATTTAATAGAATTAAAGATATCTCTCTGGTTAAAAGTTAAAATCTTCTCTTATGATATGTATAAATTAAAATGTTTTGTCAAAACAGTCCATAAAAATCTTAACATTTTGGCTTAGAAAGTTTGAAGTTTATTCTTTTGGTGAATAAAGTAGTTGACATTTTGTGAGTAAAAGAAGCACACGTTCTCAAGTTACACAGAAAGTCTGGCAAACTATGTCAAGATTACAGGAAAGAAAAACTCACAGATAAAGAGTGGCCATTGAACAGCATGGGCCGTAAGGAGAAGATGAGATGGTTATGCTCTGATAAGGTAACTGAGGAAGCAATTTGGACAACATCCTGAGTCTGATTTTTCTGAGTAGATTATGAGCAGAGTGTAATACAAGGCCTATAACATCTGTGGCCTGGGAGATGAATTGAAATAAGAAAGTGAGCTAAGGAAAAACAAAAGGAGAATAGAGCTGACCTGTAGTTCAGCAAAACTTGTCTTTTGATTCAAACTGGTTGTAAATCTAATTAAAGGCTAATAGAGCATGGTTAACTACTTTCTCATAAGATATTTTATAATTCTATTGATTCAATGTTAAAAACTCAATTTTAAAGAAAGAAGCTTCGGTAAAATAACTTATCTCGTTTTATTCTTCATAGTTAGCAGGTGGTGCAGAGGAAGAAATACTGCAAATAGCTACTTGGCATTTTCAATCCCCTCAATCCCCATATGTGGGTGACTACTATGATTATTATGACATTACCTATTCTAAACATCATTAAGGAAATTTATTTGAAAGATAAAATCTTAGCTGTTATTGAATTCAAATTCACCTTTGAAATTACAAAGTGAATATTAATATTTATTTACCAAATTAGTAGCAACCTATCTAGAATATCACAGAGATGAGATCCATTAGAAATCAGATTTTTAATTTTATTTTTAAATGTTATGATAAGGGTGTTGTGATAATGCTTTGAAGTATTATACATTTGATTTATACTTTCTATACATAATATATGTCCACATTGGTTATATTACCTCATGCTCATAGAGAAACATCAATACTGTCCTCATTAGCATTTTATCTGTGAGAAAACCAAAATTCATGGAGGATATGTGACACACAAAAGATTACACACCAGTAAATAGCCAAAAGTACTGAAGTCCCTGCCTGCTCACTCCAGTTGCCCAAACATTTTTTGTAAACAATTTGTCCTTTGTTTTCTTCCATGATTTACTTCCCTTTAAAACAAAAAAGATTAATGCATTCATACTGAAGTCATACTTTGTAAGAAAACATTAAAAAATCATATTAGAGCTGACAGTCATCTTTAACTGCAGAATTGAGAGGGCTGATGAGTAGTTGTGACATGTTAGAGCTGTATTTTCTGACTCACGTTGATTTCTCAACTGTAAAATTTGAAAGCTTTTGAACTGTTAATAGCATTATGAAAATATTTAATTTTAATGGCTTTCCATGCCCTTTGTCTTTTATATTTTCCTATCTACATATAGCATCTAAATGGTAACAAAATTATTTAGTATTGTATCTATAAAGGTAGGCCACTGAGCCTAGCTAAGCTTATTGTGGCCTGTAAAGTAGTACATGGCAGAAGTCAGGAATAACCCAATCAGATATTTCAATAAAAATGCATATTAGAAAAAACTAGTAATGATTGACATTTCTTATAACTCTGTCTCTGAGAGTGTACCATCTCCTTTGAATATTGGTGGAATATTGGTCATAAACTTTTCATTGGTGTACTAAATGTAATAATATTAATCAATACCTTCTTAGACTGTCTTAGTCTGTTTGTAATGCTATAACAGAATCCCACAGATCAGGTAATTTATAATGAATAAAACTGTATTGCCTCCTGACTCTGGAATCTGGAGAGTCCAAATTTAAGGATCTGGTGATGGCCTTCTCACTGCATAATCTCATGGTGGAAGGTCAAAGACAAGTGATAGAGAAAGAAAGAATGACCAAGTGAGCAAAAAGGAAATGAACTTGTCCTTTAATAGTGTCTACCCCCATGGTAAGGAACCCACTCCCACAATAATAATGGCATTAGTCTATTCATAGTAGCAGAGCCCTCATGACATAAGAAAATTTTAAAACTCCCACCTTCTAATACCTCCACTTTGAATTAAATTGCTAACACATGAAATTTTGGGGAAAATTCAAAACATAAGAAGTACCCTGATTGGTCAAGGGGAGGCCTGATTAATGATAATTTCATGGTTATAGGAATCAGCTTCTTTAGATATTTTATAAAAGGAGATGACAGAACAATCCAACACTTTCTGAAATGATAAATGACATTACAATTTCCAAATCTCAATGACAGTAGGCAGTTGATCACATAGAGCCATGAGGAACCTCTAGAGAAATGCTTGTCCAAAAATAAATATATATATATATATATATATANATATATATATATATATATATATATCTTATATGCAGGTCAAACAATGACAAACAATGACACAATGACAGATCATGGCTAGAGAGAAGCAGCTGCCATGATAAACATAATGGTATCTGGCTAGAAATGGGTCCCACTTGATTTCAACACTCTACCTACACTGATGACAGGTTACATAAGCGGACACATGCTCACAAGTAAATGATTATGTTCTTGACACATATGCTGAATCAAAGTGTGTGTGTATATATATATATATATCACACACTCACACACACACACATACACACACACATACACACACACTTCAGCTTTATAGATCCAGAAAAAAAGATTTCTGGGACAATATTAACATCATCAATTGAATATTTGGTAAAATAAGAACTTATAGATGATTGTTTAAAAAGAAAATTGACTATTCATAAGAAATATACCTCTGCTTAAAAGGCAGCATCTTAAAGTAAAAACATTAAAGTATTTTGCACCTAATTCAGGAAGTAGAAGAATTTTTCATAAATATTAACATTGTGTTAGAAGGTGCTGAATTGCCAAGGCATTAGTAACAGGTGTCAGGCAGAGGGTGTGCTTAGGCCTGGGAAGCAAGGTCCTGGCTCCAGCATTTAAAAGAAAATGTGAGGCATGGTTGCAATATTAGTCATTCTTTATTCAGAGTCAGCAATAGCATCTACCAGCCTGAAGCCTTTTACATAGGTGCTCCTTATATGAAGGCCAAAGACAGCACACTGATGACAGGTTACATAAGTGGACACATGCTCATAAGCAAATGTTTGTGACCTTGAGCATATATGATCAATCAGAGTATTTCTGATTTTGACTACACACTGATGATAACATAGCTGATTCATGGCCTTGGTTACACACTAAAATATATACATATCATATCTTACAAGAAGCTAGCTAGGGAGCTTAACTATAGCCATTTGGGGACTGACCCAACAATCTACCCTTTTAGGATTCCTTGCTGCACAACCTATGTGTCTGAAGTCTTCCACAGTGATCTCTTAGCAAGGAGGGCAGAAACTTGCACCCGTAGGCCACAGTAATAGATGTTCTCTTTACCACAGTAGCAAGAAATTGTACATGCTTTCAAGTCACATTGGAGCTTCAAGACAATGGGCATTTCCAACCACAAGAGTTTCACAGGAGGTGATGTGGGATAAGATGAATTGTTTTAAATATGTATGAAAGAAAACATTTCTGTGAGATAAATCAATAAATAGCTAGAAAAACAAGGTGAAGTTTCCTGTAAATTCAATAAAGTGTGCCAGCTGGAAGGAGCCAGGTATCTGGCTAGGAATGGGTCTCACTTGATTTCAACACTCTACCTACATATACTCCTGCCAGATCCTCCTCAGTCCAATTTTCCTCCTCCACTAAAAGTAACCAGGGAATGCTGACTCTCTCCTCATTTTGTCGATTAATGGGAGAAGGAATAATTAGAGCACAGCCAGGAATTGGAGAATGGTCAGTGCAGCTGCAGCTTGTTAAGTGGAGTGCAGAGCAGAGAGACATGCCTTGTGGACAGATCATGGCTAGAGAGAAGCAGCTGCCATGACAGACATAATGGAAAGTGGAACAGAAAATGTGCATGTATTAATGTTTTTACTTGATTTTTTGATATGATCCTGGGCATGTTTTTTCAACTATTTAATTTTTATTCAAATAATGTGAACACTGACAATTCACAACAATATTTGATCTTATTCCATATGTTTTGTATCAGAATGAGAAAGTAATATCTTCTGATATCCTATTCGCCTCTCCAACATAGGATTCTTAACTTTCTGGGAGATAATATGTTTATTTGTAGAGAATAGAAACATAGGGACTAAAGTTTACATTGACTCTAATATATTCAGATGCCCTCACATTGGATTATGCCAGTTATTTAAAATGCCAGTATGTTTATTCACTTTTATTTCAAAGGAGGTCTTAAAACACTATTTTTATAAGTATTGAATTCTATATTTCTGTGCATGTATGTGCATTAATTATTTTCTAACTCTAAAAATTAAATGTGTTGGAGAACCATCAGTTAATAATCACTTAATAAATGTATGGTTTAGAGGCAGATGAATAGTTGCATGAGGAACAGATGGAATAATGAAATTTCATTTACTCTGAAATGTCCAGGCAAGAATTGTTTACTTTCTGCTCATTGAATGATTTCTCTAAATATTGCTAGAAAGCACTTTGCAAATATTTATTCCTTTATTCTGAAAATAATTTAATTATTTCTAAAATAAATAGACATTATGCAAAGGTACAATAATTTCCAAAGTTAGAAACAACATTCAAAGCTAGTTTATTCTAAACTATTAACTTGGAGACACAACACAATCCAAAATTATCTTCCTTTAGTCACTAAATGAATATTCTAGTGCCATGTATTTGTCTCTTAGGCTCTTTAGTGGGCATGAAAAGATTTTAAAAAAAAAACTAGTTTACTCTTGATGAGCCATGTATGAAACAGCAGAGAAAAATACCATGCAAAAAACATCTCCAATATAATGTCCTGGGTGTGGAGGTAACAGTGAGGACTAGAGTTAGAACCACCTGAAAGTGTCTCAGTGTTTGAACTCTCAGTTTAAATATAAAAATGATAACCTGACAAACTTTAGGAAATGCTTGTTGATAAAGATGTTTATATGGGAAAATCCTCTATTCCCCTCATCCCAGTGTGTCTGTTCTACCTGAAATTATCATCAGTTCAACTTTCAACTAAAATGTCATGGAAAAAAAAAAAAAAAACAAGGACAAGAAAAAGGCATTGTGTGTAATATCAGATAAGAGAATAATTCACTCGAATACAATTATAACACAAAATTAAGCACAATGGACCCAGGATAAAAAGGCAGTGTCTGTGAAATACTTTGGCAGGAAAGCTGGTCCCAGCAAGCCTCCCCCAGGACACTCATGATGATGAAGAGATTGTCCCAGGTCATCAGCAGTCATGTGTGCCACAAATTTTAATATTAAAAACAAAAGAGATATTAAAGCATTTAAGCACTTGTTTACCAACATTAGTATTTTAAACAAGCAACTCAGTAAAACCTATGTAAGTGCAATTATTCTTTAGGTTTGATGCACATTTTATCGTGAATGTTTCTATCCAGTTATTAAGCCAAGGGTAGAAAACAAATTCTAGATTCTATTTTGGAACATTCACCGTTTCTATTTGACCTATAATAAAATAATTTACAAACACTGAACAGAAATAAAATTTTAATATATTGCATTTACATTTAAGGAGTAAATCTAATCTAAATTTCAATTGGCTATATTAAAAAATTCTCAAAATTTAACAATTTACCATAATTTGCAGTGTGTGCTGTAAAGGAATTTTTATTCCCTTTGTAGATAGAAAGTAGGTACACGGAGAAACTCATGGACACACACAGAGTGGACAAGAGGAGAAAGAGGATTAAGAGGTAAGGAAGGCACAAGAAAGGAACTAAAGTTATTAGAGGGATATTAAGATATTTTGGCAAAGATTCTTCTGTCTTATAGAGGAGGAAAATGAAGCTCTGGATGACTAAATAAATTATCAAAAGTCACACAGTAGGGACAGAACCAGAGGAAGAGACCTTTATTATTTTTAGATGAATTCTCAATATTCCACGAAATAAAAGATTTATTTATTTATTTTTCTAGTAGTCTACTACATAGTTATTTCTGACCCGACCCAATTTCTAGTTTGGATTTTTATTGGTCTTACAAAACTGTGGATTTTTGACATTATTCATCCAAATTTTCTAGTCCAACAGCTGTAGGAGACACCATCTCCTGATTGGAACCAACAAACCCTAGCACTGCTCTTCATTTGAAAAAAAATGCAGAAACTCATCTTAATATTTTCAGAAAGTACGGGTGGCCCTTTAATAAAATGTACTACAAATAGCAAGTCTATTATTTAATTTTTTTAAAATTATTTTTAAAAATAATTTAAATTCTTATCTCATCCCTTAATCTCATCCCTTTTTGCATTTTATTCTGAAGTACATTTTTAGATATGAAAACTTTTATCCTGATTAAAACCACCTTCCAAACAAAATATTTTCAAGTTCTGTTGATGTTTTTTAATATGTATGACTTGCTTTACTTTGTTTCTCTTTATTTCAATAGGCATCTCTGGGCTAACTATTAAGATCTAATGAGAGAAATGTAATGTATAGTGCTTGCAGTTTGAGGTCACATTCTTTAGCAGGTTTGAATGATGGGAGAAACATAGGGACAGTAAGCCAAAGAATGCAGTGCTGTTTTATATTATCCTAAAATTCTTTATGAATTACTAAATATTGAGTATGAGATTCTTGCATAAATATCTGATAATGGAATTAATTTGTGCAGTTATTAAAAGTATGACTTGGGATACTTTAAATCAGCAATGACCTTGACCTACACATATGAGCATCCTGAGATCTGACTTAAAAAACCAAAGCCATAAAGTGGAAGCAAACGTCAGAGTTGCTATTCTTATTTATGTTGAAACTTGATGTTACTTTATGGATATATTTTTGAGGGGCAAATCAAGCAGATATGTGGGAAGAAATATGCCAGGTTTATTTCATAGTGATTAGTTAAATTATTTCCTCTACATATGGAAAATTGAACTCAAAGCAACTGGCTGCAGGGATAGAAAAATGACTTGCAGAGCTATTGCACCAAAATTTATTCAAACTTCCATTGTTCATTAGAGTAACTTTATAGCTTCTCTATAATAGTATTCTAAACACTAAAATGACAGAATAAAAATTTCAAATATCACCTAGAAGATAATGTTCATACTGAGTAATATCAGTTAGTGATATGTAAGATGCTGAAAAATATATGTATGGATACACATCCTCTCACACACACAACTACCTGTATATAACTTCAGCTACTATATTGAGGCAAATTTCTGTTTCACAGTTTATTCTGTAGGCGAACACGTCATTGCCTGAGGCAGCAGAGAGGTGAAGGTCTTGTATCTGAGGACCAAGCATAGTTTCTGTGCAGTACAAAAATTTGATAATATGTTGAAGTGGCCAGCTCATGAATTATTTGTCTTTGTTCTTTCCTGATACAGTTCATTTCTAGGGCTGAGTTATTAAAAACGGTTATAGGAGACATTCAGAAAACAGAATAATTTTCAGTGTGCTATAGATTCTGAATTTTTTTTTACATTATACCCTATTATATGTCTATTGATTTCAGCAGATTTAAATAAAACTTGGAAAACTATTTTTATGCACTAAGGAATCTTTGGGGGAGCATTCTGTTATTTCCAGATGAGTGTAGTTTATTCAACTAATGGTGAAATTATTTTTGCTTGTTTTCCTCATAAGTCCCAAATGCCCATAATCTCTAAATAATGCTTGGTCAGAATTCAATTCTGAGTGTTTATTTGTCATCTAGAGAAGAACATTTGTAAAAAAAATGCCATGTAAACTTTCTTATGGAAAATAAATAATTAAAATAGGAGTTTTCTGTAAAACTTTCCCATAATAATGAAATATTATATAACCTAAAATGTTTGGTTCACTCTGAATAACATACACAACAATAGATTTTAATATGTAAACATTTTCATTGATTAAAAATGATATAAATTCTTTTACTATAATAAGAAAATTTTAAAAATTACTTAGAAGTGATTAAAATGTGAGTAGTCAAAACTACAGTTGATGGATTTTCAAAATGTGATATGACATAATGTGTTAAATTGTAAATGTTTTCTCAAAAGGTTTTATTCATTCTTTCTTGAATTTGACTTTTTTTCAGATAGTACATAATTTTTTCCCCTTTTTAAGCAAGTTTATGAAAAGTAGAGGCATCTTAACTAGGAGAAATATGTGAGCTCATATCCAAGATCATCTTTTCATAGCTGTGTTTTTGTCAATTTTTAATTTTTCAGACCTACATTCCACAAGTGTATAAAATGAAGATTTTATTTCTTACTTCAAAGAGCTGTTTCCTGGATAAGATTTGCAATTTAAATGTCATGATATTTGATACATAGTAGGTGCTTAATCAATGCTAGTTCCCTTCCCCTTCTAATATATGCTAATTATCATTTCATTTGTAAATGTGAACAGCTTTTTTTAGTGGGGGGTGCATTCGCTCTTTGAATTTTAATAGCTTTTGATCTCATTACCCATTCTTGACAGTGATTGCATATATAAAATACCAAAGCATTTAGTTATTTCTGATAATCACTCGATGTCTTTGTCTGCAGTATGCTCATCAACAATTAACTAAATTTGATGGTGTGCATTTGTTATCAAAAGAACAAAAGATTCTTAAATAAGGTCAAAAGTTCAAAAAAAAAAAAAAAAAAGACAGAGTCAGTACTTATAGTTTAAGCATTGAAAATAGCCTGAGGTGTAGATGAATTTTGTGTTCACAACTAAAAGAGCTGTTCAAAATCTTTTGCTGATGGTGATTTTTTCAGTGTGGTCAGTTGGAGAGCTAGTGGGAAAATAAGACCAAAGAAACAATTGGAAATAAGATCCTGAAAGATCTTGTAAGTATGTCCTACTGAAGTTTATTAAGTTATAAGTTTAATTAAGTCTGCATTTCTCAATTGTCCAAATTCTCTGAATAATGTTCTGATCCCACTGTTTCTTTCTATAGAAAAATAGCACAAAGTATCTACTACTAGGTCTGGAAGAATAGAAACTGGAAAGCAGAAGAGTGTGTTTTGTATTCTGCATTTGATTCCCCATATGAGATATGTCATAAAGAAATGTTTTGTTCTTTTTCCTTAATGGGAATTTCAAATAGCAGAAATGTTAAATTTTCATTAGTTCAGCTTATTATATTTTCAAAGTGAAGTTGATCATACTTTCATAGATTACTATTTTATTTCACATTAAACAGATGTTTGCCCTTAAAGGTCTTGAATATTTTTTTCTGTATTTCTAGAAGTTTTACAATTTTACCTAGTATATTTAGATATCATTCATTTTGAATTCATTTTTTTTATTGAAAATCTTACCGTTTCTTGTCAGCCTTGACACTTCTGTTGAAATCAATTAACTATGTATGTGAGACTCCTTTTTTACTCAGTTTCGTTTGAATAATTTGTTTCCATCCTTTCACAAATATCATATTCAACTACTCTTAAAATCATATAGTATAAGTCCCCCATCTTTGTGCTCTATCATAAATTTTGGAAATTGAAGCTACTTTGTTTTCTGTATAAATTTCAGAATCAATTAGTCAATTTTCACAAAAATAATTCCAGAGAAAATATTAAAATTTATTATTAGGTCATATTTACAGTCCCCTTTAATAATGTGAATATTGTTGTGCATAAACATGATATGTCTCTCCATTTATGTAAGTTTCACGGAGTCAAAAGTTATTCTCAGGTTTTTGGCTTGGGCATTGTGGTTTTGCCTGTCACATATACCTACTCCCCTCCTTGCTTATGTGTCCTGGATTTTGTTTCAGATAGCAATGTAGCCAACTGAAAACTTGATTTCCATAAACCACATATGGGTAGGTGTAACCAAGTGCCATAACTTTTGTCTAAGAGATGTAGTAGGAGTCTAGGTGTGGCTTCTGGAAAGCTCTGAAATTCTGATCTTTATTTTAACAATGTAAACACTCATCAGGACTCTACCTCTTTTCCCCTGTGCCTACTCCTCTTCTCTGGGTGGGTGTATTGAATGCTTGGTAGACAGGAGTTAAGATGTAACTGGGGAAAGTAAGTCATTATATGATGAATGACAAAGGGGGAAAAATGAACATATGTTTCTAAAATCATTGTTTAGTAACTATCTCACCCTGACTGCCTTCTTCCTAATGTTTATTACACAAAACCACCCAAACTCCACTTATCAAAACCCATATGAACCGATTTCTTTTCTGTTACATGCAGCAAAAATCATTTTGGATACAATCATACAGAGAGCTGGTGTTATCATGTACTGATATGTGGAAGAAAAAAAAAGGAATTATGTCTAGTATCATTCCATTATACCATTCCAGGGTAGGTATAAATGCCCATTTGTAAAGGTGCAATTTTAATAAAGTAGAGAAGGTTGTTGCTTTAATTTTAACTGTAGGGAATAAAATTGAAATACTGCTATTGCACATAAAGCTTCACACATTTTGTATTGTGCTAGTGTTATATTTGTCATGGAACAAACTTGTTTCAAAAATCATACATTATGCTTTGGAAACAATGAAATACTATCTTAATTTGTTATTTTTGAGTGAGCCACATTTATATATACACCTTATGGTCCTGGAAGAAGAAATGATATATCTAGCATGAAACTATTTTCTGCATGTCCTTAAGTCCTGTGAATTATGTTGCTTACTGTGAATCATTGTCTTTGCCTTAACAATCAATAACTTATTTTTCATTAAATATAAAATTGAGCTTCACATTTTTGGAATGTGTCTTGAATCCACCTTTTTTTATTTTTATTTTATTTTTTGTATCCTTCTTTATCTATGGCATCATATTTTTAAAGTATCATTCAACTTAGCTAATAAAATATGAGTTCTTAGTAATATATGCTATTTTTTTTCAATCATAATGAGAAAAATTTAATGGAGAAACATAAGACATAACAATTGTAGAGGTAGCAGTAGAGTGACATAAATAAAAAAATCACATGGAACAATATCAAATAATTTCTAGGAATAATATGAGCCACCTACGATCTTAGACATTAAATGCAATCTCCATCTGGATATCCAATAAAGAAGAGGTAAAGCTAGCATTATCTAATTCATATTTAGAGGCAGGTTTAAAATTATATAATATCCCATTATAGGTATATTTCTAATTATTCAGTTTGGCTTAATTTGATTCCAAAATTAATATTTTCTTTACAATTTATTCCTCATTTATTTTTGTTCTTTAAAATACTTCTTATTATTTCACACCAAGACACAAGGTAAAAATGTTCTTCAACTGTCAGTCAAAATCACCTGTCTTTACTTTAATACTCCTAGAGCTTTGCATCATATTTCTACCATCACTTTATTGTCTTCCCCTCATGCAATATTTACTTGTACATGTCTTTCCCATAAGGAATTCTGTTACTTCAAGGTAAATTCGTGGCTTTCTTCTCTTTTTGCCTTCTGTTAATACTTTCTTTCTTCCTATATTCATTAAGCATTATTTCTGAAAGAATTTTTTTAAAAACTACTATTATGCAAAGTGTAAAAAATAATAACATTTATAAAATATCTGAATTATTTGATATTGTCTCTCATAGGCATCATTATTTTGAAATTATTTTCTTTATATAGTATAAAAGTAATTAAGAAACTATAATGGTTATTTTTATTGTTAGAAAGGACATAATTATTTTAAAAGAAACTGATAGAAACTATATAGAGAGTATAAATTGAACCACAAGCCTCCTTTTGTACTTTTTTTGAAATTTTAAGACATACTTCTTCCAGGTTTTTCCAGTGAAGTAGGCTGGAAACAATGCCCCTCCTACAGTAAAGAGCATCCTAATCTGACAACTTTCTTTCTTAATGTCTTCATGTAAGGGAGTAAAAAACAAAACCAAAAAACATTGCCTAGAGAAATGTTTAATTTTAGTTATGACTCATCCATCAATTCTGTGTCCAAGAAGACCCTTGGACTCCAAGTTTTTCTTGGTCTTTTTTCTTTTTAATGTTTTGGTCCAATTTATCTGCCTCTAGTTAGTCCAATTTATCCTCAACTCCCTAACTAACCCAGGTGTTGAAGTATCTTGATTATTTGTCTTCCACTTAGACAAGGAAAGGGAGCTTCCTTCCGTGGTCTCAGTTTTTCAGTTGAAAGCTCAAGTCTGTTTCTTAACATTCATGATTGAGAGCACTTCATTGTACCATCCTGGGGAGCTTTCAACCAGGAAAAGTAAGAACATTTCTCTCTAGATTATACTAGGTGCTGGTGCACACACAGAGGTTCTCAGAAGAAACTCACAGGCTTATGTAAACTGAACAATCATCAGAAAAGCATAAAATATTAATCTTCACCTGGTACTTGAAGCAAAACAAAGTCAGCCAGGCATGATGACACATGAGTGCTGTCTCAGCACCCAGGTAGGAGAATCTCAAGATTGAGCCAGGAGTTTGAAGCCAGCCTGGGCAACACAGAGAAACTCCATCCCTAAAAGAGAAAAATAAAAACAAAGAAAATCCCTCCTCTGCTGCTGGTCTATGGCTTTCTGTAAACTTGAAGACGATATAATTTCATGTTTGAACTCACTTTGGAAGCCTGGACATGTAAGAGGAATCCCAAAATTTCAATACACTCTTATAATTTATTACAACAATGTACCTACCTATCCCTACCCTCAGTTCTCACCATCTATAGTATTATAGCAAAAATGGAACTAAGAGGGAGACAGAGCTAAAAATCCATGTTTAGCACAGTATTTTTCAAGAGTTCTCTGGATACTTGTTAGATCATAAACCTATTTGTTTATTTTATAGACGTTTTCATTCAATGTTGTTGATGATTTTCCCACAGGATGTTTAAAAGCTGATGTGTATGCATCCTCCCTTCAATGTCAGCCACAGATCAATCCAAAGGAAAATGGAAGGTTGCTCTCTGATGTTTAAATGAACTCCCTCCACCTGCCTTTGCTGTCTGGCAGGCAGCTTCCTGGCACACTACAGAAGTGCAACAGAGATAAATCAGTCGTGACTAAAGAAGCAATCTTAGTTAAAACTAATGAGAAAGCTAATTGAAGTCGTTTATCTTCATGTCAGGTTCATTACTGTACCGAGGCTCTTCTTTGTGTTAAAGTAGTCAAAGTGTTCATGTGAATAAACAATTGATCAGTTTTTGCATTGTTGAAATGAGGGCATCAAAATGGAGCTTATTGCTTATTTAACTGATGCACATATGAGAATATATGCATTATTCCCTGACTTTTCATTTTTTTAAAGTAAAATCTTATATATCCATACTCTTCATGAGGTTTGTAATTGAACTTAATGAGTTATGTGACTTTGCAGACAATTTCTGAAGAAGTTTCTACTAAGATACAGCAGACGTTATGAGAACAAAAATTTAAAATACATTTGATATACTTTCTTTGATGCTTTTATTACAAATCAAAAACTTTTTGAAACATGATTTTCTCTAAAGAATGCATTTCTTTAAAGAGCAAATCATAGTGCTTTTACAAATGAAATATCCCCTTTAATATTTTGCCTCAGTTTATTGAAAAACAAGTCAACAATGACATTACAGATCACAACACAGATTAAATTACTTATAATTATCATATTACAGATCACATTATGTGTTGTAATTATCACATTACAGATGTAAGTAAATATTTAAAAGCACCTGGTGACTTCCAAGCCCAATTTCTTGCCACCATATATGATAGGAAAATACGATACATCTCAGTTTTTGGCAAAAGAGTGGAAAATGTTGGGAAAACTGATGGTAGAAATGGATTAAAAAATAATGAAGAATCTATTTTTTAATGCTGAAAAGTGAAAATGTGATAAAGAAATGATGTATATACAGGGCCAGTTTTTCAGTTGAGTGGTTTGTGAATGTGTAAAGATTATGATCACATAACAGAGTTCTTAACCCAAAATGTAATTTTCATAACTTCCACTTTTACATGTTTTCTAGCAAGTGACACTGATCTCCAAGTTGAATTGAATGATCCTGGCCAGTGGTCTGTGCAAACCTTGATTTTGGCCCGAGGATATTTACCAATAGATCTCTATTTCACTATGCATGCGCCTCCAAATAGGATCTTTCTCCCTTAACAATGAAAAATAATCTCGTTACTCAGGGGGTCCTCTGAGTAAGTCACACTTCAATACACATTTGAGTTGAATTAATGCTGTACCTGTCCAGGGGCTAAAAGACTCAGCTAAGGCAAACTCTATATGCAGTGGACTACATGAGATATGTCTCTCTACACTAATTAAAGAGTAATAAAATCATTTTTCATATCACTAATAAAAGCACTTGAAAATTGGTTGAAAATTGAGCAAGAAATCAAGAATGACATTACAGATAATAATATAGATTGCATTTTCAGGTAAGTGCTGTAATTAACACATTACAAATACTCTTCTCTTGCTGAATGGCAAATCTGATTCAATTTATATACATACATTATATATATATTATAAAGATGATTAATTGGGATTAAATAGAATGATGATATAAAATTAATATTAAAAGATCCCTGGACAGACTCTTTGATAAATGTCAAATAAGAAAGGGCCAAATAAACAAAGGAAAGTAGTAAAGGATAAAGGAAGGAATGGAATGAAGAGGGAGGGAGGAGGACAAATAGTAGCATAATTCTCTTAAACTCAGTAGCAGAATGATTAACAAAGACCTGGGATTAACTCTATTTTTGGAGCTAAAAAAATTTCTACTGTGCATGTTTCACCTTGCCAATCATTTATTCTTTTTATAATTCAATTTTTATGATTTTTTACCTTCTGAAAAACAATATTTATGCTGAATGCTTCCTTTATATGATGATAGAAAAATAAAAATAAAAATCAACCAACTCTTATGTAGGAATGGTGACATGTGAAATGATTTATTTTATGTAACACACTAAAATAAAAGTACATTAACAAGCAGGGAACCAGATCCCATGGACAACTGGATCGATATCACACATATTAGCATAAATATGTCAGGAATTATTTTCAAATTGATATCTTTCAGGAGATATTTTATCATTTTCCTGATTTTGCCTGATGTCCTTCATCATATTATTCTTTTCTCTGTCTTTATATGCAGTTTAGAGAAAAGGATATAAGTAGGATTTAAAGAAAAAATACGTAACATTTTATGAATACTTTTAACATCCAAAAAAGTAAATAATTGTCTAAACTTAGTAAATATGGTGAATGATATTTCTAAGAAATGTGATTTTTAGATGAAAATAAATGTGATGCCATGAAATTATAAGACTGTGTTTGTTTGGATCATGATGTTAACCTGAACATCATAAATTGGGGTTGCAATATGTTTTTTTATAGAATCATTCAAATAAGGGTGTTATTATTATAGCATAGTGACTCTGTTAAGGGAAATACCATTTAGAAGATTATTTATGTCACCAAAGTAAGTAATCACAGATCAGTTTATTTTTTAGTCTTATACCATTCTCTTAATCTTCTTTGTTGCCTCTCTCTAAAACACATTTCTTTCAAATCTTTCATGGAAATAGTTTTCCTGCTACATATTCTCTTGTCAGCCTCTTTCTCCAATCTCTTTGCAAGAGAACTGACTCTCTCACAGGGACATGTTTGACATGTTGCTTTAAGACTTTTCATACAAACAAGGTAGGAAAGTAAGACTCTGATTTTGTTTGTTTAAAACACAAAAAGCAGAACTGGAAAATATCTGTTCATGTCCTTTGTCTATGTTTTCATTGGGTCTTTTGCTTTTGTTATTTTTGCAGTTGAGTTTCATGAGTTCCTTACATATTTTAGATACTGATTATTAGATATGTGGTTTGGAGATGTTCTATCCTATTGTGCCTGCCTTTTCGTTTGTTAATTGTGTCCTTTGCCTTGCAGAAGTTTTGAGGCATCAGGTAGTTCCACAGGCTCTTTTGTTTTTGTCGTGTAGGATGTGCAAATGACCAACACTTACATGAAAATGTTCTCAAAATCATTAATCGCTAGAAAAAAGCAAATAAAAATTACAATGAGAGATCATCTCCTAATCACTAAGATGACTATGTATATATAAAGTTGTGAAGTAATTGGAAGCAATAAATTCTGAGAATATAAATGAATAGAAATTATTACAAATAGCATGGAGATTCCCCCAAAAAATAGAAATGAAAATTTCATAAGATTCAGCAGTCTCACAGCTGGGTATATATTGAAAGGAAATAGACTCACTATTTGAAAAAGTTATGTGCATTTCCATGGTCACTGTAGCATTATTCTCAGTTGGCAAGATATGAAAACAACATAAAAGCCCATAGACAGATGAGTAGATAAAGAAAATTACACATACATAAATGCACACAAATAGGATATAATATTATTTTGCAAAGAAGGAAACCTTGTCACATGGGCAATATTTATGAACATCATAATCTTCATGCCAGATGAAATAAGAAGTCACTTAAGGACAAATGCTGCATGATTGAACTTAAAGGAGGTATTTAAAAATAGTCCCCTTATAGAATTAGAGAGTAGAGCAATGGTTGCCAAGAGTTAGGGAGAGGGAAATCAGGTTTTTGTTCAATGGGTTTAAACTTTCAGTGATAAAAGATAAATAAGTTCTAGAGATCTGTCACATGATACAGTGCCCATAGCATTTTACTGTACAGTATAGTGACCTTCAATTTCATTAAGAATATATACATCTGTGTTCTTATGACATGTTTTTAAAAAAAAAAAAATAATGATAGGAGAATAATGATAGGAAAAATAAATACCCATTTATATTACCTGACGTTCCTTGAATTATTGAAGAATATAATCTCAGATACAATCTGTAATTTGAAAGATACAGAACTGGAGTTCAGGTCTGTCTTCCCCTACAACCCACCCTTTTAGTTGCTAGGCTACTTTGCCCTTTAGAAATGCAGCAAAATATTAAACCAATTGTGGTTATTCACACCATGCTGCTTCACTTCTGTGTATTAGCTCATGCTTTCTTTGGGCTGGAATGCCTTTTTAAAGCTCCTCTATCTTACTACCTGCAAATTAACCTCTAAAACACTCTTATGAACTGTAGATTATAGGAAGACTTCCCTGACCCTGAGACTAGGTGGAAGAAGTTAGTTAATCTCTTTCAATCTTAAAATATTTTTTCCTTAAATCATAAGACTTTCCCCCCCAATTTTAAAAGTAAACTCATAATGTGATTAATTTTCAAAATCTTAAGCCTTTAATGGTTCCAAAATATTTAAAAACGTAAGTCCAAAATTCTTACTTAACCTTCAATACTCTTCCCTTCCTAATTTAACCTGCTTCTTTAGCTTGGACTACTTCTACTTGTCCCATACAAGAATCAACATTCTTCCATTGTGTGGGCTAGGGTTGTGGCTCAGTGGTAGAGTGCTTGCAGAGCACATGTGAGGCACTGGGTTCAATTCTCATTTATTTGTAAAAATAAATAAAAATAAATGTATTGTAAGTCCATCTACCACTAAAAAATTAAATATTCTTTCATTGCTAAATCCTCATATCTAATATGATTTCCCTTTTCCTGTCTACCTTCCTGGGCCCACTTTGGGCTAGTATATCCTGTCCCCATCTCTGCAAATTAAGGTCCTTTCCATTCTTCAAGAATGGAATCAAGAATCAAAGTAACTTCTTCCTATAAATTGCTTTCATCACCCAAACCAAATATGAATTGTCTTCATCCTAAACTGCTTTAGTTTCTGTCTCTTTTTTTAAATTCTTTTCTGCCCCGTAGCTTTCATGATATATTTCATTACATAAAATTCAATAAATATTTTCACCATACCTTTTAAATATAAGTGTTGTTAGAAAGATTTAAAAATAAAAGAGTGCTATTTTAAGTCGTATAAGGTGAATTATTGGGTAATCCTTTATGAAAAGAGTGACCTGTTAGTGTTTTATAATGAGGACTATTAAAAATAAAAATAAGGATGTTACAAGCCAGAACCAAATCGCTACAGGGAGAGAATATGGGACAAGAAAGCAGGAAGGTGTCATGCTTGTTTAAGGAATAGTGAGTGCTCTGGTTTTGCTGGGTTTGTGTTTGTACATCCCCTTTAGTGTTGTCTGATAGCTTAGCAACAATAAACTTAACCATTATTGCCTCAAAGTTGCCTGAAGAGCTTCCTCTGGGATGCATTCAGAGAGTGCCCAGAGTCCTCTTGATTGCCAAAGGGACAGACAGGATGGTCTGGTTCACTGAGCCAAATTCCTCCATCTGAGATTTTGCAGGAGACTTTCCCTTTGCCTGTTAAGCATGGCTCCTGCAGTGACTGCATCTGCCTATGGCCCCATTTTGTTGAGATTATTTAATAGTCGCCCATGCTGGGAATGTTTATTTACTCACTTGCCAGACACCTGCACCTTCTGATGATTTTTTTTCCTATTCTTTCATAAATCAGAGTGAGGGTGAAACACATTTTATGCCCAGTGAAAACGTTTAGGCATGACAGTAGACAACACATTGTTTTAATTTCACAGTCCATTGGAAACCTTAGCTCATTAACAAACTAATTAAGAAAGAGGAAAGAGAGGTGATTTGGGATGGAGTACATTGTTTACTCTAGTGAACAGGCAGTTGCAGAGCCCATAGATCTTTAACCATTAAGCACACATAAGATCTCTGCCTAACCTCCATCGACTCCTAACTCTATTAGATTTGGACTTCTTTCTTTCTCTTCTGTGTCACAGAAAATAAAATCGTTTCCCTGACTGGAGGTGACCGGGTCAGTTTTATATCCATGTTAGTTTTGTATCTTGGAAATTGAATGGAATGATACAGAAAAATAATATCTTCATTTACTACCCCTTGTCCTTAATACTTAAACATTCTGAAGAGTTCACCACCGTGGGAGGGATGAGTGAAACATAGCCTTTGCCTTTCATTTTATTCTTGAAGACAGATTTTTAAGGAAGGATTTACAGTGCAAGTAAATGACCAAATTATACATCATAAAAATAAGTGAAAAGATGAGATGTTTAGAGAGTGTTTCCCATAAAAGATGTCTATTTAAAGTTAGATATTTAATTTTGCTTTTTAATACACTGCATTACAATTTTACCACAATTTATATATTATGTTCTTCTATAACCATAACCCAAAGAGGAGGAGAGATTAAAGAAATACATGTTATAGTAGCTACCATTGTTTGTTTCCTAGTTGGTTGACCCTACTGTATATGCCTGGCATGAGTTTATTTATTTAGTCTTTATAAGGAAAATTCCATTTTTATCACATCCATTTTGCAACTCACAATCATAAGCTTAGAAATGAAGGATAATTTCTCAAAACATCACTGAAAGTAAGTAGCAAAACCACCATTAAAACCCAGGCAATCAGATCCCCCTGCATTTGGTTATAACTCTGCGAAATGGAAATGAGAGCTGTTGAAAAAGTGAGACAAAATGCTGCAGGAACGTTAATCTGTTCAGGGTTCAGTCTGGAGACAAGTACCACACCAATATTTGGAATAGGGTAATTTTAACTTAATTGTCAGTTATAATTACATTTAGAAGTCAGTGAAATTTCCTTAGGAAAAACAAATTAGGAAGACAGCTACCATGGTCATGCCTTAATATATTTAATTTATTGGAGGCATTGTCTCTGAGACCCACTGTATTCTATCTTCTATGAAAAATTGAGCAGGCACCTGTTTGGTTTTACAGGTAAAGCTTTCCAGAGGTGCATATTGGGAACTCCATGGCATCGCTGAGCAAGAAGCTGGCAGGAAAGCCCTAGACCAGGAAAAAAAAGTACCCACACTGACAGTGGTATGAGCCCAATATAATGCCAGCTAGTAAGCAAAGGTATGTACAGGATCGAGCCCCAGTAATATAAAATCATGGCAAAAATGGGTTGATTTGCAGCACAGAGGCAATACTACTGGTAATGATATGGAACTGAAGATTTTTATAAATCCCAACATATAAAAATGCAGTATTTGAGCATATGTTATCCAAAATAAAACAAATAATACTTTATAAAAATAATAATATATTAAAATGTTTTGAATTTTCTCTAAAAACTAGATTCATATGTAAACACATACAAACACACACACTCATAAATAATAAATCATTTCAAGTAAATGATCTGTAGTTTAATATATATATGCTTTGTTTATCTATTGAAAAATCTAGCAATGGGGACATCTCTTCTCTAAAAGCCTGGACTGTAGACAAATAATGCATTTTTTATTAAACTTCCAACAATATAGCTCTTCCTTTTTTCCTTTATCTTTTCCCCATCTTTTGGAAATTTTCCCATCTAGAAAATTTTCCTATTGAGAGTCTTAATCCTTGAACTACATGTAAATTGTTTCCCCCTCCTATATCATAATCCAGTGTTCTGAAATGAAATTCTTCAACTGAGATTGGTTTCATATCTGTATAAATATTGTCCTCTTACACTATTTTAAGAATATGAGCCATGGGTAACCTTTTACCCCAATACAAACAAAGTAAAGTTTGTTTCAAAAGATGTACCATGGCTTGTTCTTATCCACTCCCTAGAACCTTAAAAACCCCTGGACTCTAAAGCAACACCTAAATTAGTACAAAGAGAACAAGATTATGACAACACCATTTGTTTTTGTGTTATAATTGATGATTTGGTCTTCAGATAGAACAAATTTGGTCTTTGAAATTACAATGCTATTAAGTTTCTTTGGCATTCTGCAAGATATTTTTGTTCTTTTCTGTTTTAGGGGAAAAACTCTATGAGTCTACTATACCAATATGTCTCAGGGTGTGAGAGAAAATGTATGTATAATGTCATTTGTATTTAGCACAGGAGTTATAGAACAAGTATGGATTTGATTATCCAAAGAATATCCATTCACGTGTTTTAACATTTTTCTGAATTTATTTGCACAGATTAAAATAAACATGGACCACCAAGCATGCTGGCTCACTCGTGTAATCTCAGAGACTCCACAGGCTGAGGTAGGTGGGTTCAAGGGCAAAGCCAGTCTCTGAAATTTAGAGGGAACCTGTATCAAAGTAAAAAAAAAAAAAATGAAAAGGACTGGGTATATAACTCAATCATGGAGGACCCTTGGGTTCAATCTCCATGACCAAAAACAACAAAAGCAAACAAAAATAAAAACAAAAAAACAAAACCCCATGGATTACAATAGTTCATTTCTAAGTTTCTTGTGGCTTAATTTCTATGATTTTATCATGAGTAAAATTTTTATGATGAGTAAATTTTTTTTCAAATAAACTAGTGAATTAGTCATTGTTTCATTAGTCAATACCCTGTAACAAAGATATCCTAAAAAATAAATAAACTATGAGATTGATTTTAGTATTTTTCATAGATATACAGGAAAGCCATTAAAAAAAGTGCAAAGAATCAAAAGTATCATTATTTTTAAAACTTTAAAATGAGACATTTTATTTCCAAATTAGAAAAATACCATGAGTTGCAGAATCAGAATGTTCATTGATGTTTTGGTGTTCTATAATATCCTTCATATTTAGAAATTCAGTACATTAGGTATATGACAAATTTTAAAAAAAAAATCTTTTGGGTCAGTGCATAAGGAAGAGGAAGGAATTACAATTCAGAGGGATTAGATTAATGGCCTGATTTTTTTTTTCAAGATCACAACAAGCTGTTTAAACTGTTGTTCAAAGCTTTTTTTTTTCTTTTTAATTTTCAAGCTTCTGCAATATCCAAAGTTTTTTTTTAAGTGTTAAAATCCCATTAACTTTTCAAGGAGGGTATAGAAAATATTCAGTAAGATTAAAGTATTTTCAGGACTGTAATGTATTATGTCATGCAAATAACAACTGACAGTACAAAGAATATACTGTTCCTTATAAAAGACATCACCAAGGAACACAATATTTAATCTCCCTTCCATAATATCCCTCAGTGTTTTTCTAGGCTCAGAAGTTTTTATTTTTCAATAAGAATGAGGAATCTTAATAGTCAGTAATCAGTAATTACAATCAGCTTGTTTAATTTTGTTTAATTAATTCTTGGGCTGCCTCATAAAATATTTCTTCATATTATCAGCAAACTTGATAAAACTCAAATAAGACCTTGGATTATAAAACAAATGAGCTCTGTTTGTGTTTTCTACATAACCAACTTGCTGTATGTGCATTTTTTTTTCTTCAAATGTACCTCATATTTAGATAGGTAAATTTTGCTTTTAGAGACATTAATTTTATAAAAGGGTCTGGTATTACTATTAAGATCACACTCAACTTATTTGATTAAAAAGTAACTGTTTCAATTAAAATTGAAAGATATTCTTGTAAAGAAATCACACTATAATAACTGAAAGATCTGCTTCTTTCAGAGAATGAAATGGATATTGTTAAAGATTAGTCTCACCAAGTTTTAAAAAATGTATAAACAAAGATAGTTGTCTCTAGAATTCAGGAGACCTTGCACAGTTATATCTTCTTCGAAAGAGTTGTCTTTCCAGTCAGCAACAACATTTGTGCATTTTACTGATGTAAGTTGCTGTCCTTATAGATAATGTTTTCCTTGATTTCAACTTGACATATATTACAAAATTTAACTCAATGTACTATTTGTTTGATTAATACCTATATATTTTTTTTGGAATTTTTAAATGTATAGCTTGATGAATTGTCACAAACAGTAGACACTCCCATGTAACCATTCTTCAGGTCAGGAAGTCAAATTCTATGAGCACTCAAAAGCCCTCATGCCTTCTCAAACCACTACCCTTACTCTATTACCAAATAAATACTAGTGATTCATAATTGCATAGTTTAGTTTGGCCTGTTGTTAGTATATGCAGAAATAGAATTTCACAATGCACATATTCTGAATTTTTTGCTCAACGTTACGTGTGGTGAGCCGCTTCTGCCGTTTATGCAAATTATGGTCACCATTACATGATGGCGCTGGCTCCGCTGTGGTCTGTGACAAACAACTCCTTGTTTGGGAGAGTTGGCGCATGATTTTTCATCACTCTATGAGAAAGCTCCACGTGGCTGCTTTGCATTGGGGCTTGAGATGCTTTATTAAGGCTGGGAGGGGCATCCGAAGAAAGAAGAAGAACTATCAGGGGCCTGAATAAAGTTGTTGAAAGAAGATTCTTGGGTTGCGTCTTTCTTGCGGGCAAGAAGTCGCGCGCAACAACGCAACAGTTACGTGAGACCCATTACATGTGATCACTCATTTTCATTACTATATATATGGATTGTATTCTAATTGCTAATGCTGTAAAACAACCTCCTCCAGCCCAGAAATTTTCAATAGGATAAAGCAGTAACTTTATTATTCAAACTGATTGTGAGGGATGGAATATGGGCAGGTCCTACTAAGAAGTATTTGTTTCTGCTCCTCATATTTCTAGGTCTTCATTGAAGAATATGTGAAGGCCAAGGGTGTATCAATGTTTTGAGTTGGAACCCCTGGAGGCTTCCTCTCACATGTCTAGTAGAACTCTTAGGATTCCTATGGGAAATCTGTCTTCAGAATTACATGGGTCTTGTCTGTGAACGCTTGTTTGGACTTCAGAACTACAGAATGACTGCCCAAGAAAAGGGGCACCTCTGAACTAATAAGAGGCAGTACTCACAGTAGCTGGGGTAAACAAATAGAAATCTAGTTGGAAGCATTAGCTTTACTTACCAAAGTACAATGTCCCTTTTGCACTTGAATCTCACATCCAATTCATTTCACTCACCAAAGTATCCGCATTCTTGTTTCACAATTCCTAGAATATTGTAGAAGAGGAAAGTTGTTGGTATGAACTATAAACTTCTCCAGTGCAGTTGCTCCCAAGACTGATTATTGCTTTTTTCCTCCTTTACCTAATATTTCTCAACACCTATTCTTCACTCCCTTGGCAACACTTCTTATGGCCTCAATTATTTGTCTCGTGGAATCACCCAGATGCTCAAATATGAAATGTTAGGGACTTACTATTTCATATTGCTATACTTGTCAATTTATAATTAAAATTTGGCATGGGAATAAATACAGGATCATAGTACAAACACATTCCTCCCACCCACCATTGGGTAGTGGAAGGATTATCTCCTCATGATTACTATGGATATTTATCCTTGGAGGTATGCTAATTCTTTTTCTCTGTAACCTACAGATAGACTGACTCAAGGTGAGTACTTAACTATTATTCAGAATTTTATTTTTAGGGGACATATTTCTGTTTCCCCCAGGTAGATGTAGTCCTGCTGTGAGAACCAGGATTTTTGGCCAAGTGAAAGAAATACAAATTTTTATAATCACTGGAAATTGTGGTAAGTCAGGCCATCACTACTTCATCTCCTACATTCTGAAATCTATGCCTTCAACTTACTGAGCCCAGAGAATCAGCCAAACGCCATTGGTTTAGGAAGCACCAATATATGCAGGAAAATAATGTTTTATTTCTGATAGTTTTATTGCCAAGCTGGTGTCTCAGCTGTATAATTTTTAGTTTATCTAATTCTCTAATTGCCGCAGTCTGGCTGGGCACAAAATCACGAGCCACCACACAGCTTGTAGATTCAAACAGCAACTCTTTATTCCCGAACTCACACCAGCCGTATACAAACACGTTCTGGGGAAATCCACGTTCTCTGCCCAAATCCACCTCCACTGGGCTTCTGTCTCCCAAAATATACTCTGAATCCCGTGAGAACTCAAGGGGAACTCAGGCAGCAGGATACGCCCTATTCCCAGCAGGAATAATATTAAACCTTAAACCTGGAACCTAAACTGGGAACGCCCTAAACACGATTATGTTAAACCAGGAACACCCTAATCCGCCCTGGTCCTTGAGCAAGGTCAACTACATTCAATGTCACTGCAAAATGTCAGCAACATGGGGTACGCTGGCAAGGAAACTGTCATACCTACTTGGCTAATGGCTCCCAGCATCTAATGGCCATTGTCTACTGCTTGGTGTGGTATGTGGAAGAACCAATGAATCCCATGGTTATGTTTGATACTTTCTTGATCATAAGGGGTCTCTTGTTCTGAAGTAACATTATGAAGAATTTCATGTTGGCAGATCAGAAACTATGAAACTCAACAAATACTGGTTCTTAATCTGGGCTTGTAGGCAAGAAAAGGAAACCAATACCTATAATATGTATCCATTATGGTAAGAATTAATGAGTGATTTTTTTTAAGATTCAATGTGTCTAATGAAACTGGTAATCTTTAAGGTAGTATTCCATATTACTGATTGAGCATTAGCCTCTAACCTTGACTCTTCAGACATCCAGAAGGAACATTATCTAAATTATGTTTGGTGAGAGGGATTTCATATAGTTGAACTCATTTTAGTTTTCAACTCTAACACTGTAAATATTCATTAGCTCACAGTGCCAAACTCTAGTATGGCTAAAGGGTAGGAAAGCTAAATGATTTGATTAACCTGTCAATTTTTTTCCATTGCCCATAAGTCTATATAGACTTATTTTGCACTCCACCTCTTCATATTGCTAAAACTTCTGCCCATTGGAAGAACCTTTCCACACCAATCTTGGTATTGCAGCAGCAATCCTTTATGACTTTCTCTCACATAGTAAGTTGATCCATCTATAAGCAAGTTCAGTCTTGACATCCCTTCCATTCAACTGCTCATGAAGAAATTTATCATTAACTTTCAAGCATTAGTTAAAGTATAGGATTTAGTGCCACAGTGGTAGGTGAAAGGGGGTTTGTAATAACTATTCGTGGCTAGATCCATATATGGCCCCCTGAAAGGGATAAGATTGGGAGGAAAAGTATAGGTATGTTAGTGTTTGATAAATAATGGTTGAAACAGTGTACAATTTCATTTATACAGGAAGAGTCCTACTTAGTCCACCTAACATACCAAAAAGTCAACAAAACTGGAAATTATTAGCTTTTTGTTTTAGTTGTTAAAATTTGTGTTTAATATTGTCTCTTTTCACTTATATGGAAGTTCTCTGTATTGGTTAATTTTGGTAAATATTGTCATTGACCTTTTAAATATTCTATTTTGCAAATTCCTATTCCTGTTTCTTGACCACTTTTCTGATTTAATTAATTACCATTTTTTTTTCTTATTGATTTATAAGTATTTTTTCATGTAACTTGAATATGAAACCATGTCTTCTAAACAAGTTACAAAATCTTCTGCCAATAGGTGGCTAGTTGTTAGAGTCTGTAAACAAGTCAGGATGGCTCCTGGCAAAATGCCAGAGGGAGTGGTTTGTGAAGTAACACCAGGGAGCCATTAAGTGTGGAGATTCCTTATTGGTTGACTGATGTATCTAGTTTATGCTAATTAAGATAAGCTGTGTGGAATGTATAAATATCGCTCCGGTCCTACAATAAACCGCTCCCACTCCTGCTGTATCAATCTACACAAGTTCTTCGTCACCCCCCCCCCAGGCTATTTTGCTGCAGCCGGGCTGCGGCAGCTAGTTTTTAACTTTATTAAGAATGTCAATGATGAACAATTTTTATTTTAATATAGTGTACTTTGTCAACTCTTTCATAGGTGGTTATTGCATTTTTATTTGGTGCTTTAGAAATATTTGGCTAGTTCAAAGTCATAAAGATCTCCTTTGTTACCTTTGTTATTTACATATGCAAATATATAAATTAATGTTTTACCATTAATATTTAGAGTGAAAATATATCCATATACAATCATGTATTGTGGAGATTTTTAAGTGGTTGATTAATTAATTCTTAATTAAAAGAATTCAGACAGTGAGCTAGGGTTGTAGCTCAGCAGTAATGCACTCACCTAGCATGTGCAATGCCCTGGGTTCCATTCTCAGCACCACATAAAAAAACAGGTAAATAAAATAAAGGTATTATGTCCAACTATAACTAAAAAAAAACAAATAAATGAATATTAAAAAAAGAATTCTGACAATAATAAACCCCTTATCTTTTACTTTGTAGAATTAAAATGAAGATAAAATAACTTCATTCTATTTTGACAGATTTTAATGGCAATATAATTCAATGATTTATAGACTAATTTGAATTGATTTTACTAATTTTTGCCAATTTTTGATAATATTAATTGAGGAAATTTGTTCCCATAAATTTACTCATAATATGGATCTTCTCATAGCAAGCATATCCTGGATTGTTACATTCAGGTAGTGATTTTTTTATCCTAGCATTCTAGTACTATTTGAATATGCTCAATTATTTTTAACTAAAAATAACATGAACTAAAACAAAGAAAAAATTTGTTTTTTTTAAATATGTAAATAAATGAGAAATTGGAAAATCTCCTTAACCAAGAGGTAAAATATGTTCTATTCCTCATGACAAATTGAAAACAAACTGAACAATTAACAAAAATAGACAATAGGATGTTGTGAACATTTGGAATTTGCCTTATTTTGAGATTTGGTTTTAGATGTCATTGCTTTAGATGTTGTGTTTGACAATTAAATACATGTTTATTAAAAGCAGGCATATGTAATTTCTTAACACTGGGGCCATGTGTTACGATTTTCTGAATTGACAATTCTTATTGTTATTCACCAACTCCAGGAAAGCTTCTTAGACATTGATGGCAATGCACCTATGAGAATGTAGCTGGGACTGTCCAAGGGAGCCTTAAGATACATCAGCCTATTTCCTAGAAATGACTGGCCCTAATTCCTTTAGCCACTTATTTCCACCTGCTGTCTCCACATGTATTAATTTTTACTTTCACATTGTAGAGAACAACCAAGTCCATCTCTCCACATCAGACTTTACATTTTCCATTAGGTCACCCCACTCTTTAACTGACAATGGCCCTATAGACAACTCCATCCTTCTGTATCCAATGTCAGTATACACCTTTCTAGAACTATGAATGCATGTCATCCCTGAATTTGGTTATACTCTTCTAGTTCAGTGCAAAATAACATTTGTTACCACTGCGCAGTCCTAATAAAATATGACAGGATATTTATGAGCTATTCAAGAACCCTCTGTAGTACTGTCTTTTTCACTTGCATAAGTACATGAAGATTTTGCTGCCTCATGACATTTCTTGATCTAAAGTACCTGTCATTACTTGTGACATTGCATTTCAGACTAAAGCTCAGCCTGCAGCATTGAGTCCAGTGAACTGTGAGTTCCTGAGAGTGGTTCTATGCCACACAACTTTACTGTGGGCTTGTCTATCCCAGGTTGGGGCTCTCCTGACACACAGGCTGCCTTGCTTAAGGTAAGTCTATTATTAAATGTTTTCTGGCTTAGTGGAAGAAAGAAGGTCTCAACAGGCAGGTTTCTGAAGTAATATAATTATAAAATCATTTTGAGAACTAAATCTGTTATTAGTCTTCTGCTACACATTTTTCTGCTAGATTTTCAAGATAATAGCAGATTTTCAGATTGCTCTGTCCATATTATATTCTAAGTGACTAAAAATAAATTGATTAATGAATAAACAGAAAAATGACTAAATAGGACAAAATAGAAAAAAAAACTGTAGTATAGAATTCAGGATCCATATGGCTAACCTTTAGGACAGTGGTGATATGGAAGAAAAAAACCAGTTACAAATTTTATTCAGCTTCTTCATGTGCCTTTCACACCTCTCTCTCTCTCTCTCTCTCTCTCTCTCTCTCTCTATATATATATATATATATATATATATATATATATATTGATTTTCATTCTTGCCAGCAAAACTGAAGTGAAATTGTTATTAGCTAAGTCATTGTATAGTAGAGAATGAAGGCCCTGGAAGATGTAAAAAAAGATGAATCATCAAGTGAAATGATATCAAGATTAAGTCTTACAGCAAGTATGATTTTGAGTGGACACCTTAAATGTTCTCAAGTATTAAAAAAAACCTTTTGCATGCAATACATAAAAGTGATTAATTTGGTAACATTGCTAAGGAGTTAGATTTCATTATAAAGACTAAAACCATTAATAACTGGTAGATTAAGTTATTTTTTTAAAGTAGTTGATAAATCAATGGATGAATACTATTAGAGAGAAATACTATTAGAAATTGACTATAAAACATAGTTTTGGATGCTGAAGGACCCTTTAAAACCTGAGATTCATGTTAGGTAAGACTTCAGTAATCTAATCTGGGATATCTGGGTAAAAATAGTAGACTGAAACTAAACTAAATACAAATCCCACTGAAATTACAACAAAGGGAATATTTTAAAGACATCTTTCCATCAAAACAGAGAAAATGAAAAATTGAACAAGAAAAACAAAAGTTCGGAGGAAACAGAAATAGAATTAATCCATTTTTCTCATTGTTTCAGATAATGAAGCAAGTATAATAACCTAAATATACTATATGATGTATCACATATTTATATCATGTAATTATATATGAATGATGATTATTACATTATAATATTAGTTAATACAGTATATAAATTCTAGATTATTTTTCCAATCTATCTTAAAGCTTCTGTCTCAATTTTTTGGAATATTCACACAATTGAAAATTTGGGACTCAATGAATTATAAGAGCATGATACTGGCATAAAATCTCTTATGAACATGAGTGCAAAAATTGTCAATGAAATACTAGCAAATTGAATTCAACAGCACATCAAAAGGATAATACTCAACAATCAAGTGGGATTTATCCCTGGATGCAATGTTATACACAATGTTAGCAGAATGAAAAATAAAAATCACATTTTTTCCAACAGATACTAAAAAGCATGACAAAGTTGATCAATCATTCATGATAAAACTTGAAACAAAAGAGAAGTAATTTTTAGAATTTAGACTCCAGGACATACATGATCACATGTGTAATAAAGGATCACTGAATTTGGAGACCAGGTATTTGCTTTTTGGTTGCACCAACTGTGAGACCATGGGCATCTTATTTTTCTGTATGACCTTCAGTTGTTTCATAAAAAAAAACAAAGATTTGGATTGATTACATGTTGTTAAATCCCTTTTATTAATCCACAGTTTCAAAGGAAAAAAGACAAAGTTTATTTATAGTAATTTATGGTTGGAGTGACAGTCACATTTAGAAATGACAAGGTCAGAATTGCTGAGATTAGAGTGATTCTCCTAGGAATTTGTCGCCTTCTGACTTTGCTTATTCCTAGGAACTGAATGATATTTTATATGGGAACCAGCATCTGATGACCTGAAAAGAAATCAAAATGACCTGAGATATGTTCTTTCATTCCACTTTAGAGATATAATTTGGAATAAAAAAATAGTGCAACTGGAGGAAAACTACTACTATCGGCTTCACCTCCTTTATGCTCATCTGTTAAGGTGTGCTAAAGATAGATTTAGTGCTAGAAATCTACACCATATGTTTTTCTAGTTGTTGAATGCATTAAGAAACATTAAACAATGTGTTGTTGAGACAAATGACTTCAGGATGCATGTCCTTAAGAAAATATAATTTATGAGTTCTAATCATATGACTTCGTACTGTGGGAGAAAGAATAAAGAATGTCTCCAACCTGTATGAGCTTCACAAGTAAAAGATGGAGTCATTCTTTTTAACAAAACAATCAGGACTTTATGAGAAGTCTTGGAAAACTAGCCTGGACTAAAAAATCCTGGATTCATAGTTTTTCATTTTCATTAAACAAAGATATTATTTGACTTTTCCCTGTATACTTTTATTTACAGAGAACATCACTCAGTTTAAACAAATAATTATATCAAAATTTATACAAGCATGTATAAATGTCTTGCCTTGAAGAATACCAGCAAATAAATGAAAGAGGGAAACAAATATTTCAGTGTTCTCTGCAACCTTTCTTCTGCTTATGCTACTTAAATTTTAAAAAATGCATATTGTTAATAATGCTATAGAAATTACTGGATTATTTCATATTGGTCTTTCTTACTGGAAACAGGAAAGCAGAATTGCATATCCATGTACCAACAATGAAGCTTTGGGACTCCTTTAAATCAAGATTGCAGGGTTTGGTTATAACCAGGATTTCTTCCTACTGTAAGTTTTATGGCGTTCAGATTTTAGTCGATATTCCAAGTGTTTGCCTTTTTCAAAGATATTTTAATTTACTGGACTTTAATAATCATCTTGATCCATTTGAAAGGAATAAGTATAGTCAGTGAGGTAACAGGCTAAAGTAATGTGACAATTTGGTTAAAACATGGTAACCTTTCCATCACTAACAGGTATTTATTCTAAAATAAGTTCTTTAAAATCTAGTCCTTCTTCTCTAACAAACAGCTGAAATTGTATGTGTGGTGAGCCGTTCTAATTAGACCGTGGCCGCCATTAGAAGATGGCGCCGGCTTCCACTGTGGCCTGTGATAAACAACTCCTAATATGGAGAATTGGCACGCAATCCCTTACCACCCTATGAGAAAGGTCCACGTGGCAGCTTAAGATTGGTATGCTGGAGGCTTTATTAGGCTGTGCTTGGGCGCTCGGCGACGGGTCACTAGAAGATGATACATGAATCAAGGCCTGAATAAACTGCTGAAAGAAGAATCCTGTGTCGTGTTTTCCCTTGCCGGCGAGGGGTCGCGGCATGTATGCCTCAAAACAGATGGCCATTTTCAGTTTTGTATGATGTTTAAAAGGGTCAAAGTTTCAGAAAATGTAGCACTTTATTTAGCTTTATAAATTATAATTTTTTTCCAGGGAGAACTTCAGATTATAGTGTATGGTTAATACAAGTACTTTTAAAGAACTTTCACTACTCTCATATCACTCAAATAAGTGTGGAGCAAGTGTACAAATAATAACCCAGGAATAATAGTTTTCTTATATGAAATTCAGGCATGCTGGTGACAAAGCAGATACTAAAGTTTTATGGTATAGGCCATCTATTATTTTAGAAAATGGGCTTCTTCAATTGCAAAGTATCTTTTAAAATATTTATAAGAGCACGTATATGAATAACAGCACATATCTCAGGATATTCAATTGTAGTTCATCACATTTTCAAACTAAGATTGAGTGCAAAGGCAAGTATATAGAAGTTCATACCCATCTTTTTTTAGTAGTGAAAATTTTAACTCCTTTTCCTGTTTTTTTTTTTTTTTTCAAAATAAAGTAAGCATATAGATGCATTAACTATTATAAGTTGTGTCTCAACTATTAAAAGGAATTCAGGTTCAGGACATTCAGAGTAGCAAAAAGTATTGATAAGTCTCTAAGAACTTATGTCCCTGAAAAAGCAGGGCATACACATGCCAAAAATATCCAATGCAAGGTGGAAAGGAACCCATCATCAAATAGATGTTAATTAAAGTCAAAAACAACAGAATTCCGGCTGAGGTTGTGGCTCAGTGATAGAGCTCTTGCTTAGCACATGTGAGGCACTGGGTTCGATCCTCAACACCATATGAAAAAGTAAACTAATAAAACAAAGTTTAAAAATGTTTTTGAAAAAAAATAAAGAACAGAATTCAAGAAAATTATTTATGCCCGTGGATAACCAGAAAAACATAGTACAGAAGACTGCATCCAGGATGCTGAGTTGGATATGTGCACACATAAACAGAGAAATGGATTTACTGTACAGACTGGAAAATAAAGGGAACATGAAAATAAAATGATAGAACTGTTACAGAAATACTAAGAAATATTAGTTGACTTGAATGTAGAATGCATAAAACATTAGGAGATGTGGCTGGGATATTTTAAATATGCATTTTAGTTATTTTTGGTGACATTTCACTATAGTTTATTTCACATAAGTTTTTAATATTCATGGACTCATTTAGGAAAACTCCCAGTTCTATGGAAATGTAAAGAAGAAAAAAAAAGCATTAAGCCATTCTCACACTATTTTTTTAATTTAATTTTTGCAGTGCTGGGGATCAAATCCAGGGCATTGTGCATGTTGGACAAATGCTCTACCACTGAGCTACACCTCCAGCACCTCATGTTTTTTGGTTGTGTTTTTAAGGTGTGAACATTGATGTGTCATTTAAAAAATAAACAGAGTTAAATATCATAAGGGAAATTCAAACATTTTGAGATTCTGTGTAAAAATTATGTTTATATGTTACTGTACGTGCCATAACTAAAGATGGAGGAGAGGTTCAGTTTACCTATAGATGTTATCAAAAGGGTAAATGGTTGAGTCAATTTTGAAATGTAAGTACAGTTATCTAAGTCCTTGCTAACATTTGGGTAAATGGCTTGTAGGTCAAATGTTATAAGTTTAACCTTTTTTTTTGGCTGTCAGTAAAAGGCAATTGTCAACATTTCACATGGGTAAGAAGCAAGAAAGGAAATCAATCAACATCTCAGTGATGTTAAGCTTCCTTTCACTCTTTTCTCCTTTGACATAAAACAAAGGACTATAATTCTTATATTGATCTTTCCTATGTGAGACTTAGAATCTAAAGCAAGGCCAAAGGCTTCAAATTTGGGTGGTTCTGAAAACAACAGAAATGAATACAACTTGATGTTGGTTGTATAGTTTTCCAAAGGCAGAAGTTAAAGCCTTTGTGGCAAATAGAGTATTGTTTTCTACATGGGTATAAACAGTCAGTTTAATATAATAATATTTCATTTACAGATATAGGCAAAACCCACATTTGACTATAGGCCACAGTTTGCTTACCCATATTTAAAAAAAAAATTAGTTATACACAGACACAATATCTTTATTTTATTTATTTTTATGTGATGCTGAGGATCAAACCCAGTGCCTCATATGTGTGAGACAAGTGCTCTGCCACTGAGCCACAACCCCAGCCCTGCTTATACATATTTAAATAGAACCCATTACTTCCATACCTATATGTCATAATTTTTTTCTGATTTGTTTTTAGAGGTCTTATAGAAACATTTCACATTGGCTGCTCAGACATTTGTTGTCTGTATCTCCAAAAGAATTCAAACTCCTACAAGGAGGGTTCTTTGTGTTTTTCATTTCTATATTCTCAATTCTTAGAATGATTCCTTGTACCCTGTTATACTGTGGTAGATTTCAGTTTTTTACCTAATTCTCTACCTCTCTTTCTACACATGCCTTTTGATTTTGATGTTCAACTTCAACACATAACTTTAGATATGTACAAATAGGATAGGTAGGTCCAACTCTGACTCTGCATGCCATTTTTTGATCTACTCTAACTTCTACTATTACCAAGATGAGAAAATTCCCTAGTATCTGATAGTCCATGAAGAAAGACAGAAATGTGGAGCACATATCGATCTAATCTGCAACATTACTAAAAGGTATGCATTACACAGACTTTGAGAAAAAATCCTTTTAGTAAAGTATTTCAATTATTACTAAGATTTTAGATGTTTCAAACATAAGATAGGTTGAATCCTCTCTAAGTCTTAAATGAGTACACTTGGTGCATCAAAAGAATTCATTTAATGCTATCATTATAACTTTCCACTGTGTGTCCTTGATAAGTCCCTTTCCATCATATTCAAAACCTCTGCATTGCCATTTCAATGATTTCTACAGCCACAACTCCTATGGGTTTGGGGAAGAGTAACTAATTTCTACTTCTAAGCCTCTTACTAGGGAAAGTGATATGTTATTAATAAGGTTTAACAAACAGAATTTTCTATTCTGCATAATTCTGAACAGTGGTTGCAATATTTGGAAATTTGATTTCATTATCATGAGCTACTGAAGGCAAGGGGTGGAAGGCTGTTCTGGAAATTATCACTGAGAACATTGTTGAATTATAAATTTTATGTGGGGGAGCCACTGGAGATTGAACCCAGAGGTGCTTTCTATTGAGTCACATGCTCAAGACCCATTTATTTTGAGCAGGGTCTTGATAAATTGCTTAGGGGCTGGATGGTTTGCTGAGGTTACATTTGAAATGCTGATCCTCCTGCCTCAGACTTCAGACTCACTGGGATTACAGGTGTGCATCATTGCACTCAGTGAATTATCAATTTTTGAATATGCATGGAGTAAGAAGATACAGATATCTATTAATGTAACTGGACTTTGGACCTGGATAGCCTCAAGACTGGGTTGTAGAATTCTCTGGATGATTATGAAAGCCATCTTAACCATGTACGAGGTTGCTAAAAAGATTATATCTCTCTTCAATTTTATATTTTTAATGTGGCTTCTTGGAAATATGGTGCAAAGACCTCTGCAACAGCAAGTTCATGACTCTTATTTAGAGTTTATTTTTACTGTAGAGTTAGTTTCTTAATCCATTCCTAGTTTGGATGTCTGTCCATTTTCTCCTTTGTATATGGTGTATTCCCTCAGGTATTTTTTCTCACATATATTTCTGAATTTTGATATAACACATCTTAAGTTGAGGCTTTATTTTCTGTATAAAATATATGATATATCAAATAATTTCCTCTAGGACTCCATATTCAACTAGTCTTAGTTATTAAACTTGGCTTTGTGAGTCTCAGGAAAGGATAAATATAACAATTTTATTTTCTTGCATCTTTATCAATTTTCCTTCAGGTGCCATGCTTCCTTTTTAGAGTTTATGTTATTTTATTAGTATTTCTTTGTATTCATTTTCCATAATTCCATATTTTCATATATCTTACACTATATTCCCCTTATAATTTCTTCTCATTTGTTTCCAATTTTATCTCTATTTAATATGCCATGGCATGGAGAAAGGAGAATAAAGAACTACCCCTTTGGAGACGTTAATATATGCCAGACATTCTACTACTGCACTATTATAAATTATATATATTATTTATATACATAATTTTTTTCTTGTATTCATCTTTTAGCCAATATTCTTATAAAAATCAAAGTGCAAAAATTTTGGGCCAGACTGCAATAAAACAAATGGAAATATACCAAACCTAATAAGCATAAAACTGATCTCAGAATTATTGAGTTTCAGACGTTTACTTTCCGACACACTTAAGCAGATCTTATCAAGATGTTTATCGGACCCCACAGTGCCAGCTGGAAAGCTGTCTACCCCTCTACTGCAGCCGTCCATTCTGTGAGGTCTTAGGTCCACACCAGGAAATGATAGCCACAAGAGCCACTGCTTGCCTTCTTCTGAGTATGCCAGTGACTCCCCTCAGTCTAGAGAAAGCTCAGCTCCTTCTCTTGCCAGCCTATTAGCCTTTTCATTCTCCACAAATCGCGAAATACCATGGACATGCTTTGCACTGAATATCCATGCTACAGGTGAGCTCCTCCAGCTTCACGAAGTCCTCCGTGTTGATCATCTCCTTTCCTGCGCTCATCCTCCACTGGTTCTACTTCCAGCTTTGGACCCAATTAGTGATGCCACATAGAGTAAACATGCTGTCTATATAGAACCAATTTATTCATGTTCTGAACCCTTGGCTTGTTTGATGGCTTTGCAGACTGCTTGGATTTCTGTTCTTAGGTTTGTCTGTTGCCTGGGAAGTTTAATGCCTACAATTAACGGGTGACTGGGCCCCAGTAGACAGCTATTCCTACTCTTGCTCTCTTCTGCCCATTACTGGAGCAGCAACCATAAGTGTAGAATTTGCCATCACAGATTCTCCCATATAAGAAAATGTGTCCTTGCCCACATAGGGGCTAGCTCTTCATTCTGTCTTGAGTATTTTCTGCTTTGCTCTCAATCTTTTTCGTTGAAGGGCTTTCCGGAGCTGCTTGGTTCCTTCACTTGGGACACCTGGACATGAGTATTCCCCTGCTTTTCTGAACCATCTGGGTTGGCAGTTTCCAACAAAGGCACAGGCCACATCTTCTGTGGCAAAGTTCTTAAAAACTAGCAACAGGAAACTGGTTCACTAATGCCCTGTGCTTATTCCAGCTAGGGAAGAAGCCAGTCCTGAAGCCACTGAGCAAGTTTAGAACATCTGGAGCTTGCAAACAGCTGTGGCCACAACATACTGTTCCCAAGGAGACTGTGCTGGCCAGAGGCAGCAGCATCCTGTGCATTGCTCAGCTGTGTGTGGCCCACCACATCCTACTCCCGAGCTCCAACCCCCGGAGCTCACTTCCAGAGGAGGCATGGAAGATGTATATTAATATGGATATATTAATATGGAGAACCAAAGAGGTGAAGTCGCACATCTAAAGGCTGCACAGTGGTGGAGGAGTAGCATATGGTTGAGAGTGGTGTTTAGATTGTGTGAGTGAAAGCAAAAGTGAAGCATACAACTAGGAAGGTATCATCACTTTGTCCTTGGATTTCAGGGAGCTATAGGGATTCATGATGGTTCCTTAAGACAACCATGACTATGTGGAGACACAGGAAGAATCTCTCTTCTCTGACACAAATATGTGCTATTCAAACAGAATTTCTTATGGCTCAATAATAAGGAAAACATCAAGGCAGAAGGATATTAAGTATGATTCCAGCAGAGACCTTAGGGCCTTACCAACAGAAAGTCACTCACTTAGCTCTCTTAGTGAATATTTAGTGGACATTTAGTGGGTCAGGATCTCTTTAAGTATACAGACTCTTTTTGGATCACAAAATCATCCTACAAAAGCACTTATCTTCTTTTCATCGTGCATCTTCTATTTCATTTACTCATTAATCAATTATATTTCTGACATTTAACCTCATATATTATTTTCTTCTCTTTGTTTTGTTTCGTTTGTTAAATTTTATGCTCAGCCACACTTCTGCAACTTTCCACTTGGTACTTTAATCAGGCGTGCATTATCTCTGAACCTGAGGTACCTGAAAGGCATACCTACTGGAAATTCTTTAATTCTTCTCAATGTATTGGCTCTCCACTTGGAGTATTAACAAGAGATAAATCCAGAAAATTGCGAAACTTTTACTATCATTCAAAAGGAGAAAAACGTTGAGCTATAATTGATACTGAGTGTTAATTTAACCACTTTGAACATTATTGCATTATCAGTTTGTAAAAACAGGAAATGCTTAAAAATTTGAGAAGCAACATTTTCTTACTACATCAGATGGAGGTACAGACTTAAAAAGTAACACTAACCTTTCATGTGAAAGTGTACTAAGAATATAAGGATTGCAAAACAACTAGAAAATGGTTGAAATTTATTTGATCTTTTTGTGGCATGGTCATGTGAACATACATTTCGCTGAAAGGTCAAACTTGTAAATGTTCCACTGAATATTCTGCGCCTCAGTATCTAAAAATGTGACCTTTATGCTGTGTTTATTCAGCACAGGCAGAATATACTCTTAAAATATTAGGCTATTATCTTGATAGATTTCAGAGCTCATCTACTGGTAGTTGTCATATGCATATGTCTTTTGCTGAAAGATGCTAGTAAAAGATATTTTCCATAGTGCATGTAAAGGAGCATATTCATAATTGATCAGCCATTTGGAAACTGGATAAATCATACCAGCTGCATTTATGAATCATGGAGTTTCTGCTTTACTTATAAAAATAGTAATTACTTCTTTTGAATAGGTACATTGCAGTTCTAGTAGGTGAATTTATGTGTTTTAAAAATGTATTTCTATATTTCTTGTTTAAACTCTGAACTTATTTTTCAATGAGACATATAAGTAGAAATCTTTTGAATAAATGACTTCTTCATTAGAACAGTTGGTAAGAAATCATATTTCTGTTTATCAAAGGACAGACACATCTATTATAGAAAGAGAAGAATGAACTTTGGAGTACACACTCACTTAACCCTGACTTGATCACTTTATTATTTAGGTGATATTCCCTCAACAGTCTATGAAATAATTTATTGAACTGTGTCACAAAGAAAATTGGAAGTCTTTTGAGATATTGCACAAGGGAAGAGTAATTATAGATATAGAATACTTAATAAAAATTAGAGAAGAAACTAAAATGAGTAAAATACAATGAGATTCAAAAGAGATAAATGTATAGATAAACAACAGAGAGATATATGTATGTTTTATATATTTATATTTCAGAATTTATTTTTCAAAAAATATAGTTTTCATGATAATATTATTAATTAAAGCAGTTAGAGGAAGAAAAACCTGTTAAAATATAGATGACTATGTTCTATCATAAAAAGTCCTTCTCTCAGGAACAAGTTCTCAATTGTGAACTTGAACCTTGGAAAACTCATTTTACTTTTTAATCATAACTTCAATTTTTTGCAAGTGAGGTGATCACATTTCTATTCTATCAGTGATATATATTTCTTGAATAACATAAAATTAGGAAATGTGATGACATGACTTAGATACCTGGGGCAGTGATAAATCAGTAGGTTAAGAGAGTAAGTTAGAAATGAGACACACTTGAAAGAAAGATGCATATCCCCAAAGAGATCAACAGAAAGAAGACTGCTAGCAACCCTAGGTATGCATATTTGTACTTTCGTCAAGGAAAGTGAAGACTCAATAATAAAATTGAGGCCTGCAGAGATATCTTATTTTACTTTGGAAGGGATTCTTCCTTTGAATTGAGGTTTTGTAGAGACACTTGCCATTTAGTGTCCTGTAAGGAAGCCCTCATCCATTGATCTTTCACACACAGCAACTTCCTTTGTAAACAGATTACTGAACAAATCAACAAGGGATACAGATATAGTTCAGTGGTCAAGTAGTGCTTGCCTGGCATGAACACCACCTTGGATTCAAACTTAGTACTACCAAAAGAAAAAGAGAGAGAGAGAGAGAGAGAGAGAGAGAGAGATAAAAGAAAAAAGACTTCAGTAAGTTTTAATTATGTAATATATATATATATATATATATATATATATATATATATAATATGTCTGCATATCCTCGATAATCCTATAAAAGATTCTAGCAAGTTTATGTGAGGATAGAAAATTCAGAATCTGATCATCAGAAAAAAAATCATGTTAAAAAAAAAAAGAAAAACACGTCTTTTAATCTTCTGATATTATGCCTTCTCTATCAGGTCATATCAATTATAAAGCAGAAGGTTTCACACCTTATGTTAACCAGTATACAATATTACATACCAGGAAAGTTATATTGATTTAGTATTGAATGAAGATTTATGCCATCAGATAGTAGAAACAGTAATAGAAAGGGTTTCAGATTTTTCTCCAACTCCCTTTTTTATCCTGAGCACTAACTGGAACCCAAAATTCCATTAGAAACCATGCTGTGCTGGGCAATTGCTGGGCAATTGCTGCTTCTTTTCAAATCCACCCTCACCTTTACCCAGTTATACTGCATCATAGCAAGTCAAATTTCCGTTGCCTGGGTAGATTATTTTCTGTGTTATTGTTTTTCTGTGTAAATGTTCAAGAATATCGGTATTTCCTTAATTGGAACCTCCTGGTGCCAAATGATTATTTGATCTTCTTGAAAAGAATCATTTAGGAAGCTCTTCATTTGAATCTAATTTTACTCTCACTGGATCTATATATAGTTGATCTCTTCCTTTGTTCAGTGGGACAACATGGTTTATAAGAATTTTAGTGAGCTAAGTAACTAGGCATTTTTGGTTTGTAGTCACATGGAAGGAAAAGATTCCTAAATCTAATTTTACCATCTATTATGCCTGTCAAATCTCCCACTAATTTTAATCACAAGTAGCTATATTTGGCTAGTTTGAATTATGCATATGAAACTATATCCCTGTTTTGATGTAATTTTTTAATTAAGTTTTAATTGTTTTATTGTCATAAAAGGCCATAACAATTTAGGTATTTGTAGTCCATTGTTGTTTAAGCATATCTTATTCAAGATTGATTTGAGTAATTTAAAATTATATAATTACTACTAGTAATTAATGAATTACTAAAGAGAATGGCTTCACATATTGTTCTTTTACAAAAGAATTTTTTTCTTTCAAATGAGAAGGTAGATAGCAGATGACTGTGTTGGGTATAATTAGCTCTGATTCAACTTGTGGTTTTTCTTATATTTTCAGTGCATCTATAGATAGGAAAGAGTAATGGGAGGTTAAATATTGGAGATGAGGAGATAGGATTGAGAGAACAAAGTTGTTTTTATCATGATAATACTACCTGACGTAACATACAATGCTTGGAACTTCAGTACAGTATGTGTAGACTTTCATATAATATGGAATTAATGGATGATCAAAAAATCAATGTCTTTGAGAACTCAACACAGCTTCCTCATTGCAGCTGGCTTTATGTAGTGTCTGCTCAACCAGAAACAATAGCAACAAGGTCATTTAGAGTCTTACCAGTGCTCATTGCAAGAGCACAAAGTAATTAAGATTCTTGACTGTGAACAAGCAATCTCAAGAAGAACGCTATTGTTTTCTCCACTTGTTTCATTGCTATTTTTGTTAATTATGCCATATACTCTGCTTTAATCTTTTCCCCTGACATTGTTCAGTCACAAGCAACCAGCTTTGCTTCTGGTGCTTTTGTTTTTTATTGTTTTTTTTTTTAATTGTAGGTGTACAGCAAGGTGTACAATAATCAGATATACATAAACATAGTGAACTGATGAGTGAAGCTAAGCTCATTAATGGCCTCTCTCTCCACTGCCCTGGTGCTTTCCCTTTGCAAGAATTTTTCTCTTCCTCCTCATTCTAATGCTTAATGGAGGTCTTTTAAAATATTTTCAGGAGTCAGCATCCTCATAGGTTTATATTTCCAATTGTCCAACACCATCATGGTCACTGTTTCCCCTTTGGTTCTTTGAGTATAGTATGATCTTTCCTTAGGCTACCAAACAAAAAGTGTCTTCTTTCTTCTTTTATTCTGTGTAGGGACCCCCAGCATACTGATTATATTTCTCTTTTCTGTCATTCCAGGTATAAATGAGGCAATCATAATCTAATAGTGTCTGAGAAGAACATTTATTCCTTGTGTATCCTATGATGGATAGAATGATCAAAATCAAGCTTTGTGTACTTTTTGTTTGACATAAAATATTTAAATAACGAGATTATTATTGACCAGTCTAGATGTATGAGCAACTCAATTTTATTCACAGAAGGAGAGTGAAAAATCCTCTCTGGGAGTAAACAGAACAGATGGCATGAGGTCATTTGCATAAAAAGGAGAGGATTTGTGTTTAAGAGTGAAGTACTAATGAGGTTCCAGGAAAGGAATCAACACCAGGAATGATGGCCTATAAGCTTGATGCTTGACCTTCTTCAGCTCTACTAGGTACAACTAGTCGATTTTGTCAATGTCTTGCTTATAGCTCTGGTTCTTCTTATCCCTTGGCTATCCAGAGTCAATAAGTACTATTTTCAGCCACTAAGGACATAGTTCATGCTCTGAATGGCAAACAGATATATTTATTAAGAGCATATCCTTTTCAAGGATTTTTATTTAAAGGCTTAAAGAAATAAGTAAAGCAGACATTTTTGGAGATGGTACTGTAATAAGCCATAGTACATATATGCAAAAATCTATTTGAAACCATCATATATCTGCTGTGTCTGCTCTTATATAAGAGGAGGGAGTAAGCAAAGAAAGAAGTTGCTTTTACAATTAAGTGATCAACTTAAAAGGCAATTTGTATATAAAAATATATATCATAAGAACAAAAATGTATCTTAGAACCTGATTCTTAAACTTTTCACACCCCTCCATAAAAACAGAAAAATTAGTTTCAGAGGAATATTTGAGTATCTTTGTTCTGCATTATACTCTGGAGAATAAAATAAGAAATTTGAAATTGCACACAAAATCTTATCTAAAATATTCTAAAATCTCAGCAGTGGCAAAATTCTTTACTATTGAAAGGGCTCTGCAATTATGACAATTTGGTACACACTTGGGTGAACTGGAAGGCCCTGATATCACCATGACAAAATTTTCTGGAAAGCACTTTTAAGTCAATTCCACATTTCACTCTATTTTTGAGAGAATAAACTCCATGGAGCAGTATATAATTAGTCCTGTGCAATGAGCCAAAGTACTCTCTCATGATGCTTTTATCAAAATAAATGGAAAAAATGGATTAAGGGGTAATCTGAGGAACCTTCAGTTCTTTAATATTCCCTGAAGATAATTGGCTATAATCTATGACTGATAAAGAATGAAAGAAAAAGGAGAGTAGTGAGGACAGACATTTCCAGAGATGCAAGACATAAGACATTATTTTACTTTCTCTGTGATCTGGATGAGTACCAAAGAATTCTAGAAAAAGAATTTTGTTGTGCTTTCAATCAGAATTCAAAGGAAATTGGTGTCTCCTTTAAAAACCTATTTTTAAAAGTGCCATAAAATATAATTATAATTAAAAGTGACAGTTCTTATACATCTTCCCAATGTGGCTTTGAATAATGTGATAACAGATATGACTTAAATTACTTTTTCCTACCTAGTATTAAAGCATCATTTGGAAGATGGAGATGTACAAAAGAGGGGGGAGGGTGGTAGAATATTTAAACTCAAGTTTAATTAGCCTAATGGTATTTCACTTTAGAAAATTAAAGTCAAAATTATTATCATTTGATATAAAAATAATGTGCACATTCATTCATTTATTTTTCTATTCAATGAATGCTTATTAGGCATATATTATGTGAGACATTTAATTATGATCTGAAAATAAAAATGATATTTGCAGCTATCATGAAAACACATAATATTTAATACAATAATATAAAGTACTATTGAGGAGATGTATATAAGTTTATTACTTAACATGTGGTCTATGCACCATCAGCAACTGGTATCACTTAAAAGTCTATTTAAATCACAGAATCTCACATCACATATGAGATCTTCTAAATTAGAATATGTAAAATCCCCTAGGTGATACATATACATATTCAAATTTGTAAATCACTGGAATGGAAGGTATGATCAGAGAGAAAGAATAAATTATCACATTTTTGGTCAAAAAGTAACCTCATTATTTTTGCAATTAAAAAAAATTGGGGTGAATATCGTTTACATTTTATAATGCAAGGACTAAATTCCTCTTAGATGCCACCTAAATAAACCACAATTTTACAAAGCCACACTTCATAGAGAATCATATTAAGCTAACAGCCCAATGTATGATTTAATATCCATTTATGAGTTGACCATTTGTTTGGTCTAGACCATGGTTGTAAGTTACATTATTACATGTTCTAGTTCAGGCTCCATAAATAATTTGGAAAATATGCTCTGGACTAATAAATTATTTGTTGTGGGAGAATCAGCCCTATATTCTATTTTTCTTTTGTTCAGATACTGTATAGCACATTATATGCTGTAGAAAAAAAAGTAGCCAATGTACATGTGCAAAACTAAATGCAAATGGAGTTTTGAGACACCCTGTGATTTATTGTACATCTCTCCCTAAGGACTGCTTCCTCAAATCTCTATTATCTAAACTCTCCTATGTTTATGACTCTATCTGGGATGAACAAATAAGCCACTGTATTTCTCTCTCTGGAAGACATCTATTTTGCATGCAGTCATTAATTAGTTAATTAATTAACCTGATGATACTGAATCCAGTCATTTTTACTAGACTCATTTCTTATTTTGATGATAATTATTGTTGAGAAATAGTATTTACAATTCTCTGTTTTACAGAATTTTTATATGTTTACTCAGAACAGTTAAGAGATATCATATTTTATATAAACAACGTGGCATTATAATTATAAACTAGGCTTGGCATTATAGGAGCTGGATATAATGAAAGATAATTTTCTTCATTAATTTCTTCTGGATTTCATTATAACTTATACTATATGTTTTAAAATTTAATAATTTGTGAACATTATTTCAGCTACTAAACTGAATTTTTTAAAAATAGTCATGATTTAAATTAAACATCTCTAATCAGCCTTTAAGTGCTCTGCTAAAGTGATATACACAGATTTTTGTCTTGCTTTAGAGCAATGGCACTAGATTTCTTCTTTGAGAAACAGGCAGGTTTAAACTATTTAGTTTTTTGTTCTTGTTGTTGGAAAAGCATTAAAATATTCCATTTTTTGGTTGTGATTCTCTATAAAATAAACACATTTTAAAATTTCAGTATCGTGTTTATTCAGACAATTCTTGTAGATTTTTATTTAAGGCTGATAATATTATCTGTATGAAGACATGCAAATATATGTTTTGAGTAGACAACAGCAACAATCAATAGATATTTAAATATAGTTTTACTACACTGAGACTTCGTCTCACTCTAGTCAGAATGGCAATTATCAAGAATACAAGTAAAAATAAATGTTGGTGAGGAGGTGGGAAAAAGGTACATTCACACATTGACAGTGGGACTACAAACTGGTGCAAACACTCTGGAAAGCACTATGGATATTCCTCAGAAAACTTAAAATGGAAACACCATTTGATCCAGTTATCCCACTCCTCAACATATACCCAAAGGACTTAAAATCAGCAAACTCTAGCAACGTGGCCACATCAATGTTCAGAGCAGTTCAATTAACAACAGCCAAGCTATGAAACCAACCAAGGTACCCTTCAATAGATGAATAAATAAAGAAAATTGGGTACATATACACAGTGGGATATTATTCAGCCATAATGAAGAATGAAATTATGTCATTTGCTGGTAAATGGATGGAACTAGAGACAATCATGCTAAGCAAAATAAGCCAATCCCACAAAAGGAAAAACTGAATGCTCTCTCTGATATGTGTATGCTGACCTTTAATAGGCAAGGGGGTGGGGGGGCAGGAAGAGAAGGTTCACCAGAATGGACAAGGGAGAAAGCGGGGAAGGAAGGGGGGTTGGGAATGGAAAAAAAAAAAAACAGTAGAATAAATTGAACATAACTTTCCTACATATGTATATGAATACATGACCAGTGTAACCCCATATCATGTATAACCACAAGAATAGAAAATTATACTCCATGAATGTATGGCATGTCAAGATACATTCTACTGTTATGTATAACTAAAAAAAATTAAAAATATATAGTTTTAAATAAACCATAGATAGATAATAAAAATGAAATATAGCTACACCTGATTCCACTGCAGAATAATTGCTCTTCCCCCCCTCACCCCATAATGGAGATTGACTGTAGGGGTACATTGTCACTGAGCTATATCCCTATTATAGACAGCTTTTTCACTGTTGTGACTAAAAGCCCTGGCAAGAACAATTTAAGAGGAGAAAGAGTTTATTTGGCATTTAAAGCTTCAGAGGTCTGAATGCATAGACAGTTGGCTTCATTCCTCAGGACTTGAGGGGAGGCAGAACATCATGGCAGAGAATGGTAGAGGGAAGTGGTTCTAGACATTATACCAGGAGGCAGAGAAAACTCTCACTATGACAAAATATATACCCCAAAGGCATATCCCCAATAACCTTCCTCCAGTGACACACTACCTGCCCTATAGTTACCATCCAGTTAATTTCTGTAAGGGGATAAATGCACTGATTAGGTTAAGGATTCCAAAACCTAATCATGTTGCCTCAGAACTTTCTTGCATTTTATCACACAAGAGCTTTTGGGGGACACCTCATATCTAAACCATAACAGTCCCCCGCTGTTTTTTTTTGTTTGTTTGTTTTATGGTCTTCATTGCTAGAGGCCTCGCTAAGTCTCTGAGGCTAACTTTAAACTTGTGATTCTCCTGACTCTGACTTTGTCTTCGCCTGAGTTGCTAGGATTATAGGTGTGTGCCCCTAGGCCCAGCAATAATAAGTTTATGATATAAATAATTTGTGTTTGAATTGTGAAATAACATTGTTATTGTTACTACAAATTTTTGAAGATCCCAAATAAATATTATTCCCAAAATACATTGTTTCATATTTTGTTTGATAAAACAAAAGATTTGGTTAAAATACCTTAAAAACAAGTCAAAATGGAAAAAAAAAAACTGAAGCTGCTTTTATTTTATGCCATTTAGGGTGGCATAAAATAATTCTTAAAAGTTAATATTAGGGGCTGCTGTTGTAGCTCAGGGATAGAGCCCTTGCCTAGCACATGTGAAGCACTGGGTTCAATCCTCAGCACCACATAAAATATATATGAATGAAATAAAGGTGTGTCCATCTAAAACTAAAAAAAATTTTTAAAGTTAAAAATTTTAAAAAAATTTTAAAAATTAAATTAAAAATTTAAATTAAATCTTTTAAATTAAAAAAATTTAAAAGATTAAAATAGAATATTATGATACTTGGATATGCTCTAAATTTGTACAAAAATGTATATTGTTTATATAATAATATATTCAAATATAATTTATTCTCTTCATTATTGCTATTACTTCTGCTTTTCTGCTACTGTGTTTACTACTATCATTACTAATAATCATAATTCTTGCCATCATTTATATTGTAGATTTCTGCATTCTTGACACTGGATTAAATAATTTTAATGCACTTTATCACTCAGTACATGTTTGTTATGTCTATTTTATGTCATGTGGTATTTTAAAGTATACAGAGAATGAAAACCATCACTTTTACACTGTTAATTTAGCTGAGCCAAGTCTTAGGCTGGTGCATCTATCATTTAGCACTGAGCGATATGAAGTCCTAAAGTTTTCTTTATTATATAGGTTAGCTTTATTTACAAATGTTTCATATTTCTTGATAAAATATATTGGAGTTATACTTTTTTGAAAGAAATGCCATATATTTTACTACCATTATAGCATGAAATACACCATTCTCAATTTGGGAATACTGGGCCCCCACAGACTGCCCTTGACAAACACAGTTTGTTGATGCTTTATCTAGAAAAGTATATTTCAAGGCCATGTGTTAAGATGTTAAAAGTACTGTCTGACAACTGTATGGTGAGTTGAGTGAGATCTACTGAAAAACCAAATAGTCTATTTTTGAGTAGAGTATAAAGAATATACACAGGAAAAGAACAATCATTTTAGCTAACAATAAAGGTGTTTTCAAAGTAATGATGTAGATGATATATAAGAATGAATTCAGGATAAGATGATAAAATTATTTTTTGAGAAATCAGAAATACAGAAGGGATTAATACATAACACTACTTAGAGAGAAAGTGACCTCCTAAGGATCTCAAAGTGCTTTGTGGATCCTGTTTATTAGACAATGGGCTTTTAAACCTTTTTTTTAAGTGCAACATTCCACAATGGCCTTATGGAGAGCCCAAGAAAAACAAGGACTTACCTCAAATAATTTTGTTGTTAGAACTTTTGTCTTATGAAATAAATTTTCTAGTGATACAAAAAAGGTAAAAGTGAATTACATTAGTGTGTAATGACTGAGAGAAAGATAGTATAAAAAAAAATAAGAGGGTTCTGAACTCCCATTTTATGGTCAGGAAACTGTTGGAGAAATTCATTCCATTGTAAACCCAAGGTGCTACTTCAAGTTAGGATCTATGGAGAGAGAATCAGGAGTTCAGGAAATGAAAGCAGAGGCCATGGAAAACAATTCACAGGGAGTTGGTGTGAACTTTAATGAAATGGCTCTGGCTTCTTACTTAGAGTATAGAAATGGCATGGACCCGTGACTGTTATGCCTCCTTATTTTTTTTTTTTTGTTTTGAGTGGAAATACCAACGTTTTCTTTTGTGTGTTCCACCATGTCTGTTGTGTGATAAGCATTGAAAGAATAAATCATTTGCTTCCTTCATTCACAGGTTATAAGTTTAAAAATAGTAAAAGGAGAACACTGAGGCACAGATGGAGATGGAGACAGAGATGAAGAAGAGGCACTACACTCAACAAGGTTGTTTGACCTAATTTAGAAAAGGGAATTTTAAGCCTTGAGCTTGAAACTTGGACTATAATGGAATAAGACTTTTAGAGAAAGTTTTGAGAGGGGATTAATTTTCCATATAAAAGGGACTTGAATTGTGGTGATCAGAGTATAGATTGTGGCTGCTTGCATTTCTCAGAGTATCATCTGTCCCACATTAGGTGCTAGGAACTTTTCACTCCATAGAGAAATGGGTGACTCTATGACTTACTTACAAGCAAGAGACTAGATTAAAAAGAAGATTCAACCTCACCCAGCACATGGCTTATTCCTGCAATCCCAGCATGCCTGTAATTCCAGCAGCTTGGAAGGCTGAGGCAGGACGATCACAAATTCAAAGCCAATCTCAGCAACTTAGTAAGGTATTGAATAACTCAGTGAGAACCTGTCTCTAGATAAATATATATATAAAAAGGGGGGGGGCTTGGAATGTGGCTCAGTGGGTTTAATCCCTAATACAAAAACCAAAAAAAAAAAGAAAGAAAGAAAATTCAGCCTCATCCTCTGCAATATTTGTTCGGGGGGCTTCACAATTGACAACAGTAGCCTGCAACTACTGCCCTACTGTGCATAAACCCTAATTCTCATTTAGACACTACATGAAAGGAGAACAATACTTGTCCCAATCCTATTTTCTTCAGAATCTTGGTTTTCTAGCCTCATTTACTACCTGGCTAAAACTTCAAGAGAGAGCCCAAATTGGAAGTGCCTAGACTACTAGCCATTTCTAAATTATATACATCGATTTCATGATAATGATAAAAAGGACTGTTTTGAGGTAATTTGTTTCCCCAAATTAGGTAATCAAATCTAGCCCCGCTTGTTCTTGCCTCTTGCTCTTCCAGTTCCTATCACTATCTCAAACTTTGTGTGAGAATCTGTTTTATTCAGCATTTTTGCTACTGTGACCAAAAGAACTACCAAAACAATTAGAGGAGGAAAGATTTATTTGTGCCTCACAGTTTCAGAGGTCTCACTCCATAGATGGCTGACTCCATTGCTATGGCACAGAGAGGAGGCAAACATCCTGACAGAAGAGAATGGCAGAGGAAAGAAGCTCAGGACATGGCACCAGAAAACAGAGACTAAGCTCACAAAATAAATACTTCAAAGACACACTTCCAGTGACCCAACTCCTCCAGCCACACCCTACCTGCCTGTAGTCACCACCCAGTTAATCTCTAAAGTGGATTAATGCATGTATTAGATTTAAGCTCTCATAATCCAAGCATTTCACCTCTAAACTTTCTTGCATTGTCTTACACATGAGCTTTTGGGAAACACCTCATATCTAACCACAACAGAACCCAAATCAGAAATTTCCTTTAGGTACTATGCTTATATAGTAGTTAGTTGGTAACAAAGGATTGAATTTGCTTTCACACAGGCCTTCAGAGCAGACTTCCTTTACTTAAGAATGAACTAAAAAAAAAAAAAAAAAAAAAAAAAAAAAANTATATACACATATATATATATATATATAATATTTACTTGACCTTCACAGTACAATTGTAAGGTGGGTGCTATTCTTTCCTTTGATTAGAGATGAGGAAACTGAAGCTAAGGAATTCTCATAAGTTAGCCTCTATTTTCACATGTATCAAGCCCCAGGAACAGGACTTGTATAGTTACTTCAAATCAATATGTTGTCCACTTGGGTATTATTTAGTCAAGACTGATTGTCAAATTATTTAATAACCTGCAAGGCCTACAAACCAATGTGGACAATCACTTGACAAGACAGAACAGATTGGAATCAGTTGCATTGCAGTACTTGTGTCTGCTAGTTTAGAGTAACGGTGTATAGAATTAAGGAAAAAATGAACTGAAGGGAAGACTGATATATACATATTGCCTCTTTTCTTTCCCATGGAAACATTATTGTTTTCAGTTATTAAAATGAGTCAATGAAAAGCTTAGATAACTTCTTCAAGTTCACACCATGTTAATTTGGCTCCTCTGAGAAGCAGATACTATGGATAGGATTCCTTATACAAGCAATTTATTGGGAGAAAAAATGAGGGTAAAAATGAGAAGAATGTCAAAGGGTATGGGAGAACAAATTGTGAAGTTCTCATTTACCCTATAGAAGAGGATTGGATAGAAGGAAAGATGGGTAGGAAAATATTCTAGACTATAGAGAAATCCTAAAAGGTCTCAGAAGAGCTGATGATTTGGCCTCAGAGTAGTCACTCATGTGTGCCACAGTCTGGCTGGGCACAAATGCCGCAGTCTGGCTGGGCACACAATCAGGAGCCACCACACACTTGTAGATTCAAACAGCAACTCTTTATTCCCGAACTCACACCAGCCGTCTACAATCACGTTCTGGGGAAATCCACGTTCTCTGCCCAAATCCACGTTCTCTGCCCAAATCTCCTTCACTGGGCTTCTGTCTCCCAAAATATACTGTCTGAATCCCGTGAGAACTCAAGGGGAACTTAGGCAGCAGGATACGCCCTATTCCCAGCAGGAATAATCTTAAACCTTAAACCTGGAACCTAAACTGGGAACGCCCTAAACCCGATTATGTTAAACCGGGAACACCCTAATCCGCCCTGGTCCTTGAGCAAGGTCAACTACATTCAATGTCACTGCAAAATGTCAGCAACATGGGGTACGCTGGCAAGGAAATTGTCATACCTACTTGGCTAATGGCTCCCAGCACATGTGTCCCTCAAATGGGTCTGCTTTAATTTACATACTATGTTCAGTCACTAACTGAACACATTCATCTGAAATCATGGCATCAGATGTAAGAGCATATTTTATAGAATCACAGACAGGGTGAATTCTGCCCTGTGCATTATGCTGCCTGAAGGCACATGTTTATGATTACTATGTGCACATATGTTACTGACGCCAAAATAGTAGATTCGAAGTTTAAGTTTTAAAACTGTCTCTGTGATCCAGAGAGCTGAAAAGAGACTTCCAGTGGTACCTTAACTCTCAGTTTAAAAGGAGATATAAAAGTAGGATATTTGAGAAAGCTTTCTTGGAAGAAATTACATGGTTATTAGACAATTTAGTTGATATATAAACAAATCAGACATTGACAGAAGTATCACACATTAGTCTAAGAAAACAGAGAGCATCCCAGGCACTCAGTTGCAATCCTGAAGTCCTATAAATGAAGTGTAAGGATGAACTGGAAATTAAAAAAAAAATTCCATAAGCACTGGAATATATTTATTTATTTATGTGTGTGTGTGTGTGTGTATAAAACATTAGATGAAGATTCTGTTACCAAATAAAACTGTCTTCCAGAATCAAAAGCAAGTCATTTTTTAAAGAAAGAAGGCGCAATTCAGAGTTCCGTTTTATTTCCTCTTAATGCCATATAAAATGCATGTTATTTATTAGAATTAACAAAATATACAAAACAATAAACTATGACAATTACCAAGGAGAAGAAAAAACAGTAAAATCAGACTTCAAAAAGATACAGGTAGACAAGGTAATAGGATAGAGGAAAGCTGTATTTCTTCTCACTCAGCAAACCAGGATTCAAGCAGCGGGAATACTGCTTCTCTGCAAGGTGGATAAAGAGGGATTTCACTAAAACTCAATATAGGACAGAGTACCTTAAAGTCTTAGAAATTTAGGGAACATTCAACGAGGAAAATGGACAACATTGGAAATAAACTGCCAGTGATAGCAGCAACATTGGCACAGAAAGAGGGAAACCACTGAGAAATAGAATGCACAGTCTTAGTGAGCAAACTCCTAAGATTGGAGGGGCAGCCCTAGGCTGTACTGCACAATATACTGATGCATAAAATATGCTTTATGTTTCCCAATGGTCCATGGAGAGCCAAGACAACTGAGGTGCATCAGCCTGTGGCTACCGACCTGGAAACCTGAGTCCAAAAGATCTGAGCTGAGTCCTATACATGGTCTTGGCACACACCTGTCACGAGATCTAGACTATGCCTAACAAATGGAGAGAAAAATAGGTACAGAGAGTGTTTTAACCAAGGTATTTCTTGTTTGGGGGCACACAGGAAGTAGATTCAGGGTTCATCAGGTAGAAGAGGATGCAAGCATTTAGGATAGTAGCCATGACCTATTCAGTGGTGGCCACAGACTCCAGTCTCCAGCTTCAGCTTCAGCTTCCAGCCAGTTTCATTTTGCTGCCCTTATTAACACCCACTGGCCCATTTCACCTCAAATCTTTTCCATAGGCCCTTTTTATATGCAGGTCAAATAAAGAAGGTACACTGCCAACAGGTTATATAAGGGGGCTCATGCTACAAGTTAATATTTATGACTTGGAGTATATATGTTGAATCAGAATGTTTCTGGCCTTGACTAACCATAACATAGCTAGTTCACGACCCTGGCTACACAGTAAAAACATAACATAGCACACAGGAAGTATGGAATAGGGAATATACTACAGCGATGTTGAGCCTGCTCCAAAAATCCACCCCTTTAAGATTTCTTACTATGAAACCTATGTGTCTGAAATCTTCTGCAATGATCCCTTAGTGAAGAGGGCCAGAGCCCTCCATCCACAGGCCACAATAACAACATAGCTGTAACAACATACAACCAAAGACAAGTCCTACCATTTATGATTAGTGAAAGCCATTGTCAGTTTTATCCCATATCAAGGTGGCAATAAAAGTCTTTCCTAGCCATGTTCAAGGACAGACTGGATTCACCAAAGTTGTCCCACAAAACTTAGGCATTTTACTGCATACCCAATAGGTACCTCTGGTGTAGGTGTGTGTCTAGTTCACAATGGTGTTGGTAAGGCCACACCTATAGATGATATAAAAAAATCAATTACAGGAATTAGCACAGATAAATCACATCCATCTTGGAAAATGCATGCCAACTTTGAATCCCGGGAAAGTACAGTGGTCATCTGTTGAGGCTTCCCTGGGAGCTGATATCACACTCAATCAGCTTGGCTTTGAACTTCATCAGGCTCTGTATACTGCAGCACCAGGGAACACATAATTGGTCAAAGGGAAATAGCAAAATGCCCTTTAAGACCTGTGCCGCATTTGCAAAACCCAGCCAATTCACATGTATGGGGCAGGGCATTCACTAGTTATAAGGAAATCACACTCTAAACCTTTACCCCATGGGACTAAAAGGGTAATCCAATGAAGGACGGAAAGGGTTTATTGTCCAGGGCCATGTCCAATCTACATTTTGCCCCTATTTAACATAGTGGGAACAGGCAAAAGAACATTCCCTTGTTACTCAAACCCAGATTTAAATACAATATCCTTTGTTGTCACCTGGACCTGTATTAGGGTTGTTGTGCAGTGCAGCAAAGCTTCAACAGAAGCTGGTCCCCCTCACTGGAGATGCTCATTCAGAGCTCTTAGAATGACCCAGAGGTGCTGTGCACACCTTTTCACAGAAGGTAGGTTGGGTGCAGTTCTAGGTCCTTGCTTAAGCAGGTTTTTATCTCTTCTTTTATTTTTTTTTTTACTTTTTTATTTTTTGATTATTAGTTGCTCAAGACAATACAATGATCTTGACATATCATACATTCGATTCAAATAGGATATGAATTCTCATTTTTCCACATGTACAGATTGCAGGATCACATTGGTTATACACCCATGTGTATACATACAGCAATCCTAGTGTCAGTTGTATTCTGCTGCCCTCCTTATCCCCCCCTCCTCTCCCCTCCCCTCCCATCATTATTCTCTACCCATTCTACTGTGATACTTATCTCTCTCTCTCTCTCTCTCTCTCTCTCTCTCTCTCTCTCTCTCTTTTTTATTCTCTTCCCCTTCACATCATCATATATATATTTTGTGAACCCAGGAGGGTCTCCTTCCATCTTTTGTGCAATTCCCCTTCTCCCTCCTTTTCCCTCCCTCCTGTTTTCCTTGTTTCATGGTAATCTTCTTCTCATGCTCTTTCTTCCTACTCTGTTTTGAGTCACCTCCCTTATATCAGAGAAGACATTCAGCATTTGTTTTTTAGGGATTGGCTAACTTCACTTAGCATAATCTGCTCTAGTGCCATCCATGTCCCTGCAAATGCCATGATTTTGTTATTTTTTTTAAAGTGAGAGTGAGAGAGATAGAGGTAGAGAGAGAGAGAATTTTAATATTTATTTTTTAGTATTGGGTGGACACAACATCTTTGTTTGTATGTGGTGCTGAGGATCGAACCCGGGCCGCACGCATGCCAGGCGAGCGCGCTACCGCTTGAGCCACATCCCCAGCCTCTTATTTTTTAATACTGAGTAATATTCCATTGTGTATAAATGCCACATTTTTTAATCCATTCATCTGTTGAAGGGCATCTGGGTTGGTTCCACAGCCTAGCTATTGTGAATTGTGCTGCTATGAACATTGATGTAGCTATGTCCCTGTAGTACGCTCTTTTTAGGTCTTTTGGGTATAGTCCGAGAAGAGGAATAGCTGGGTCAAATGGTGGTTCCATTCCCAGCTTTCCAAGGAATCTCCATACTGCCCTCCAAATTGGCTGCACCAGTTTGCAGTCCCACCAGCAATGGACAAGTGTACCTTTTTCCCCACATCCTCACCAGCACTTGTTATTGTTTGACTTCATAATGGCTGCCAATCTTACTGGAGTGAGACAGTATATTAAAGTGGTTTTAATTTGCATTTCTCTGATAGCTAGAGATGGTGAGCATCTTTTTGTGTATTTGTTGATAGATTGTATATCATCCTCTGTGAAGTGTCTGTTTAGATCTTTGGCCCATTTGTTGATTGGGTTATTTGTTTTTTGTTGTTTAACTTTTTGAGTTCTTTGTAAACTCTGGAGATTAGCGCTCTATCTGAAGTATGAGGGATAAAAATTTGTTCCCAGAATGTAGGCTCGCTATTTACCTCACTTATTATTTCTCTTGCTGAGAAAAAATATTTTAGTTTGAATATGTCCCATTTGTTGATTCTTGATTTTAACTCTTGTGGTATAGGTGTCCTATTAAGGAATTTGGAGCCCAACCCCATGAGATGGAGATTAGGACCAACTTTTTCTTCTATTAGATGCAGAGTCTCTGGTTTGATTCCTAGCTCTTTGATCCATTTTGAGTTAAATTTTGTGCATGGTGAGAGAAAGGAATTCAATTTCATTTTGTTGAATATGGATTTCCAGTTCTCCCAGCACCATTTGTTGAAGATGTTATCCTTTCTCCAGTGCATGCTTTTAGCACCTTTGTCTAATATAAGGTAGTTGTAATTTTGTGGATTGGTCTCTGTGTCCTCTGTTCTGTACCATTGGTCCACCCGCCTGTTTTGGTACCAGTACCATGCTGTTTTTGTTACTATTGCTCTATAGTATCATTTGAAATCTGGTATCGCTATACCGCCAGTTTCACTCTTCCTGCTTAGAATTGCTTTAGCTATTCTGGATCTTTTATTTCTCCAGATGAATTTCATGATTGCTTTATCTATTTCTGTGAGGAATGCCATTGGAATTTTGATTGGTATTGCATTAAACCTATAGAGTACTTTTGGTAGTATGGCCATTTTAATGATATTAATTCTGCCTATCCATGAGCAAGGTATAACTTTCCATCTTCTAAGGTCTTCTTCTATTTCCCTCTTTAGTGTTCTATAGTTTTCATTGTAAAGGTATTTCACCTCTTTTGTTAGGTTTATTCCCAAATATTTTTTTGAGGATATTGTGAATGGGGTGGTTGTCCTGATTTCCCTTTCAGAGGTTTTGTCTCTGATAAACAGAATCTCTTCTTTATGCCTGCAGACTCTTGATGAAATGGGATGCACAGCTTCCATTGAATCTGTAATTGGGTTGCCCATCGCTGCACATCTTGACCTGAAAAATGAGTCCCTTTGTCACTTTTTGTTGCTATGGGCCTTCAACATGGTCAGGGCATGAATCATAGCACACTGATTTGCTTAACCACTGGATCAGACAAACAACAAGCCATATCCACTGCCATCAAGCCAAACATGTCCCTTTCTGACTTCTGTGAAGCACCAATGTAGTCAACCTGCCATAATGTCAGAGGGATTCATTCCTACATTATCTGGCCATCTATGGCTCCAAGACATTGGGTGTGTAGATATTCGTAAGTACAAATGCCTAACAATCCTCTACCAGGGTATTTGATGTTGAAGACAGACTCCATTGTTTGACTACATTTCACATAGTTTTCACATCTGTATGCTTGTCTGGATTGAGCCAAGCCTCTAAGTCAGTGTTAGGCACCTGCTGTAACAACCACACCCTAGCCAAAGCATCTGATTCATTATTCCCTGGACTAAACAGGTGGTATGACAAGTAACTTGCCCTATAGTCAGCTTAACTCCCTGAGCTTTTGCTACAGAACTTGTCCCTAGTATACAGAACAACTTTTGAGAATATCACTATGGGGGATGCTTTATTTACTATCACCATTTAGCTCAGTTCATTGGCTATTTTGTCTTATACTGTTACCAAACCGAATGGTGTCGGTATCCAGCATCATAGCCACTGCCATCCATACAGGCAATTCTTCATCAATGGAGTCATTTGTGTACCAAACACAGTACATTATAGGTGCCTTACCTCCAAAGTATTGGGTTGTTTATGGTTCATCTCTATAGGTATTGGCCCTTAACATCTCCCTCTTTCGGGGCCCCTGCCAAGCTCTTACTACACTTGAGCTCTCTCTTGGCACACACCAGCTCCTGGCACACCTGGGATTTCTTGTTCCCCACTGATCTTCAGCACATGTGGTTTGTGCAGAATCAATAACTTGCATCACATGGGGTTTCATGCCTCTGTCAGCTCAAGGCACCCCTAAATCTCACAGGGATAATATCAAAGTGGTCAGGGGCTCTCTTGGCCTCTGTCCAAATTATTTTCCCAAGTCCACCAATTCTGCTTTGTAGATGGATTGTGTTGAACTTGGTTACCTAGGCCAGCCCTGCTGGCAGCTGCCCGTCAGAGCCATCAGCTGCTGCTGTTCCATTTTCTGCATTACCCCTGGTGAGTCTTGCAACCATTAATCTTCCTCCTCCTCCTCAAACTCCATCAGTACTATGGCAGAGTTTGAGGAGTATTTTCAAGGTACATGTCTTCCTCCAGTAACCATACTCTGACTATTAAGGCCTCTTTCTTATCTTGTAACTTCCTCATCTTGGGAATCTATTGTAACTCTATATCAGTTTTTGCTCTCAAGTGGTAAGAAGCATTTATTCCATGAGCCCCAGTGGCTGTGCTAGCCAGCTCCTCAGGCCATTTTCCTCATCTGCACTGCCACTGCCATCTTTGTCCTTGTCCATGGCCTGGTGGCTGGGCTCCATTGCTCAGTTCACAGTAACCTCCACTGGATCCATGTTTACCACAGGGAAATCATAAGTCTTTATTTATGCTCATAGGAAACCCATCCACAGTATCCCAACTATACCCAGGAGTTCATGCTAATGATACTCATTTGGCAACCAAATGCTACATGCTGCTCAATAACCATAGGTTCCTCCTGTCCACCAGGGTTGAGGCATCTCTCACCTGAGGAACAGCCTGCCCACTAAGCCAACTGTCACATGGGGGCCCTGACCCAGGAAAGAGATTTAGAATTCAGCAGGTAGAAGACAATGCAAAAATGCAAACCACAGTTAGGATAGTAGTCATGCTTTATTCAGTGGTGGCCATAGACCACAGCCTCCATATTCAGCTGCAGTCCCCCAGCCAGTCCCATTCTGACCCCATTTCATCCTCATTAACCCCCCATTAACCCATTTCACCCTGAGTCTCTTCCATAGGCTCTTTTTTATAATGCAGGTCAAACAAAGAATGCAAATATAAGACACACACAAGTTACAGTTACATGTTTAATCCGAGTGTTCTGGCCTTGGCTAACCATAACACAGCTAATTCCCAGCCCAGGCTACACACTAAAAACAACCAGAAACCCTGGTAAGGGAGCCTAACTACAGCTGTTTTGTTCCTGCTCAATCAGGAATACAAGTCAAAGAGGCCAAGGAGAGCCCAGCTCCCTCCCTACCTTTGAGTCTAGTGGCTTGGAGGACCAGCTGAAGTGGCTGGAGAATTGAATAGGTGCTTGTGACTATGCCCTAAGCCTGGGAATTCAGGAAAGGCAGGGTCCATGGGCAGCAGAAGGGGCAAAGAATTGGCTCCTCACCCTCACAAGTGGAACTCTGGAGACAATCCTGGGATGCAGTTTCCCAGTGTAGATCAGCAAATGCTGGGCCCTAGAAATGCATTGATTTAATAACTCCAGACCAGTTGACACTCAACAAAGCACTTGGATGCTGACTAGACTTAATCCCTGCCTTTGAGAGTTCCACCTACAACAACTCCTCTCACAGAACTCTTCAGGGACTCCACCTAGAGAGTGGACCTGACAATACTTCCCTTTTCACACTACCTCATACTGCCTGGAAGGAAAGCTATGAATTTATGAACTTTAATTGGCAAATTGGTGTACAACACACAAAAAAGGAAGGGTTTGACTGCCTATAGTCTCCAATTTTGTGCTCAATACATACCTAAGAAGAAATGAAAGAAAATACAGTTGGGCACAGACAGTGAACATATATTCTCATTGACTATTTTGACCACTGCAATGGAAATTATTGTTTAATTTTTCATCAAGAATATCTTTTTATTTTTTCTCTTCTCTCTTTTTCTTCTGTCTTCCTTTTCCTGATCCATTTCTCCTCCTCCTCTTCCTCTTGTTCTTCCTCCACCTTCTCTTCCTCCTCCTTTTCCTCCTCCTCCTCCTCTTCTTCCTCCTCCTCCTTCTCCTCCTCCTTCTCTTCCTCTTCCTCCTCTTCCTCCTCCTCCTCCTTCTTCTGTTTGTCTGTGCTAAATGGTTTATGGAAATTTATACATAATCATATTGGCTTCTTGTCTCTCATTTATACCATTTTTTGATGTTAGTTATTTTTTCTTTGTCTTTTGAGGGTTAGGGTTTTGGATTAGCATATATGGGTTTTGTTTTTTATTGTTTTTCACTTGTATGTTTCCCTTGTTTCTCTTTCTCTCTCTTTTTTTTTCCAACAGCAAAGCTCTGTTGTTCTATTTTTATTTGTTCTTTGATTTTTTACTAAATTTTTTTCTCTTCCTCATAGTCATCACAATCTACAGATCTTCATTTTCCCTGTTCATCTTTTGAAATTTCAGACCTATCTATTCTTTTTCCTCTTAATTAACTCTATTCTTAATATATTTTAACACTAATTGGTTTATATAGCACCTGTCTCCACCACCAACTCTGTTAAAATTATTAATGCAGTAGAGGTCATAGATGACATCTGTTGTTTATTTTATGCCGGACATAATACATGGTCACTTACTATTTTTTCCTAATGGCAATTGCTGTTCCTAACATTTTAATTTATTGTGCCAATTAACATTGTGGATGTCATAGTAGGAACTAAGTATTTAGTTTAGTGCTGTATATTGTGTGCATTGGGTATTGTTATTATTTGTTTCCCTCTAATATGTGAGGTGCTAGAAACTTATAGGGACATTATAAGTCCTGCTGCTTCAGATCCATACTGATAGATGAGTAAACACAAAAACAATATGAAAAAGCCAAATAAAGATACTACAGAATTAAAAAGTGCAATTAATAATTTAGATTTAACAGACATTTGTAGAATGTTTCATTCATCAATGACTAAAATGCTTTCAGCTTAGCAGCAACACATGGAAATTTAAAAAAAAAAAATAGATCGTATTTTAGGCCACAAAGCAAATTTTAGCAGATGCAAAAAAAGAAAAAATAGAAATAATTCCTTGCATTCTATCAGATCATAATGGAATTAAGTTAGAAATAAATGATAAGATATAAACAGAAACTATCTAACACCTGGAAACTAAACAATGCACTATAATACACTATTAAATGATAAGGGGAGAGCAGAAGAAATCAGGAATGAAATAAAAAAGTGCTTAGAAATAAATAAGAACAGTGATACCAAATATCAAAATCTCTGTGACAGTATGAAATTGGTTCTAAGAAGAAAGTTCATAGCATTGAGCTCATACATTAAAAGAAGAGAAAGTAACCAAATAAATAACATTATATTCCATTGCAAGTCACTATATAAAGAAGAAGAAAACACCAAAATCAGTAGAAAAATTAAATCAGAGCTGAAATCAATAAAATTTAGATTTTTAAAAATTCAAAAAAATCATTGAAACATAAAGTTGGTTCTATGAAATAATAAACAAAATTGTTAAACCCTTAGCCAAAGCTAACCAAAGGAAAAACACAAGTTATTAAAATCTGTGATAAAAAAATATGTATATATCACCCAGACACTACTGAAATACAGAGGATAATCAACAGATTATTTTGCAAATTTATACTCCAATAACCTAGAATTAATGTTGTTGATGAAGAGATCAACAAATTCCTACAGATATATGACCTATCCAAACTAAACCAGAACAATATAGAAAACTTAAACAGATCAATTTTATGTAATGAAATTGAAGACACCATCAAAAACCTACCAACAAAGAAGAGCCCAACACCAGATAGATTCTCATCCAAGTTCTACTGAACCTTTAAAGAACTAATACCAATCCTCCTTAAATTATTCCATAAAATAAAAAAGGAAGAGTTCTTCCAAACTCATTTTATGATATCACCCTGATACCAAAACCTGATAGACAAAGACAACTCAAGTAAGAAAATTTCAGATCAATATCCATGATGAACATGGATGCAAAATAAATTTAATCATTTGTATAGCAAATCACATACAAATATACATTAAAATGATAGTGCACATCATCAAGTGTGTTTCATCCTGGGGATGCAAGGTTGGTTCAACATACAGAAATCAATAAACATAATACATTTTATAAACTTAAAGCAAGAATCTCATGATTGGCTGAGAGTGGTGGTGCACATTTGTAATTCTGGTGTTTAGGAGGCTGAGGCATGATGATCCCCGGTTCAAAGCCAGCCTCAGCAAAAGTGAGGTGCTAAAAAACCTCAGTGAGATCCTGTTTCTTAATAAAATATAAAATAGGACTGGGGTTGTGGCTCTTTTGTCAAGTGCCCCTGAGGTTAATCCCTGATACAAAAAAAAAAAAAAAAAAAATTAATGATTATTTCAATAGATGCAGAAAAAAAGTATTTGACAAAATACAACATTAATTAGTGTTTAAATACTAGAAAAACTGGATATAGAAGAAACATCTCAACATTGTGAAACCCACATGAGACAAACTCAAGGTCATGTTGGAACCTTTTACCTCCTTTGGGACCACAGCCATTACTGGGTGTTGGCTGAGGTGGCCTCATGGGCTCTTCCAGAGCATTTCCAGAGGATAATCAACAGATTATTTTGCAAATTTGTGACCTGGCTGGATTGGCGTGTGGGCTTTTAACCCGAGCGCGGGCTTTTGACCTTAGCCCAGCCTAATGGTTTAACCTGAAATCTGCCTAAGCCCCAAGTGATAGTGACGTACTGCCCCCTATTGGTTCTCGCTAATTTCTCTTCTTACCCCCTCCTTCTATCACTATATAACCTTGTCCCTGACACAATAAAGTTGAGATTTTCAGCGCCTTCACGGCTGACACAACTCCAGGATCAGTGTGGTTTCTTCCCAATCTTGGGATGGGGACTGGGCCGCGACACTTACCCTCTCACTCAGCCCCTCAGAGACAACAGGCGGGTCCTGCCTGTCTCCCAGGTACCCTTGTTGCAGGGAGCAACACTCATACATTGTTGGTGGGACTAAAAATTGTTACAACCGACCATGCTCTAGAAACCAGCATGGAGATTCCTCAGAAAACCTGGAATAAAATCATATTTGACCTAGTTATCCTATTCCTGGGTATATATCCAAAGGACTTAAAAATCACCATACTATACTGACACGGTCACATCAATGTTTATAGCAGCTCAATTTTCAATAGTTAAGCTATAGAGCCATAATGGGTACCCTTCAACAGAAAAATGGATAAAGAAAAAGTGGTATATTTAAGCAGTGGAATATTACTCAGCCAAAAAAAATAATGACATCATGACATTTGCTAGTAATGGATAGATCTATAGACAATTATGCTAAGTGAAATAAGCCAATCCCCAAAACCAAAGGCCAAATGTTTTCTCTGATATGTGGAAGCTAACCCACAATAAAGAGAAAAGGGGAAGAATAGAATTTCAGTGGATTAGACAAAGGAGAAAAAAAGTAAGGGGGTATAGGTAAAGGAAAGACAGTGGAATGAATCTGACATAATTCTCATATGCATATGTGAACACATCACAGTGAATTTTACCATCATGTGCAACCACAAGACTCGGTTCCTAATGAGAATAAGATATATTCCATTCTTGTATAATTATATCAAATTTGATCCTACTACCATGTATAATTTTAAAAAGCCAATAAAATAAAAAAGATAATAAGTTGGTTAATGTTCAAAAATGTAGATTCATCTGATAATTACTATCCAGAATATATATGGAAATTAACTCAAAAATAAAAATGTATACCACTAACTAAAACTCTGGGTGACAGACATGAATAGTCCTTGCTTCCATGGAATAGAATATATATGTGGTTAAAATATACACTTGCAATAATTTTATTAAAATGCACATTAATGTCACAGTGGAATACTTTTTCACATATTGTAATATAGCTAAACTTTAAACAGTAAAAGGTGGGAGAACAGAATATGCCTCCTCAAAATATGAAGGCAATTAAGAAGAAATGAATAGATGAGAGGTCTGAGCTTTCCATTTGCCTAAAGCTAGACATAGATTTACAGAGACAAAGAATACCCTTCTACTCTTTATGCCACCAAGAACAAAGGGGTAACCACTTTAACAAAATGTCATTTACAAACCTTCACTGGACAGTTTTTTGCTTTCTTCAAGTTGCCACAACGTATAATTCAAAAGTGTCGTTTGTCTTATTGCTACTCTAAAAATGTGCTTGCTTTTGTTAATGATGCTGTATAAAAGGGAATTCAAAGTCTCTTTTCTGAGAAGGATTTATTCTCTGTGTGTTTCCCATGTGTATATGATATAGATGTGTGAATAAACTTCTGTTTGTTTTCTTTTATTCATCTTTCTTTCATCACAGGGGTGTGTTCCAAGTAACAACGTATGGGATGTTATTTTTCTTTCTGCACAAAGTTAATAAAAAATGTTAGCGTCACTGAGATACAATTGGAAAACTTGTATTTTGCTGCTGGGTATGTAAAATTTTATGATCATCATTAAAACTACTTAGAAGTAGTTTCTTATAATGTTGAATATATGCTTCTCATTCAGTCCTGTATATTTGTACAAATCAAATATAAAACCTTTGAAAGTACTTACATAAATTTTCAATAGCATTTTTGTTCAAAGTATCCCAAAAGTGGAAACCACTCATAAATACATAGGTCCAATAAAAAACAACTGATTCATGAAACCACTTGGGTCCAACCCATATTCATTTTTTTTCTTGTGCACATTAAGCCATATATGGAAGAGTCCATATGGAAAAGTTCCATATTCTGGAATCTGTGTTCTTTTTATACTGAAGAGACTTTTGATGTTTTCACTTAAACTATGGTGACACAAATAAGTATCTGATGTTACTTTATAACATAAAGTGGTTTCCTAATACGTGCTAGCTTTTTACTTCTATGATCATAATTAATGCTTACAAAAAATTCTGAGATAGTTATTAGATGGGGAAATTAAGGGTCACAGAAGCTAGGAAATATTAGAACAGATCGTATAGATAAATAGACATTTAAATTCAAGATCATCTGTCTACAAGTATCTGCTACTTACTGTCAATTTCCATTTGAGATATGATTGAGGGAAGACCTATAAGCAAAAGGTGATCATTTATCTCTGAATTAAATTTTTTTCAATAACTTATTAAAGTCATAGACAAAAATTTGAAATAGCCAGGAATTGAAGTGCACACTTATAATCCCAGGGGCTTTGGAAGCAAAGGCAGTAGAGCAGCAAATTCAAAGTCAGCCTCAGCAAATTAATGAGGCCCTAAGCAATTTAGAGAGACCCTATCTCAAAATAAAACATCAAAAGGGCTGAATATGGGACCTGGTGATTACATGCTCCTGAATTTAAATCCTGATACAAAAAAAAATAGTGTAGTTATCAATGAAATAGATTGTGTCCCAAAAAGTTCATAATGAGTGGTTTTATTTATTTATTTTTTAAGTAAAGAAACACTGGATTTCTTTCCTTTTTCCCTTGTTTTATAAGAATGGTAGTTATAATTGCAGTTTTTCAACTATCAGTGATCCATAAAGAACTACTTGGCCAATATGTAACTCTGGGAATAACTCCAAGAAAGAGGCTCATATAGGAGGCACATACACATTTCTCTAAGGCTTTCAATACTCTTGGAGAATATTACCTTTTCAGATCTAAGATTCTCTCATTATTTTAGTTCTTTCATGGTTTATGAATACCTATCAATAATTAAAGACATGCAATTCTGTTCATGTTATTAAAGCTCAATTTTTAAAAAAGGTGGTTGGATTAATTTTTAAAACCCCCAAATTAGAGAATGAAACTATGATTACTATAGAGTTAGATCATAATATTTTTGTAAAATGATGAAAGAGGCCTCAGGATAATATTTTATATAAAATATTCAAAAATATTTCATAATTTCATGTAAGGCCATATTCTCTTTAATTAATATATTTTTGTGTATGCTGTAGCTCATATTACTGAAGTCAGAAAATTATTTTGGTTGTCAAATGACATCAACAAGAATATATTTCTAAGTGTTTTGTAACAAATTCTTCAATGATATAATATTTAAAAATGCACATATTGTTTTCTACATCCATCTCCAGTTCTTGGCACAAAGCTTCTAAAGACCTTGAAGACAGGAGCAATAGAAGAATCTTCTGTTTTGATCTTTAGTCCTTGACTGTAGTTGTTGATCAAGAGGTTGTACTACGTTTGTAATTCCCTGCATGATGAGAGCATCCTTTGTTTAATGAACTGGTATTTGGTGGATTCTGGATAACCCCAGGTTTTTGACTGGTTACAGGGGGAACAAACCAAGGGATTAGAGGATTGGGAGTTTTGATCTTGGTCCCTGATTTCTAGGTAGGGGAGAAGAACTGAGTGCCAAGTTGGGCATCAATGGTCAATGCTGAAATCAGTAAAGTATATATAATGAAGCCCTTTTAAAACTCAAAATAACCCAGTTTAGTTAAGCTTCCAGATAGCTGAACATATAGAGAGATTCTTGAAGGGAGGCACATCTTGCTGGGGGGAATTCATGAAAGCTTTGTGCCACTTCCCACACATCTTCCTTTATTCATCTCTTCTATCTGCCTATTTGTATCTCCTGTAATGTCTTTTATAATATAATACATGGGTAAACAGAAACACAGTGTTTCTTTGAGATCTGTGACCAATTCTAGCTAATTAATTAAACCTGAGGAGGGAGTAGTGGGAACCCAGATGTGTAGCTGGTTAATCAGAAGAATGGGTGAGGTAAGGCAGTCCTGTGCAACTGAGCTCTCCATCTGTGGGTTGTAAGCCATCTCAGGTAGATAGCGTCAGAGTGGAATTAAATTTAGGGAACGCCCGTTTGGTAACCAGTGGCAAATACTTTAATGTGTGGAGAAACACCCACCCCATTCCTCCACATACATCTGGTGTCAGAAGAAATTGTATAAGGAAGTAGGAAGATCACTTTGGTTTTTCTGATATCATTAGTTGGGTATTTGAAAATTACAAGAGATGATAGCCTTCCGATTAAGATCTCAGAGGCTCTATGGGGAAAAACAGTTACACATCAATGAGAAAGTTAAGAATGCCAAATGGACAAAAGAGACATAGACTGAATGGCTCATAGGAGATTTCTCAGGAGAAGCAAATCTTCAGTTAACTTGTGAACATCTCTTGAAAATTTCCCTATAGTTGTAATGAGATGTGTACTAGCATGATTTCATGAGCTAATTCTACTTCAAGTTGAGGTAGCATGTTTTGTTACTAAGGAGTCTACATTCAAGCCAGTTTTATTTTTCCTAAATGTTATCCATGCAGTCCGGGAAGGCCAACCTCTGCACCTTAATCTGTGCTGTTCTGCCTCTGTGAAATGCCTTTTCTTCCATTTCCTTTCTTCCTTCATTAAAGACTCATCCAAATTTAGTTCAAATGTCAATTCACTCTGGACTTCTATGATCTCAACACAACTGGATGTGACCTTTGCTTTGCCAACCTTTATACTCTTCATTCTTTGTTTTATATTTGTATTTTTGCATGCATTATTACATTTTCACAAACTGTGAGGTTTTAGCATGAGGCTATTCAATTATTCATTTCTAGCTCATTAATAGCATTCATTAATGTTGGCATACATTGATGCCAGATAAATTAATAAAAATTGTTAATGTTGATACTATTACTTTAGAAACTATTTATTAAGTAAGAATGGCAGAGACATCTACAATACCGCTCTCTCTCTAATATGTTCTCAACCGCTGCAATCTATCGGGAAAGTCATGTTCTGAAAACCATTTCCTGCTGCTTTTGTTAAAATACCAAGAAATCACCCCACAGAGAGATCACCGTGTGTTTCTCTGTTCTGTCTAAATCTCCTCCATTGACTTCAGAGGGAAGAAAGTAAAAGTACAGAATAATATTCAAAAATAATAAAAATAAAATAAATTGTAACCCCGGTCTTCACTAGCTGAGACTAAAATTGGAGAGTATTGTATAGAGAACACGAAATGAACCCTGGTCTACCAGGATGGTCAGTATTCCTCTAAACTCCAGGCAAAAATGAGTCCTGCAACTCAGCCAGCCATCTTCAAAATGTATGGAAATTTTTGCTATACTCCTGAAATTCTCCCAGCAATTGTATTCAACTATGTGAGAAAACGTCATTAAATTGTGGATTAAATATAACCCTTAGTAATAAACCCTAACGATGTCCCCACTTTTGGTCACATACGGCCATGTTGAAATACTCACATAATTTTCTGCAGACTTCTAAGGAATGTCATCATCTCCTTGAGAAATATAAATGTCCATTCTTTGTTATTTCAAGTGTTTGACAGCAGAATGAGTGAATCTGGACTGTGAGGTTCTCCTAAGTTCCTAATTATATTTTTTCCTAATGCATTTGCTTGTGTTTCTATATAATTTACTTTGTTAACTATTCTACATGCTTCTATTTCTTAGGTCTCACATTATCTCCATTTGTTTCCACTCATGTGAGAATATTTTTTTTAAGAAATTTTTATAGCATAATAATATCTTTCTAATACTAAATATATTTAAGGGAAAAAACTTTTTAAATGTAAGAAAGTTAGTTTGTATCACAAACTATTTCTTGTTTCATCATTATATTCATCTTGTTGAAATCTATTTTGATTCATTAATTATGTAAACATTTGAAGAATTACTCCTGGTGCTACCCCCAAGACCCACTAATGGTAGAAAAATCGGGATTTCTTAATTCCCTATTCAAAACATTCTATTCTTTGAGCCCTTTGCACATTTTGTTATTAGCTTCTCTTGTTTTATTTCTTGAGGTAGCAGTCAAGCATGTCAACAACCTATCTCTAGAATGTATATTTGTCTTGGTTTATGTCATGTAATTTAACAAAGTCTTAGTATTGGAAAACTGTTAATCCAGCACAAATTTTCTAGGGTAACTCTCTGTGACCTGAGGCAGTACTCACCATTTTCATAAACTGCTGGTTTTTAAACAATTCTCCCTATTAACCTAATGCCAGTTATTTATTTTTTGAATATTTTTCTCCTGATCATCACATTAGATGCAAAAGCCAAACAGAAGAAATATGTTTCCTTTCAAAGTTTGCTTTATATCTTATGTCTTTTTGAATTTGCTTTCTCTGACATACATATATTTATATTCATGTATACTATATAAACAGAATGAAGCATTTCATTCCATGTCATTAATGTGCATCACCAATATATAGCACTTTTCTCTACTTAAATGGAACATCATATAAACCAGAGCTTTCTGAATAACAAAGAAAGCACATGATTATTAAGTATAATTTTGATTCCATTTCACAATCTCTATGCTATCATTCTAACATGGAAGGAATTATTTTAATTAGAATTAATAACTCTTGGATGATAGGAAAGCTAGGAGGTGAACTTGGAGTTCACCTAGTGATCTCATCACAAAGACATAAAAATTTGACAAAAGTAATTGCATTTGGTTTGTCAAATGTAAAAGCCTTTATGGGGCCTATGGGTATTTAAACTAATTGCTTTCCAGAAGGTTAGGTTTATTGTGAATATGTTGAGCACAGGACTGAGTTTAGATTGGATAAATCATAACCTCAATCAGCTTAGTTCACTCTTTCAACTCATCAGGCAATTAAAGAAAGAAAAACAAACTCTTCAGATGTCAAGTTTTTGGATTGTAAATGCTAAGAATTTCAACAATGTTTCTTAAACCTAAGGTGACTGCTAATTAAAAAAAAAGAAGAAGAAGAAGAAGAAAGAAAGGGATTCATATTTACATAGTAATCACTATCTCAATTTAGATATATAGGGGGTAATTTTGCATATGTAAGTAGGAATTGGTAAAATACTCATACAATTTTTATGTAAAATTAGTGGGCTTGGATAAATTTGCCATGGACTAAGAACGTGAAAATGTAAAGAGAAAATTAAAAGGATCACGTTAGAATTAGCAAGTTATAAAGATAAGATTTATCAAAACTTTGGAAAATATTTACCAAAAATGTAAGTAATAAATATAAATATTTATATGTGAAAAAATATATCCAAAGGAACACAAATTATACTAATACTCTCAAAATTATATTTGAACTTTGAAAATTATGAAATGTAAGTTGCTTTATAAAATCACATCTGAAAGGTGAGAAAAGTCGAATAAATTTACATGGTAGGAAGACAAAGTAAACTGTATTATTGCAGAATTTAAGGTGATCTTAGAAGCCAAAATGAACAGAGTTAAAACTAGTGAGTAAAGTACAATGAAGTACAGGGGTACAATATTTAAGTAGAATTTCTATACACATATGGGGTCTAATTATTATCTATCATTGTTTTTGATGCTGTTAATGTTCTGTCATGTTCTCTTAGTTCTGTTTATTGCTTAGTCTGTTCAAGCCACTATAAAAAAAGATCACACTTTGGATAGCTTAAACAACAAATGTTTATTTCCCCAAAATTTGGAGGTTAAACCCAAGATCAAGCAACACAGAGATCTAATGTCTGATAAAGGCCAGCTTCCTGGTTTGCAGACAGCTGCCTTCACATTTTATCCTCACATGGGTAAGAGTGGAGAGGGAAGAAACAAGCTTCCTCAGTTGTTTTTACTTGGGAGTTAATCTCATTGATGTGGACTTGACCTTCATGACCTCATTACCTGTCAAATGACCATCACCTAATATTAACATATTGGGAATTAGGATTTCAACATACGCATTTTGGTGGGAAGCAAATTTTCAGACCATTTCACTGTGCTTTCTGGCATAATACCAAAGACTAAAAAGAAATGTATTAAAAATATCTGTCTAGCTCTATTTAATCTCATATTCCTTGGACATATTTGACCCCAAGACCCTTGTGTGTCTGAAGAGGTGATGATGGAGTTTTCCTATTAACTCTATTGCCATCTAGGGGACATAGACAAGTGACCAAAGAGCTGGCTTAAAACAAGTCTAGAAAGGAACCTGAATGAAAACTGCCCTTTCAAACAGGAAAGGATGGTTCCATGAGCCCTCTTTTCCCTCAGAAATTTAAATAAGAATAGAGAAGCAGAGACCATGGGTTGCTACAGAAACAACGGTCAAAGTATATCTTGAAAGAAGGTATAAGAGAGTAAGCCAATGTGCAAGTAAATTTCCAAGGAGCTTATAACCAAGTAAAAATGTGTATCACAAATGCCCAAACAATTATAATTTTTTAAAAAAATTGTAAGTGCTAACAAAAGGTCAAAAGAACACAGGAGTCCATCAACAGATGAGAGGAAAAACAAAAATGTGTTATTTGTGTAATGTGTACATTTGTACAATATGTACAAAGAGTATTTAACTTTTAAAAGAATATGAATTTTATCCTATAACATGTATGAATTTTGAGGACCTTATGTTAAAGGTAATAAGCTTGTTACAAAAAAAAATACAGATATTTAAAAATTCCATTTGTATGAAATACCCAGAATAATCATATTTCCACAAATAAAAAGTAGAATGGCAGTTTCCAGAGTCAGAGGAAGAGAGGAATGGGAGTTGCTATTTAATGGGTACAGAGTTTCAGTTTTACATGTAAAGAATTCTAAAGACAGGTGATAAGTTTGGTCACACAGCAATGTGAGCATATATATTGCATGTGAAAATAGTTGTTTAATTTCATGTTAGGTTATTTTATTGCATTTAAAAATAATTTTATAAAAAGTGAAAGTTTCTGAATATTATAGGATTTGTGCAAACCCATGTACGTGTTTCATGTCAGAAGTGTAAAAAATTAGTTGAATAATGAAATTTGCATAATATCAATAAAGGAACTTGTTTATTCTGAGAACTATTGACAGAAAAAAGTAAATAAGCTCAAAATTTTGTGATAAATTTTCAGCAAATTTGAAATAAAGGAAATCATCTTTTATTTAAGCATATGCATGCACACATAATCCTCAAACAAAAAACAAAGCAACAAAAGCTCTAATGGGCTTAAGTGAAGTATTTAGTACTGTATTTAACCTAAGACTGGAAGCTCTTTGGCACTAGGTCTGTTCAGTTATCAGGAAAAAAAAAAGATCAGAAAGCTAAGAATTGGAATAGAAGTCATTAAAAACAAAAACAAAATCATACATAAAGCTGCGGATGTTAAGGGCTGGGGTTGTGGCTCAGTGGTAGAGTGCTTGCATAGCATGTGTGAGTACGAGGCACTGGGTTCAATAAAATAAACCTCCACTGACAACTAAAAAATATTTTTTAAAAAGTTGTGAATGTTAAAGATTTTTTAAAAAATAAAACTAGTAAACACATTTAGCTATATCATTTAATGCAAGTTGATCATAATAGTTTTTATTTTATATGAACAAAAATTAAATAAAAACATGAGATATAAGATATTTTATATTGTATATAGTAGCATAAATTTGAAACACCTGAAAATAAATAAATGTAAGATAGGATGGATAAAATATCTACACTGAAAAATTCAGAAATGAGAAAAACAAAGGAATTGATAATTGAAGTGATACACTACTATGAAATGGAAAACTAAATTTTATGATGATGTCAATGCCCTTTATTCTGATCTATAGGTTGCAAGCCATCTCAGTTAAAATCCCAACAGATTTGTTTGCTAGATTGTATGGTAATTAACAAGCTGGCAGCAGATATTTATAGATAAATGTGGAGAACAATATCTATTTCAATATTCTGAAGCTAAGCAAAGTGTGTTAGTCCTAACCTATCAGAAATAAGGTTTATTAGGGATGCATAGCATCCTAATAAAGACAGTGTGGTATTGGCACAATATAGGCAAACCTGCAGGGAAAGAGTTTATAAAACAAAATTATCCCACTCATATGTGATCACCTATTTTTATGACTATGGTGATGGTACAGTGATGAAAAGATGATCTTCAAATAGGGCAGCTGGATTTGATATTAATATAAAAATATGCCTGGACTAATAGACAATTCACAAAAATTTACTGCAAAGAACTATATATCAACAGGTACTTCAAAAAAATTAGAAAATATAGCATCTCCCTTGGAATGGGTACATTTTTTGAAAGAGGACAGTAGTAGAAATAACCCCAAAGTAAATAATAATAATAATAACTTGGTCTAAACAGAGAAATTCAGTTCATCAAATGGAATCATCAAGCAGGTGTTAATCAAGTTGTCAAATGGAAGAAGATATTTGTGATGCATGTAATCAACAGAAAGTTGTATCCAAATAAATAGAGCATGCCTCCAGACAAAAAGAAGACAGACAACTAATATAAAACTGTGCAAAAGACGTATATACTTCACACAATAGGGTCCACCCTACATGGGTAATAAAAAAAGAAGAAAAAAGACTATGATAGTTTTTATTTTATACGAAAAAAATAAACTAAATAAAAACATGAGATTTTATAGAATATATAGTAGCATAAATTTCAAACACCTATCAAAGCCTTCAGGAAAATGTAATTTAAAATTATGGTGGAGTATCATTATACACTCTTTAATATAGCTGGACTGAAAAATGAAAAATACTGTCATGGGTCTGTGTAGATACAGAACAACTAGAGCTGTATTAAATTGATTGTAGAAGTATAACTTGATAAAACATTTTGTAAAATTCTTCCCCACTATCTACTAAAATTGAATACAGGAACTATTCCTAGAATATGTACAGAATATGTGTTTACATTTGGACACACACACACACACACAGGCTCACAGAAGAATTATTTATCAGCCAAACTAGACACACACCAATTTTCACATAGAGCAGAATCAATAATAATGGTTCATACAATGGCACACTACACATCAACAAAAATGAATGAACTTAAACTACACAGAACAACATAGAGGAAGCTTACAAGTAAAATATTCAGCAAAAGTATCCAGATATAAATAGGGTATCTTATGGTTTAGATGTTCTTCCAAACTTACGTTGAAAATCTGATACCCAAAGCAGCAAGGTTCAGAGACAGAGTATTGAGGAAATGAATGCTTTGTGACAACTGTAACCAGATCAGTCTTTATCATTACACATTGAATGAACTACTGTCTGGTAAATGTGGGAAATGTAGTAAGGCTGAGAACTAGGTCTCTAAGAGCATTCCTTTGAGTACTATATTCTGTTCCTGGATCCTCTCTCTCTCTTGTCTCTCTGCTTCCCAATTGTCATGATCTGAGCAACTTTTGCCATGGTGTTTCTGCATTTAAGATGGTTGTCCACAGACTGAATCCTCTGAAATCATAAGCCAAAATAAACTTTATCCCATCCAAGTTTTCTTATCAGGGACCTTGGCCACAGTGACAGAAAGATAAAAAACAGAAAATGTCATGTAATTCCATTTATATAAAATTTAAATCAGGGAAAACCAATGTAAAAGACTAAAAGTTTAAATTGTACTGCTTTTGGAGTGAGTGATAATTACTCAGTCATATGGCCTTCTGAAGTCTATTATATAATGTTGGTGTTGATTACATGGGTGTGTTATCTGTGACCAAACAAATTGATCTATACATTTGGGGATCATACCAGTATACAAGCTTATGTAAAATTTACAAAACAAGACAAACAAATACCTGTGGAATACAACTGACAACATCCTCAGTCTGAAGTTACAAGCTTATGAATATATTTTTTAGAAAAAAATCAGCTCTAATTAACTATCTAAAAATTTAGAAAGGTAAGCAAAGTAAACAGATAAAAATGAAAGAAATAATGATAAGTTTCTTGTTATATAAAATAAAACTAATTAAGAAAACAAACAATACCATTGATTAGTAGGCCATTTCTTTTTTTTTTTTTTTGAGGATTCAGTTTTTTTTTCAAAAATTTGTATTTATAAAAGGTTGTATTGACCTATTTTGGAATAACTCTGAATCTACTTTTAGTCAAATTATTTTTTGATACCTTGAAGATTTTTTTTCAATCTAAATTCTTTAAATTCCTTAATACTCTAAATTCTCTAAATTTCTAACTAAATTCCATTTCAAGAAGAATCGACTGTTGAATGGTCTTTGAGCTTCTGTGTGTGTGTGTGTGTGTGTGTGTGTATGTTCATGTGTATAAATATAGATATGTATGCATATAATAATTTTGAAAAATGAAATTATTTTATACCTTATTCTAAATGGGTTTCTCATTTTTTGAATACCATACATCTGTTTGTAAATATATATTATCTATCTACATGGACATATGCACATGTATATACACACTGATATGAAAAACTTCTTATTGAATTATACAATAAATACACAAAAATACACTTAATATCATAAAGTGAACACACCTTTGAAAGTAAGTCCTCTTCACAAAGTCTAAAGTGTAAGGCTTGAAAATCATACGAACAATTTAATCATTGCATGGTAGTTGGAAATGACTAAGAATCTTTGTTTATTCATTCATCCATTCATTTGTATTTGAAATTATAAAAATGAGAGGAAGTATACTTTTTTCTGGGAAAGGTAATATATACTTTCATCAATTTCCCTTTGGCATTTTCCATTTTCCATTTCTCACAGATCAAATTCCTTCTTCCCTTTCTTCACAACATCCTAGACCTCTGGCAAAGAGAGTTCCAACAGAGCTATAGACAGACCAGGTCCAGCCGCTCACCCACCCACCCATCCAAAAAAGGGAAAAGTAGTGATTAAATAGGGAAAAAAAACTTATTCTGTGTAGCTACATGTGAGAGAACCAGGGAGACTAAGTATCCTCAGCCTTGTTGTCAAGGAGCTTACAAGGGTTATATAGGAAAGGAATAAATGGTGAGGGACATGTATAATGAAACAATCTTGGTCAATTGTGGTCATGTTCATCATTATCTCAGCATGGCCACCTGGAGCCTTGTCAGTAATAGAAAGTTGCTGCTACCTGGGAGAAGTCTGGACTCTTGTCACAAGACATTTATCACTCAGACCTGCTGTACTTGCAATCTAAGGTGTCTGCAGGCAAGAATGACTCGGAGAAGAGGACAAGTCTTCCTCTTGAATGTATGCTCCTTCAAGTTTAGGGTAATGACCAGAGATTTCTAGGCACCATTCTGATGACTGGGAATAAGACATTTTAAAAACTGATGATTGACAATTTCTCAATCAGCATAATCTCGCAAATCTTGTAAATAACTTAGTTATTCTTGGTGTCTTCAGTGTTGCAGGGGAGGATTACCAATTATAGCCGAACACTTCTTACATGATTTACATGTCTTTGTGCAGAGTTGAGTAGGAATTTAAGCAAAATTTATGGTGGTAAAGAAGACAAGTGCAAAATTAAGGCAGAGATGTCAAGCTTTATCCTGCTTTAGTTACCCATCAGGAATTTCAAGGGCCAAGTGAAGATAGAGTACATTTTATCAAAAACAGACTTTAAATCCATTTGTCCAAAAGAGGAATGCTATTGTCCATGGGGGTATGTCTTCACTTTTGTTAGTAGATCCAGCTCCCTCATGTCTCCAGTGGAAACTGTCAGTCCCTTGTAGCTTCCCTCACCTCTGTTGCCAGGGTAACTATTCTGAGCACTTAATGTTAAGTTCACTTGGGGAAAAGTAACACGTCAAACTTTTTTGATAAAATCTGGCAAGATGTGTTAGCTCCTGATTGTACTGTCTCAGCAGGAATTCTGGTAAACCAGTAGGAAAGATGTTGTTGGGCAATTAAAAAAATACCAGTATATTACTCAACATTCCTAGCATAAAAACATGCCTTCAAGGATGATCTATTTCAAGATTCTTGTATTTGTAATGCAAAGAATCACAGCAATTTAGTATCAGTATTCAATTCAATGAGCACTTTCATGTATGCATACAGTCAATATACAGAATTATACAAAGTATATACAAATGAATTGATATGGACTCTCATCCCAAGAGACTTGACTTCTAATGGTACAGATAGAACATGTCCAATCACAGTTAAACCAAGTTTTAGTGGCAGATGAGAGCACAAAACATGGAGCAATCAGTTCTGAGTAAAAAATCTAGGATGCTTTCCTAAAAGATAAAATTTGAGGTAACCTACTTCATACCTATTGTGGTAAGATGATGAAGACATTAGAAACAGAGAAAAGTGAACACATATAATCACAGACATCATTTGCCAGAATTGCTTAGAGAAAGACAAAAGTCTTTCTAACTTTCAGTATGCATGAACATGGTAGTAAAAGGAAAAAAAAAAAACCTGAAAAGGCAGACAAAAAAATCATTTAAGTATATTTAACACCTATCTTTCAAGTGATGTTTTAGTAACAATTTCACCATTTCTTTCCTAATATATAATCTTAAAATTCACAGGAAAAATGACTTTTTAAAGGTTTTATTAAAATACAACTGTATTAACAATATCAACTTTTTGCTGTTGTAAAATGTTACATTAGGTTAAGGGATATGAAACTGATAGTTTGGGAATTATAAAAGTTCAATATCAAAATTTTCCACAAACAAAATTAATAAGTAATATTTGCATGACATTAAATACTGCATAATTCACCATTCCACAGATCCTCAAAAACTGTAACATGCATAGACATTTACTGAATTGCTTTTCCTCTAAATGAGTGCATCCTACAACACCAGGTACATTTACAGATGTATTTCCTATATGAGAGTTGCATATTTTGTGTATGAGGAAGTAAGTCCCATATAGCACAGGGTATTTAATGTGTATGTGTGTATGTGTGTGTGTGTGTGTGTGTATTCCCTGAATATAGACGTAGTTGTAGTTTTAGCTATCTTTGGATAATAAAAATAGAATTCATATATTCATAGGCAGATTATAAAACACATTCAAAGTATAAAAGCAGTGGCCTAGAAGACCTTGTTACTGTAATGATTCCTAACCCAATAAAATTTAAAGTTTTGTTATACAGAAGTGACTTTCTCATCTTTACTTTCTAAGGATATGTTTTTCTCATGAGGCTATTAGAGCTTTGAATTAAGCGGACAGAGCCATTGATTTTTTTTTTCCTTTTTGTTCTGGCTTATGCTTTATTTTATGAAACTATTTGCAACAAATTACTTGCAACCGTGAAGCACAGACAATTGCTCATATCACTGACTGATGCCTATAATAAAATTTGAAAATAATATTTTTACTCATGAAGAGGCATTTCTCCTTTTGCTCATATTGAAAAGAAAGATTACTTCTACTGGTGTAATTCACTTATAGAGTTTAGTAATTTTGAATTATTTAAAACACCAAAATTTTGTCATGTATATGATTAAATATTGTTTTGTACTTCAAAAATAATTGCTTCCAAAAATTAAAAGGAATAACTGGTCATAATTTCCAAAGCTAAACCCAAGATTTCAAAAGCTAATGGTTTATTATGACTTTCTCCTAAGAACATCTCATAATTTTGCTTCCCTAATAACTTTATCTGATAACATTTTTTTACTTGACACATAAAATTGTGTATATTTATGGGTAATGTGAGGTTTCAATACATATACACATTGTGTAATGTTCAAATTATGATAGGCAAATATATCTCCTTGATCGTTTACCATTTCTTTATGGTAAAAACTTTCAAAATACTTTCTTATCTGACTTATATAATCATTTTCATTAACTATTGTGCAATAGAACACCAGAACGTATTTTCCTTACCTAAATTGACTGTAGGTCAGCTCTTTATAATTTTGTAATTACATGTTGAAAAAGAAAAAAGAAGAAATATCAGTACTCAGAAAACCCCATAAATATAATGTGGCCACGTTAATAAGAAGTTAATTATCCTGGAGAGAAGCTCAAAGAAATCATTCTCAAATCTAGTTCTTCCTCTCTTTTTAGTTGCTGCCTCTTATGGATTAAATATGTGATATTCCCTAAAAGCTCATGTAAAAGCCAATGCAAGAGAATTTAAAGGTGAAATCATTGGATTATGAGAGCCTTAACCTAATCAGTGCATTAAGGTTCTAATATTGATTAACTGAGTGGTAACTGTTGGGAGGTACTGTGTAGCTGGAGAAGGTAGGTTACTGGGGTTGTGCCATTGGTGGAGATTTTTTCCCCTGGTGAGCAATGCTTTCTCTGCTTCTTGATTACCATGTCCTGAGCTGCTTTCCTCCTTCACACCATTTTGTGGACACCTTGGGTCCAGAGCGATGGAGCTGGCTCCCTATGGACTGATGCTTCTAAAACCGTGAGCACCAAATAAACTTTTCCTCCTCTAAAGTTTCTCTTGTTGTGAACTCAAGTAAAAAAGCTAAATCACCTCTCATGTCATGGTAATGCCTATCAAAACTTCCTTTCTGTACTATTCATTTAGTTATAATTAATATTCCTCCCACTATTCTTTCTCCCTTCTAATCTATTATCAACACAGTTGGAAACAAAACATAGATCTGAAAGAGAAATTAGATGGATTACCTTTCAAAATCTTCCTCTTTCTAATAGAATAACGTGTAGTATGACACACAAATCTGCTGATGACTCACCTTTCTTATTTCAAAGTGTCATCAATTAACACTTTGTTCCTTTTAACTAAATTAAATCATTTGTTAATCTCACAATACATCTTTCTGTTAGTCATCTTTTTTTGTCAATGTGACAAAGAAAATCAACTTAAAGAAGGAACGATTTATTTTGGCTCATGGTTTCACAGGGTTCAGTCCTTGGTTGATTGGTTCTATTGTTTCTGGACCTATGATGACTCAGTTCATCATGCTGGAAGGGGACAGTATATCAAAGTGACTCACTTCATTGTAGCTAGGAAGCAGAAAAAGAAATCGGGTAACAAGATATAGTCCCCAAGGGCATGACCTCAAGTGCTTACTCCCTTTAAGTATGTCCCATCTCCTATAGCTTCCAATACTTTCCAGTAGTCATTTAGCTATGAATACATCAATGAATTAATCTATTGATGAGATTTGAGCCTTCATGATATAATTACTTCCCAAAGACCCACTTTTGAACGTGAGACTTTGGGTGATATTCTGGTTCCAAACCATAATATTCTGCCCTAACCCCCAGGAACTAGTGACCATTTCACAATGCAAAATGCATTCAGCCCATCTTTAAGTGTTCCCCAACCTCTAAAGCTCTGGCATTGCTCAGTAGTTTAAGTCTGAAGACTTCTCTGAGATTCAGGGCAACTCTAAGATATAAACTCCTTTCAATATCAAAAAGCAACAGATAGTGGTGAGATAGGCACAGGATAAAGGTTCCCATTTAAAATGGAGAGATAGTATATAAAAACAGGGTGTGGGCCCCTCTTTTGAGTTATCTCTGTTTGTTACCTGCTCTTTTCCTTGGCAGACATACCTTGCAGTTCTAAATTTCTTGATTTCATTGAATCTTTGGCTTCACCTTCATAGCTTAACATATCATATTCTTGTGGGCTGCCTTCAAGGATACTGAACCTGCCTCAGATTGCCTGGACTCTCAGGCCTTCCTTTGAAATCTCTGTAGAAGCCTACAGAGCCCCACATCTACTACATTGTGCATCATCAGGAGTGATGAATGAATCATTGCTTTGAACTGTCCTGGAAAGCACACACCCACCTTGGGAATTTCTAGGGCGAAGATGCTGAGAAAACTGCCCATTTGGGGTGGCCCCTGTGAAGAGAAAACATTCTGTGCTTGTCAAAAAATTTATTGGTTCAGTAGCTTTATGTTCAAAGAACAGGTGGCAATTTGCCTGCTTCACCTTTCCCTTCCCCTTTGTGGTTCTTGAGGTTTTGAAGCTTGCTCTCCTTCTGCAGGAGCAAGAGCGAAGCCCACCCCCAATGAATAACCTAGGATCTGACTTAGAAAGTCTGATGCTGTTCTCTCTGAGTAGAGACAGTCTGTCAGATTCTCCTGACAATAACCATTCTTCTGCTTAGCTTCAGTGTGTTCCAATGGTTCAGTCCTGTGCCACTGTCCTAACAAATTAACATTGTATAAAATCATATATCTGTTTTCTCTGCATGACAAGTAAATGAGATGACTTTCTGGGAAGAACTTTTGCATATGGTGCTTGAAGAGGTACTCTGGTACCTCAATGTGCAAAAGGTATACAACCCCTTATGTCAATGGATCTTTGAAATTTCTACATTAGTTTGAAACAACTGTAGCTGCTTTTCTTCAATTCCATTTTTTATATAAATAAATAAAACAGGTAAGTACAAAGAGTGAAATGGGAAAAATAGGACTTACAATCTGTGTAATTTTTCTGTACAAGTGATAACTATTTTCATTATGTGCATAAGATTATTCCCTCAGACAAAGTGCCAATGAAATTCCATCCTAGAGACTAGAGATAGAGCAGCACCTCACAACATGGTTCTAGAATGGGAATGGTAAGTATAATATACTATACTCCCAGTAGGGAATCATTTGCAGAATTCTCTCTTAGAAGAAAATTTAGACTTGTGGAATTGAATATCTTGACAGATTCTACAGCTTTAACATAGCAAAGTTTACCCCTGAGGATGGTGAGTGTACAGTAGAATTGACACTATATTTCTCAGACCTAGGCAGTAAGTGTGATACAAGAATAGTGAAAAATAATACACGTTGATAGGAAAGACACTGTGTAGTTTAAAAGCAAGAAGAACTTGAGCAGTATGCCAGGAAGAATTCTATGATGATTCTTCATGATACATGTCTTTGTATTTTTTTGTGTGTGTGAGTACAGGTGGGATCTGTCAAGATTATGGGCTATCACTCCTGCAATTGTTATCATGTGTGGCAAAGATAAAGTAATATGGCTACTCTGCAACTTAATTTTCCCATTCACTATATATAGAGGGGGAGGGGCGGAGTGGAAAATGTTCCTTGCATGATGTATAAGACACAGTTTGCATTGATTGCTTTTAGTGATAGATACATCATCTGCATTAACCATCTGCTCTCTAAAATATCGTGACATGATTCCTTTTAAAACCTGTATGTATAAATACTATGAAGTTTGGGGAGTCATACACATTATAAAAACACCACATCCTCTAAGAATTCTTCCTGATTTCCAAGGCATACATTAACTTGTGTACTTTTCAATTTATGTATAAACCTCTAATTTTCACCAGGTCACCAGGATTGTTTTCCTAAAACTTAAATCTTATTTGCCTGATTAAAATCATTTGCTTACTTCCAATTCCTATTTTGATATTATTTTAAGGCACAGAAACTCTTAGTTCAATGAAAAATGCTAGACAATTAGTATGTAAAATAAAAAATAGTCCCAATATTACACTTGAAGTCGAATTGCAGGTAGTTATCACTGAATTCTGAGTTATACCTTGCACCCTTCCATGAAATTTGAGGGCTTTCAAAGTGATCCCTCAGGATCTTTGGAACTTGTTTGGAAAACTCGGTGCTCATTACATTAAAAAAGAAAAAAAAAACAAATATTCTGGCATCACAGAAAGACTTATAATCCCCTTAAACTACTGAGGTAGAGACACATACCTCAAACATTACATCATAATAATTTAATTTAACCAAAATGTGAGGGAAGAAGGTAACAGAGTAACCCTGTATCTCACCAATTTGAATCCCTATTGGACTATTCATAACTAAATCATCTTGACATTTTCTGCATGCACCTTACCAAGATATTCAAAGTTGATTTTTTAATAGATCACAAATTGAATAGCTACACATCCAATAAATAGACTTGACCTCAGAGATTTAAACTATTGAAATATGCAGAGAATGGGAAGAGATAAAAAGTTTGCAATACTCGCTAGAACCACTATCTAGAATATTAAATTGAAAGAAACACAGTATTGAAAGAAATAACCAACCCAGAAAATTAAGTTTAGACTATCCCGCATTCTCACAGTTGCTCTAATTCTTCACTGACCTAGAAAGCAATATCATCCAAATGTTTGGATGATAATATATTCCTTAACTTTAGTTTATTCTGTTCTCTGATAGATAAGTGAGATCAGATCACATAATTGCAGTAAAGGAAAAAAAATGTGTAGAAGTTGTAGTTGGTCTTAGTTATGTAGTCACTAACTCCTGTTTGTACTTCATCACTGCAATCCAGATTCATTAACTGAAGGCTCTGATTCTTCTTTGGTCCTCAGTTTCACTTTTTAATTCTGTAATTTTAAAATTCACTGGTAAAGTCGTCTCTTTTTTGCAGCTTTTTGGCCTGTTTGGCCATATGTCTTTGCCTGGGCTTCTGGTGCATCTTAAGGCATCTGATAGAGCTTGGAATGGGAGAAAATGCAGCAATGGCTTGCTCATTTGCATTTCTGTTCTTTTAGGAACCTTGGATTTGGCTGCCTTGGTAATCTGAACTCCAATATTTCTTTCTCTAACCCTGTAATCCAGGCATAGCTATGTTAACTCTCTAATATTTATCTGAATCCTCCCTCCAATATTATCTCTGCATTTCTCCTTTTTGTAAAAACTGTCCAGATCACTAAGCTTTAAAAATGCTATGTTCCATCTCTGCAATTGACTTTTCTCTGGGATATTCCATCTTCAAGTTCTGATTGTCTCTAAACTTTTTTGTCATTGTATTCAGATACTTTTTTTCTCCTATCTGCAGGTAAATTAAGAATAATTTAAAATGCAGTACCCAATGATTTAGTTAATATGATATCAATTCACAAATGAATTATATTTTCATTGATTTCTGAATTTGGACCTGGATTATAATAGGCTGAACAACACAGTATTTTTTTAGGTAGTTTCTTTCCTCTCTGAATCAGTGAACTCCTAACCTTATACAGATGGCATGATAGCTAGAAGTTGTATGAGATATTTTTTACTCAGTTCTTGGCAAGTGACAGAATATTAGAAGTAGGAAAAATGTGGAAATTTTGATATCTTTTTTTTAAAATCTGGTACCCCAGCACTACGGGGTCTATTGGAAAATAATTTTACTTGTGCTATCTAACCATTTTTTCCTATTTATTTATTTATTGACTTAGAAAGTACTAAGAACAAACATCCTTAGTAATGGCATGGCAGTTTTCATGCAGGACACAAGTAGAAGGGTTTTGGGATAGAACATACAAATGTGGAAGGCTGAGAACAAATGTATAATAAGAATTTTTAAATTGCAATTTGGGACACTTTCAGGCTTGTTGGGTGTTGTAATGGCAAGACAGATGGCAAATTTTTAGTAAAATTTGGAGAGATGAATAGATATTCTGCTTTCATAGTTTGCATATATTCTTTAATTTTAATCTTTAAAATTCTGACTTAAATACTGTGTCTTTCAAATAATACCTCCTGAAAAATCTTGATGATCTTTGCTCACAACACTTTCCCTACTGAATGCTTTAGAATTATTTTATATATTTTTTGTGAGAGTTAATATTTGTTTATAGCTAATCCATAAGTCTTTGATTATGTATTTTGTGTTAATTTTCTATTGCTGCTCTAGAAAATATGCACTAAATAGTAGCTTAAAACAATGTAAGTTCTCATAGTTCTACATATCAGAAGTAAACTGGGTTTACTCAGTTGTGGTAGCACACACCTGCAATCCCATCTACTGAGAAGGCTAAGTTTGAGGCCAATCTCAAAAACTGAGTGAGACCCTATCTTAAAATAAAAATTAAAAAGGTCTCGGGTGTAGCTCAGTGACAGAGCTCCCCTGGGTTCAATCCCAAGTACAACAAAAACAAACAGATATAATGGGTTAAATACAAGTGTCAGTAGTGCTGTTTTTCTTGAATGTTTGAAATGGAGTTATATTTCCTCATCTTTTCCAGTCTCTGGAGGCTGCCTGCACTCCTTGACCCACAGACCTGTATCACACAGGCCTCTGTTTCCTGCCTCCTTCACAAGGATCACTGTGATTGTATTGACCTCATCCAGGTGTTTATGTTCTCATTTCAAGATGCTTAATCACATCTGAAAACTTCCTTTGTATATTTGGTAACACAGTTACATAATTAGGTAATTAGGATAAAGAAATCATTGGGAGGCTATTATTCTACATACCAATGATTATGCATTCTTTTATAATTCTCATAAATAATCCAATATAGTATTCAGAAAAGAATAAAGTTTCAGGAAAAATCTGTTTGCTTGTTGGAATACTCTACAAATTCTAATAACTACCAGGAATATATTTACTGAAGTAAATTTATGGCTGGCAAAATGTAAGTACCAAATACTGAACAGAAATGGATCACCAGTGATCCATTTAATGGAGGACTATTTGGACTGTCTTTGCCATACTGAGATGTGTTTTCTCTAGGCAAGAATGTAAATGTGAGCATTTATGTTTAAAGAATGAAGATTTCCAACTGAGTGTAGCAAGACTTTATTACTTCTCCATATACTAACTATGCTTTGGGCTAAATCGGTCCTCATAGAAAGGTCTATATAATCTGTGCAATTTTTATCATATTTTCTGATTAATCTCTTCCAATAAATGTTTATTTTGGAGTAGTATAAAATTTATATATCTGTAACTTTTATATAACAAAACAATATATAACATAAACATGTGTATATATTATACATATATACATACATTATCTATGTCTCTCATATTATAAACTTCTTACACTAAATTACTTTTCCCACTTACCATATGGAATTTAAAATAAATTATTGACAGCAAAGCACTATCATTATTTTTCAAAAGAGAACACATTTTACTTACCTAGTTACCTCATAATACTGGGACCACTAATTTCATATCACATTTACAAGGTTTGTTTTTTATTTAATGAATTGAACTATTAACTTTGAATCCATGAACCTTGCAAACAACAGATGGTTACATGGAAACTTATTTCCCTTAACAACTATAGGGCTTGGTATTCTGTGATTTCCAATGCAAAAAATATAAGGAAAAATAATTATGTATTGAAACACGATATATTTCTTTAGAATAAGAATACATATTTAAATATGCAAAGACTATTTTTATATTTTTATTCAAAGCAGATTTAATGTTATTGAAGACAGTCAAATGGTTTTGTTTGTTTGCTTGCTTTTTTTTTTTTTTTTTTTTCTTTTTT
>NW_026000174.1:35940116-35994103 GCF_001458135.2 Marmota marmota marmota | reverse complement strand
CCTTTTTTTTTTTTTTTTTTTTTTTTCCAGAACCGGGGCCCATCTGTGTAAGCAAATAACTAACAAGGAGATAATAGCAGTGTGGCTTATTGCCAGAATACCTGGTTGATTTTAAAATATCTATTAAATCAACTTGTTAGAGTGGTAGGTTATGTTTGTATAGAGCAAATAAAATTTTACAATGGAAGAAAAACCAATGACAGCAATTAAAATAACAATTATTGTGTTGATTGGAAAGTAATCTTCCAGACTATGAAGTAAGGGTTATGGCTACATAATTTTATTAAAACCTCATAATAAATCTAACAAATCAGCTTTTAAAATCTCCTTTTCATAGATGATTATACTGAGATAAGCGAAAGTTAAATAATTCATTTGAAATGATACTATTTTATTTTGGTTATTTTTTAAAACTAATTAGACTTAAAAATTTAATATTAACAAAAGTATTTATGTATTTCCCTTGGCTTTTTGATTTCCACTGAAAATTTATAATGGCCGTTTACTGTATTCTTTTAGCTTCTTCCTGATTGAAGTCTCCTGACTTTCCCTACAGTCAAGGGGAAGACTGATGGTACAGTGTTTGCCTTAGAAACTCTGTAGTTGTAAATTCCTTCTCTATCCCTATGCTACATAAGTCTTTTTGAAAAGCCTCTTACTGAGTTTTAAAACCTAGGACTGTCTTTCTCAAGATCAGCATCTTCCTGTCTCAAGGGAAATGTAATCATCCTGGAAGATGGTGACCCATCTCTCAATCTCTATGAGATGGTAAGAGTCTAGGATTGGTGGTTGACTTGCCAAAAAAACTGAAGGCTGCCAAAAAGATATAAAAAATAATAATAATTTTCCTTTGGGGAAAGTCAATTAGGGAACAACACAATTGGCCTACAATGCCAGTCAGTAAATGGCCATTATAAATTGTCAGTGGAAATCAGACTTTGTTCTTCTTCACTGTAAAGTTCTTGAATAAAGTTTCTCTTCATCTGGTGAAATTTGTGCTTTGAAAATGTTAAGGTTCCACTTTTTTTTCAAGTCAAAATATCCAAGCTTACATTTCAGTGTTATTATATTATAGGAACATTTTTTTTTTGCTTCTAAATAAAAGTATGCATATCTTGATTTTTTTATTTTGTTTATCAACTGGTACATAAAAATTTAAGAAGTGGCACATATTAATGGACTAACATGGAATAATTTGTAATACATGCATTATATAGTGGTTAATTGGGGTAAACATGTACACAGAACATTATTTTTACCCATAGTTACCCTATTATACAACAGCACATCAGAACTTCTCTCTCCTAATTGTAACTTTGAACCCATTGATTGGCATTTCCTCATTCCTTCCTCCATTCTCTCCTCAGACTCTCCTAATCCCATTCTATTCTCAACTTCTTTGAGATTAACTTCTTTAGATTCCACATAAGAGTGAGATCATGTGGTGCTAGCTTACTATGACTGAATTATTTCACTTACCATAATGATGTTCAATTCCATTCATGTCACAAATGACAGAATTTGTCTCTTTTTTAATAGCTCAATTGCTTTGTCATTGTGTATTTTTACCACATTTTCTATATCCATTCATTAGTTGAGGAGCATTTAGGTTGTTTCCATTTCTTGGATATTGTAAATAGTGCTGCAATGAACGGAAGTACAGATGTCTTTTTGATATATATATATATAAAATATATATATAAAATATATATATACACACACACACACATATATATATATATTTTTCCCCTTTGTATATATGTGCCCCAAAGTGGAATTCTGGGAGTCAAATGATAGTTTTATTCTTACTCTTTTGAGCAAATGACATACTGTATTGCACAATAGCTGTACAAATTTGCATTTCCACCAACAATATGCAAGGTTTTTTTCCCCCACATTATTACCAGAGTTTGTTATCTTTAGTCTTTTTGATAAATAGCCATTCTTAATAGAGTGAGGACATTGATAACCTGTGGTTTTGATTTGCACTTCACCAATGATTAATGATGTTAAGAATATTTTCATACAACTGGTGACTATGTCTATTTCTTCTTTTTGAGAAATATCTACTCAGATCTTTAATTTAGTTTTTTTGAGTTTTTGTATTAGTTTTTGGAGTTATTTATATATTGTGGAGATCAACTTCTTGTCACATGTATAGAATGAAAGAATTTTCTTTCATTCTGTAGTTTGTCTCTCCACTTTATTGATTTTTTTTTCCTTTTCTGTATAGAAGCATTTTAGTTTTATGTAATTCCATTTGTCTATTTATTCAGTTGTTTCCTGTGTTGTTAGGGTCTTGATCAAAATGTTCTTGTCCATTATAAAATCTGAACCATTTCTTCTATATTTTATTTTAGTAGTTTCATAGTTACAGCTGTTATATTTAATTCTTTGATTCACTCTAAGTTGATTTTTGTAACTGGTGAGAGATAGGGATCTAGTTTTCTTCTTCAGCATCTGGATATCCAGTTTTTCCATCACTACTTATAGGAAAATTTTTCTATTTCCCTATGTTTGTCCTTAGCACTTTTGTCAAAATTAAGATAGCTATAGAAGTAGGAGTTTACATATAGGTTCTCTCTTTTTTATTATTTTTTTTTAAATTTATATATGACAGCGGAATGCATTACAATTCTTATTACACCTATAGAGCACAATATTTCATATCTCTGATTGTATATAAATTATATTCACACCAATTCATATCTTTATTCTTGTACTTTAGATAATAATGTTCATCACATTCCACCATCATTTCTTTCTTTTTATTTATTTATTTATTTTTTACATACACGACAATATTGGAATGCTTTACACTCATTATTACCCATTTACATTTCTAACCCCATACCTCCTCCCTTACCCTTCCAGTGGTCTATGTTTCTGTGTTTATGCCTATGCCATGCTGTTTTGATTGCTATACCTTTGTAGTATATTTTGAAGTCAAGTGTGAAAATCTTCCTGTTTTGTTATTTTTTCCACAGATGACATAAGCTATTCATGTTTTTGTATCTATATAAATATTATGATTTTTATCCTCATCCTGTGATGAATGTTATTGGGGTATCTTGATAGGGAATTGATATAGCTCTTGATTACACAGGTATTTTAATGATCTAATGCTTCCATTCCATAAACATGAAATTTCTTTTGACTCTTTGTGTGCATTTCTTTCACCAGATAACAACAGATCTGGCTTCTGGTTAGAACAAATTTTATGAGTTTTGTATATCTGCTTTCTCGTTGCATTCTCATGCAACCAGGTGATAAATCATATTGTTCATGATTTTTCTTAAAACAGCATTAACTCCATTCATGAGGGGTTCAACTTCATGATCTAATTACCACAAAATGGCCCTTCCTCCAGTCTGATTACACTGTGTGTTAGAATGTCAATATATCAATTATGAGTAAACCTGACACCCATACTTACAGGTATCCCTCTATTCTGTATCAATTATCAGACTATTCTTGATATAATACAATCAATTATATCAATTGTATATTGATATAATACAATTCTCTTAAAGAGAATCACTCTTTAAGAACTATATGGATACAATGAAATATATTCAAAGGACACAAACTAGGGTACAAATATGTTGAAACTCTCTAACAAACAAATTGAAAACCTGGGGCAAAGTACAATCTAGGGAAGCAGCTTTGTAAAGGAGGTCTAATAGTCTATATGACCTAAATTATAATCTGGTTATAATTATTAGAACTCTAGGGAAATCCATGTTTTTACAATCAGAATTCATGATGGCATTAGCTGCTTTAAAAAGTGACTAATTTGTCTCTTTAGACATTTGAGCCTCACTTTACAACTTAAACATATAGTATAGGGCTGAAAATTTAGGTGGAAAGATGAATTTGTTACTCTGAATGGCTCTCTTTTAACTTTTAAATCTAGCAAATGTAATTATTGAGTGACATGCCAGTTTGCAACTGTATAAGTTGTACAATCTCAGTTGACAGGGAGACTATTATTTTTGTGACATGGTTGCTGGCTGAATTTCAGCCAACTTATCACACTCATGTTTTAGATTCTAAGAGAGTATGATGATTGCAACTGCTGTAAATAGATAGTTATTTTTGTGCTTTGAAATTCAGAGACTAATATAGATATATAATCATCTTTCTACTTTATTATTTATTATAAAACTATTTTGTTTTTAGGATGTAAACCAAAGAAAATTATTGTTGGTAAAAGAAATACAGTTGTGGTGAGGTTAAACAAACAAAAAAATAAAAAAAAATCCTCATACCTGAGTTTTAATTTGATGGATTTATTGAGGCTCAGGTGATTTTCATTATTGTGTTACCTACACATTCATAAAAAATAGACTTTAATTCTATCTAAACTTGGGAAGCCAAATATCAGAAGTTGCCTTCCGGGCCAGTGAAGAATTAGAGCAACTGTAGGGATGAAGGATAGTCTAAACTTAATTTTCTATGCTGTTATTTTTTTTTCTTTTAACACTGCTTCTTTCAATTTAATACTCTAGATAGTGTTTCTAGCAAATATTTCGAACTTTTTATCTCTTCCCATTCTCTGCACATTTCAATAGTTTAAATCTCTGAGGTCAAGTCTATTTTCTTTATCTCCAAGTTCTTATGGAGAATCTCACTATCTTTCAAGTACTATTTACAAAGTTACAACATAAATTATGGAATCTAATATCGGAAACCCATTTGAAGAGCTGTGGTAAGGCACACGATTATTTCCATCACTTTTCTTCTGAAGGGAGTATCTCTGAAATATACATTTATTATGTTGCAAATAAAGGAGATAAAGCATTTTTATCATTCAGTCCTTTAATATATTTTAATCAACTTACAGTAAAATCCTATCATAGACCCTAAGAAAACTTCATTTAGATAAGTTAATCGTGAACACCATATTTCAATCTCTGCCTAATATTTTTAAAGAAATGAAAAATCTTTTCACAGACATTGCTTTCATAGATAAACCTATGGGTACATCCTACAAGTCTTTGCATTCTCAGTTTGTATCTATCCATCATTTTTGCTAATTATCTCTTCTAGGATTTATTTTTCCTAATTTGTTTCAAATCTCAAATTTTGTTTTGTATTAGGTGGTGTGCTGAATTATGAAAAACAGTGCAGAGTGTATTTAGAGATCAAATTACCTTTCAGTATTTTTCTTTTTATTTAACATCCAATAATAGTTATGGAGGACTTAAAATGCCATGGCTACAGTGCTACATAGAGTTCAGAGGTTAGCACATGAGCAGAAATGCTTAACTATAAGCACTCCATGTCTATTTCATTAGTGGTATATAAACAGAAATACGTAAAAGTAACCCCACACCAAAGTGAGTAGGAGCATGATAAAAAGCAAGATGGTAGAAAGAGGAAATGCAGAGACTTGAAATGTAGGAATAGAATTAGAGAAAAGCAATTTTGGAAGAAAGAAAAGCAAATGTGAAGGCACAGTAAAAGTTAATTGAAAGTACTTTTGTATAACTCTGAGGGTCTCCTTCCATTTCCATGCAATTTCCCTTCTCTCTCCCTTTCCCTCCCACCTCTCATCCCTGTTTAATGTTAATCTTCTTCTCATGCTCTTCGACCCTACTCTGTTCTTAGCTACTCTCCTTATATCAAAGAAGACATTTGGCATTTGTTTTTTAGGGATTGGCTAGCTTCACTTAGCATAATCTGCTCTAATGCCATACATTTCCCTGCAAATTCTATGATTTTGTCATTTTTTAATGCAGAGTAATACTCCATTGTGTATAAATGCCACATTTTTTTATCCATTCATCTATTGAAGGGCATCTAGGTTGGTTCCACAGTCTTGCTATTGTGAATTGTGCTGCTATGAACATCGACGTAGCAGTGTCCCTGTAGCATGCTCTTTTTAGGTCTTTAGGGAATAGACCAAGAAGGGGAATAGCTGGGTAAAATGGTGGCTCCATTCCCAGCTTTCCAAGAAATCTCCATACTGCTTTCCAAATTGGCTGCACCAATTTGCAGTCCCACCAGCAATNGGGAGGGGAGGGGGGATAGTAGAGGATAGGAAAGGCAGCAGAACACAACAGACACTAGTATGGCAATATGTAAATCAATGGATGTGTAACTGATGTGATTCTGCAATCTGTATATGGGGTAAAAATGGGAGCTCATAACCCACTTGAATCAAAGTGTGAAATATGATATATCAAGAACTATGTAATGTTTTGAACAGCCAACAATAAAAAATTAAAAAAAAAGTTAATTGAAAGATCAACATATTTTGAACTAAACTTTTTCTTAAATAGGGCTTTTAGTGTTTTAAAAGCAAGCCCATTTTAATGTCATCAATGGTTAATGTATAAAATAATATACAGATGGCTCACAGAAATGGTTTCAGTTTCATAATGTTGCTGAAATATAACTCTTCAACAGAAATCATACTTTGAATTTTGATTTTGATCTTCTCCTGAGGCCAGCAATATACAGTATAAAATTCTCTCCCAAGGATGGGCAGAGATATGGAGCTTTAGTTCCCAGTCATCCATATGATCCTATGGGCAAACAACAGTTATTATCTGAATCTAACTTGTACCCCGAACTCATGTGGGAGTTTGATATCCAAAGTCACAGGATAATGGTACTAAAATGTGGAAACCTAAAGTGACGATAGTGTTTCTAGGTTAGGGCTTTGGGGAATGATTAGAGTAGGTCAGATCCTGGTGGATTTATACAGAGAAACATGGAAATATACTGAGATATGCATGTATACTTGCCATGAAGTAATGCAGTCAAAGAACTCTCACAAGAGCCTATGTCATTCTATCTTCCAGTCTCCAAAATCATGAGGAAAAGAAATTTCTTTACTTTATAAAGCATACTGTTTTATGTATAATGAAAAAGAGACTAATAGAACAATCAATATTCTGTATACTCTGTTGCTAAGGCCTGGTGTTTAGCAGGTTAAGTATAGTAAATGCCTTTTCTTTCCTTCATTTTGTGTGATGTTGGGTGCAATTCAGGATCACATATTCTGATAATGTGCTCTACCTCTGAGCCACACTGTCAGCTCCTGTCTTTTCAACTTATTATATATTTACTTATATGAGTTTATTGGGATGTAACCCAATCACAATTTGAGGATAATCTGGATAGTCTATCTTGTCATCAGCAGGGATAATAAAGTGAAGCCAGATGACATACGGAAGGAAAATTAAGATTTGGATCTAGTTCCACTCTGTTTTCACAAGTCTTAAAGTGAGTTTGTAATGTCAAAGGTCAAAGGGCAAGGTAAATAACTAATGCAGAACAGTTGTATGTCTTTTACCCTTCTGCTTCATAATAACTAGACCAGAGGACCCCATCCTATGGATCAAACCTCCAAAGGATTAAGACAGGTAGCTCAAATAATTTGTCTCATATGATAACTTAATATTAAGTTCACGTTCTCTTAATTTTGTTACATTTTAAGTCATTGGTTGGGCTTTTACAGTTTGTTCATATTAACCATTCTTTCTTTTTATCCAAATTTCAGATTCGCCAATTATTACATATCATGTAAGTGGCTTAGCTTAAGTTACTAAGCACTAGCTTTCTTCTCAATAAAAAACAAACACAGGCTGGGGATGTGACTCAAGCGGTAGCATGCTCACCTTGTACATGATGGGCGCTGGGTTCGATCCTCAACCCCACATAAAAATAAAGATATTGTATCCACCGAAAACTAAATATTTTAAAAAAATACAATAATTCATCTATTTGGAAATATCATTGATTATTATAAGACATTCTAATATTAATATACCTCTAAGAAAAAGCATTTCCAGCTAAACTTTATTCCTAACAAATTTTTATTTTACATCCAATGAAAGATCTCTTTTCATCCATATTGCATGAAGGCTTTGTTATTATACCATTCTTAGTATTTACATAAAGGAAAATACAAACAAAACACTGTTAAAATTGTTAGGTAGAGGTTAAGGGTAGGATGGTAGTTAACAGAGCCTTAGGAGTTAGGAAAAGAGTAACTGGGATGGGTTGATCAATGGATACTAAATTACAGCAAGTTAGGAGAATGAACTTATGGAGCTTTATTGCTCAGGAGGATAATAATGAACTTCATTACAGTATAGTAATGCAGCAAACTAGAAAAAGGATTTTGAAAGTTTTCATCTTAAAGAAATGACACATTTTGAGGATGTAAATATTTTTAATTTGATTTAAATATTATTCAATATGTGCATGTTTTGAATACTACATTTCTCACTATTATGTTCAATCTTCATGATTTTATGTAGGAGTTATATTATTTTGAGAAGATTTTACTAAATATTTTTACATTCAGTGTGTGAAATTTCTTACTCTGTTTTCAGCTGAGTCATTAATTCACTTGCATTTACATACAATATCCTTTGTTCTATAAATATCATTGGTGACACAACCTCTCATAAGACAATCATAAGATATTATAAAGCAAAATAGCACTGAACTCTTAAACTCTACTTAAATAAGCCTACCATAGACTTCAATTTTAGAAATGTTTTTAACTCTGTAACTCTTCCTACATTTGTTTTCTATAACTCTTTGTTCTTCAGTAGTTTCCTTGGGATTTTTGTTTTTGTTTTTTGGTTGGTTGATTGGTTGGTTGGTTGGTTGTTATTGAAACTGAAGGTAGAAGTCAAGGGTGCTTTATCACTGATCTACAAACCCAGTTTGTTTGTTTGTTTAGACAAGGCCTCATTAAATTGCTCAGGTTGACCTCAAAATTGAGATCCTCCTGTCCAGGCTCCTGAGTCATGGTATTACAGGTATGCACCACCATACCTGTCTGTCCCTCAATTTTAAGACAATAATATTGCCTCTTGGATTTTCATCCAAATCATTGCTATCAGTATGTGAGTTTTTATAATGGTAGCAATGATGAATATAAATGTTGAAACATTGAGACTCATGTCATGTATCAATCCTGGTCAACACTGACTTAAGATAAACTTTGATGTTAATGATCTCAAAACATGAAAGAAGCCATACTATGAAACACTATACTATAGTAAAAATCTACCAATAAGATTGATGGAGATTATTTATTAAAAAATAATTGTCTGAACACTTAGCCAACTGTTTACGATAAAATAAATTCTGGTTTTGCCCAGTTTGAAAGCTGATCAGCCTTTTTCTCAGGAACATTAGACTTCTTTAGGCATTGAGGTATCTCACTATCTCAACAAACTGAGAATAATAAAACCACTATATTATCAATTAATATTGAACTAACTCAGACTATCAAGTATCAAAACAGGCAGAAACACTGCTATTTTCAGAAATGTTAGAAAGTATTAAAAATTGTAAAGAGTTTCTGAACAAATGTAGTGCTCATACTTTTTCTAGCAGCACGTTCTAAAATATCATACAAGTCACAAATATTAATATTTATTTTATAACATTTCTGTAGCAAGATATTACCTTTTCTTTACAGAGACTTTTCTCTGGCACTCATTTTAATCCTATAGCACATGTTCCAAATATAATAGCATAGGACAAACTAAGGAAGATGAAAAAATGGGTACATTTTGTACATATCACTTTGAAACAGCATATTTTGGGAAAATGAAAGTGCATATTAATTTTTTAGGTAACTGAGATATATCATTATAAAATATTCAGTCTTCCAAAAAATATTTCTTTGCTGGCATTTTTATACTGAGATTCAAATCTATTAAATAGTTTTTTTAAATGACTAATTGAATAAACACCCATAGGAAAAATCAAACATAACATGTCTAAATGTCTTCTTGGTTTCAGAGTTATGGGCCTGTAGTGAGGTTGAGCATCATGGTGGAGAGGGCATGGTGGAGCAGAGCTGTTCATCTCATGGCAGCTGAGAACCCGAAGAGAATAATGGAGCCAGGGACAAAATACCATACCCAAGGGCACATCACAAAGGACCACTTCCTTTAACAGGTACCACCTCCTACAGTTTCCACTACCTCCCAGAAGTTCACTCAGCCATCAGTGGGTTTGTCTACTGATGAGGTTAAAGCCTTCATAATATTTTTACATCTCCAAATCCCAACCTCTGAACATTGCTACACTAGAAAACATGACCCTTTGGGGGACATTATAGATTTAAAGCATAACATACAGTTAGTTATCACTTCACCTTGATCAAAAAAGTTCTTATCCAAAACACCAAATTAACAAATGTTTGCATGGATGTGAAGAAAGGAAACTCATATACTACCAGGAGAGATGTAAATTAGTGTAGCCATTATGGAAAGCAGTTAATTTCCCTCAGAAAATTAAAAAATAAAACTATTTACTGGGCACAGAGGCACAAGCTAGTAATCCCAGGAACACAGAAGCCCAAGGTCAGAGAATTGCAAGTTCAAATCCAGCCTCAGCAACTTAGTGAGAGACCCTAAGCAACTCAGTAAGACCCTGTCTCTAAATAAAATATAAAAAAAGACTGGGAATGTGGCTCAGTGGTTCAGAGTCTCTGGGTTCAATCCCCAGTAACAACAACACAACAAAATACCACTCACATTTTCCATCTCTGGGTTAGGGTCATTTTAATATTTGTGATATAAAGTACATTTTTGCTGTGAGTGAAATAAAGACAGTTGAGAAAACATATTGGATTGTCATCAGCTAGCCATGGGCTGGGTGTGTTAGCTATGAGCATTTGAGCATATGGGAGGACTGGCCTGGTGTTGCATGCTCTTTGGGCCATGCAACACACGTGTACACTTTCCTCTCACTCTGCCTGTGTTCCCACACAGCACCTGAGATGGGTGTGACATGTCAAGATGTCAGTCAAAAAAAAAATCTCAACCCCCTGAAACTTGGCCCCTTTCCTTATTTGGAAAGAACATTTCATTGAACCTCCCTTTGTGTTCCCCCCTATAAAAATAAAGAATTCAGGCATAAGCACTCTGTTTCCATCAGACCCTTAAAGCCAAGAGTTGCCCCTAATTCCTGCAAGCAAAAGGTATTTCTGTGTGTTCAATGCTTTTTTCGCCATCTTCTTAAGTTATTGGTACAGCCAGCTCTTGTGAACCTAGCTCAGGTCACCAGCCCAGCTAGCTGGCGATACTGGATCTGTCAAAGTCACACAGTGTGCTCCATGTCTGGCTCTCCATTTAGGAAAAAAAGGCTAAAGTGATATTCTGTGCAATGCCTCCTTCACAACATCAGCTACCCTCCATCACAAGACTAAATCACAAAAACCTACTCTTGATCAGTGACAGGCAAGTGGCTCTAGAATAAATCTCTCACCATACTCCAGTCTCCTTTTTGTCTACTGTCTTCATTGCACCCCCATAAACTTCATATATCCTCATGTTCTTCCAAGGATGCTCCTTTCACTCCTTAAACATTAGCAATGTCTTTATATTTGAGTAGAGGCATTACCTTTCTCCTGTTTCCACCAAGAAGTAAAATGTTCCTACTATAACTCACACAAATATGTCTCTTCACTTTTTGGAACAGTAGCAATTTTAATTGGGTTATTTGTTCAAAGTTTAACTAATTTTTTAATTATAAATTTAAAATGTAGAGGATAGTATCTTTTTTTTCTCCTCCTGCCATGGTACATGACTAAAATACAACCATTCAAACATGAATTAAATACAAATGAGTACTCTTGAGAAGTAGCATAATAGCAGAACTGGGTGAGCGAAATGGGGCAAACTCACAAATTATACAAAGTAATAATCATGGTTTCTAATCTCAGGATGTTTGTTTCTATATTTATGTGTATTCTCTTTACCCCATAGAGCTTCATTATCTGACTATATTTTTTAACACTAGAAAATATGGAACATCTAAATAGGCTGGAAACTCATCACAAATTCATTAATGCCATATCTCTTGTAATATCTTACCAACCTTAAATTTATTGCAACCTCAGAATTTTGCAAAGTGACTTATTTTAGAAACTCCCTAAACATCAGTATAAGTCTCTGCCAACTCCAAGGACACTTTGTATTTCCTTCCATTACAAAGTACAGCATATAAAGAAACCATAACTCAAATCTACAGAGCAGTAAAGTTGACTTATCTTTGTTTTCAATAATCCCTCTAAATTTTATTTTCCTCAAGGGATATTTTTGCTCAAAATAAATGTGAAAAGACATGAGCAGGATTTTGACATGGAATGAGAGATAAGTTAGGAAGGAAGGACCAGCTAGTCTGAAAAGGAAACACAATTAAATTGGGCATATAAATGTCCCTGATCTTCCTCTCCAGCTGAGGTCAAGACTAGATTACATTAGCACTTAGACTTTATCCACTTAGGCTGCTCCTCAGTCTTTCTGCTGCACCGTGTCCTTAATGTCTTCCTTGGTGAAATCAGGGATATCCACTGAGGTTGAATCACACAAACCAAAAACTGCCAGCTTACATTCTTCATACTTTTCCATCACTGAGTCATGACAATGATGCCTGCTTCTGCCCTAAATGAAAACATTTCTCTCTATAATATAAAGCAATCCAGGAATGACAGCATAGTTTATAATGAGTCTCAATTTTTTTTTTTCAGTTTTCTACCTTCTTCAGTTTCTGATGATGATCTTCCTCTTTTAAGATGTATTTAATCGAATCCTTTGAACTAACTAGGTAGGGGAAAGTATTACATAATTATTTGTTACCCTTTTTCTTGTTTCTTTTGTCTTAGAGGAAAAGTTGGCCAACATTTTCTTCATTCTCAAAATGCCATATCCTATTATGATATGAACTTTTTGAAATACAATTGTAGTAGGTACAGCTATTCAATCAGAATTTGAATATCAGATCAGGTTCTGCTTGCACATCCTGCAGAAATTCAACACTTCGATGACTGACAAAAGAACCCCTGAAAACCAGCAGAAAGCATCAGACAGGAATCACTATCTTGGGCATATAGGAAATCTCTGAATCCAACAAGTAGACTTCAACTAATTACCTAACTTCAAAAGCTGGGAAACAAAAAGGAAGAAGCCTGTTTAAAATAATTAGTGATAGTCAATACTAAACACATGGCAATAAGCATAAGGTGTCATAGGTATTGATTTTCTGAGATCTAGTGTTCTACCTTGCCTCTTTGGATTTTCTCATTTGTTCATTAAATATATTTTTCTTTAAATTTTTAGATCCTGAAGAACAGAAGCTACTATGGTCTGAATGTTTGTGTCCCCTCAAATTCCTGTATTGAAACCTCATCACTAATGAAGATGATAAGTTAGGAGATGAAGTCTTTGCGATTAGGTCATTATTAAAAGTCTGCCAATATCTGCTTTATCATTTCACCTTGTGAGCTCATAGCAAGTAGGCTCCATCTCTGATCCAGAAGAAGGGCTCTCAGCAGACATGGAGTTTTCCAGCTTTTTTCCTTCCCACTTTCAGAACTGTAAGAAATAATTTTCTCTTATTGTATAAGCTACCTGGTTTATGACATTTTATATAACAGCCTGAACAGACTAAGACAGGAGTTGTAATGTATTTATTTAATACAAGTCAATTTACTTGAATTTAATTTAGATTAATAATGCAATTTTATTTTACATACCAAATACTAGAGACAAGATTGTATATTAAAGACAGAATTACAAAGAGAGGATAGGGTTAGGGATTTGCCTTTGAACATTTATTGCAGTTTAACTTAATAACTAGCATCATATATATCACATCTCATAGATGAATAATTAGAAGTGAACCATCATATTAGTATTAGCTTGTTTTCCTTTGAAAAATTTGTATCAAAACTAGCTTAATGTTTAGCTCTGACACTTCCATCTTACTTTATGTTACTGTTGCAAAGACACAATAATTTGAATATGGTTTGAAATGGAGACTTTATAAATTTGTGAGTAAACTAAGAGAATCTAGGTTAAAAAATAAGCATTCTGTTTGTGGCATACAATTCTTTTGTAAGTTTGAGATGGCTGTACTCAGTTATTCTGGGATGGCCTATTATTCTATGTGACTTGAGTTTGAGGAATGAATATTAAATTGTGAAGGGAATTTTGTGCTTGATCCTATCTAATTTCATTGAAATCTAATGAGCGGGAAGTTATAAAGTAAAAATCATAATTGTAAATAGTTACAAAAGCTTTACAGCCATTATCTGAAGATGCTCTATTAATTTAAAAAGTATACACCATTCTATTATTTATGTACTTATTAATAAAGGGATATATTTAAGTGGAAAATAAATATTTCTGAAAAAGTGTTTGATGGTTTATGACCATAGCAGACTGTAACTGTCCTTGTGATTTCTTCAAACCTTGGAATGTCATTTTTCCCATGAGCAAAGTGATAATGGTTGGGCTTAAGAATTATAGTCAGCACTAAAAGTCCTATCTCTTAGGTGGAACAGAACTGAATCTAGATTTTGAACACTCCTGTCCAAAAAAGCAGGGTACCTGGCAGGTGAAAACTATACCTGGAATTTATGTAATATTCCTAAGAGGTAATGGTATGGATGCTAGTGTTATCTGAGTTTGGCTTATTTTGAACAAGAATACAAGTAAATCTCTATTTTTTACCTTATTCCTATATAGCGTGGGACACCATTTTCTTTTAAAACTACATATGTATTGTATAATGATGCATTTTTCACCCTGCAACAAAAGTGCTCCATTTCAATTCTGTAGGTCACTGTGCTGTGCTAATGACTGTTAACAATATAGTTAAAGTTCTTTCCAACAGGTTTCTAACATGTACCATCCTCATACATACTATTTATTGAAAAAAATATGTAAAGAGTTCATAACTGTAAAATGTTTTTCTTTGATTGGCTCAGATTATTTTCCCTGTTAGACTTTGTAAACCAATTTCATTTATTTTAATTATATGATCTTTGTGGGTTTGAAAAGTCTATCTCAGTCTTTTCTATGCAACTTATTGGGTGAGAGGAAGGAGCAAGAGATAGGGATTCAGGATCCACACTACTTCTTTTGTTATAGTTAAAGCTTTGTCCCGGGGTTTCATAAACTGACTTCCAGACCACTCACGTATAATCGAATCAAGACTTTATAGAAGTACACCGGTGGCGACTGACCAGAACATAAAGCTGTTCCCCTGATCAGCCCCGAACAATTGCAAGGGCACTCCTTATAAGCCTGAAAACCACAAAAGGGATGTTTGGGGGTCTAGCCAATGCAAGCAAGCCAGGTTACAGAAGCAGGACAGTGCAGGCAAGCGGAGGGAAACCTAACCAATCACAGTTAGCCCAGTCACCCCAGTTACAGAAACAGAGCCCCTTTACCCTAGTTACAGAAACAATGCCCCATTAGGTAGTTCCATGTTCTTAAAGGTTTCTATAGCAAAAGGAAAATAATATCTTCCCCAGTCATGACCCTTCTCCTTGGCATGGTTGTTTTACAGAATGGAGTCACAAAACAAAATGGAGTCACATTTGTTATTACTATCACACTTTAAGTAAGGAAGTTCTGCTACCTTATCCATTAAGGTGTCATAATCTCATTTAAACAAAGAGTTTTATTTTTAAAAGCTAATGTAAACCTAGAACCAATCAAATAAAATTGCTTTCAAAACAATGACATGTGGAGAGATATAATAATTTTCTGGTTTTGGGTATGTATATTAGGATTTGGGATATCTTCCATGACTTTTATTGTTTCTTTTTAATACTTGAATTCATTCACAGAAAAACCGAGGAAATTTTCATCTTATTTACTTAACTTTGTGATGATTTTGATGCTGAAATTAACTCTGCTATAATTTGGGTATTTCTATTGTGTCTTCTAAGAATGATGCATAAGAAATACAAACACAAATATGAAAATCCTGGCAAGGTAAACATCTGCTTTTTAGCTTTTTTTTAATAAATATTTTTAGTTGTAGATGGATACAATACCTTTATTTTATTTATTTATTTTTATGCAGTCCTGAAGATCGAACCCAGTGCCTCACATGTTCGAGGCAAGCACTCTGCCACTGAGCCACAACCTCAGCCCCTGTTTTAGCTTTTTTTATGAAACTTTTAAAAATTGTTATTTCCATTTTTTAAATATGAAGTTACTTTATGTGCTTTAGTATAAGTCATTTAATAAGTCTAACTTCATTGGCAGAATCTTGTAGGTAATGTTGAGATATTTATAATGAATATTGAATTTTGGAAGGTGTTTTTTTTTTATTTGTTTGCTTTTTGTTCTCTAAAGTTTGCTTCTGAAAACTTTGCCCACATGGAATGGAAGTGATGCTTCTCCTTAGAGACGTCTTCTCAACCTTGTTTCTTCAAGACTCATCATAATCAAATTTCTTGAATAATAATCATCAGGATTTTTCTTTATATCTTCACTTAACATGGATTTAGTGAATGCACTATATGACAGTAGACTTATGGATTGTGGCAACAGACTGGATATGGAAACTAGATCTATCAGCAGCTTCAACTTTCAGCTGTATAAATTTTCAAGTATTTTAGGTCTTGCTGTGGTTTAAATATGTCCAGAAAATGTCCTGTACTGAAGTCCTAATTCATGTGTTAATGTATTTGATGTGGGATTTTGGGAGATAATGAGGCTTAGATGAAGTCTTGAGCATGGGGCCCCCATGATGGTATTAGTGACCTTATGGGAAGGGGAAAAGAGAAACAAGCTATCAGCTTGCTCTGCTCACCAAGTGGTGTCTTCTGCTGTGTCATGATGCATAACAAGGCCCTCACTAGATGTCAAGCAGCTCAGCCAGATTCCAGAAGCATGAGCCATATTAACAACTTCTTCTTCTCCTTCTCCTTCTCCTTCTCCTTCTCCTTCTCCTTCTCCTTCTTCTTCTATAAATTACCAGGTCTCACTTTTGTCTTCTAGTATTTTTAGGTCAATAGGACACTTTAATTCTTTCTGTGATTCTGAATATTGGCCAAGTTTCTTGTCGTTCTCCTTCTGTAGTTGCTGCAGTCCAGCTGTAGCAAAATAACCAGGGGGATGACGAGCAACTTGTGTACATTGATACAGCAGGAGTGGGAGCCGTTTATTGTAGGACAGGAGGAATATATATACATTCCACACAGCTTATCTTAATTAACATAAACTAGATACAGCAGTCAACCAATAAGGAATCTCCACACTTAATGGCTTGCTGGCGCCACCTCACAAACCACTCCCTCTGGCAAAATGCCAGGCGCCATCTTGACTTGTTTACAGACTCTAACATTTCCCCCTTTTGTTTAATTTAAATAACGACCATAGTGGTTTTTACACAAACACCATAAATAATCTGCTACAAGCAGAAGGGGAGGATACAAAATGCCACAATACCAAGCCAATTGATGGCTCCATGCAAGAAGCCCTTGGAAAAATTATACCAGCAATGACACCATTAGCAAAGATACCAAGTTACAATTTGTTGTAGATTATAGTTTGTTGTCTCAGTCCAGGTAAAGCAGTGTCTCAATAGATTAACTCACAGTCCAGGTAAATCACAGTCCAGGTAAGTTCTGCAGGCAGCTAGCTTGATCCGAAGTCTAGTCTGGTTTTCAGCAACACTGGAAATTCTTCCACTTTCGTTTTCACCGGAACTGGGACAAAGGCAGGAACTCCGGATGGCTAAAGAAAATCCCATAGCATTCCACTAAGAAAACAACCTTCTGAACAATTCAGTACATTATCTCAAGTTTTTTTTTTTTTTTTACATTTGAAATAAGCCTTAATAGTGCTCATTACTCATTAGCTTCCAGGTGTGGGAGAACCATTTTAGTTACTGGCCTTGGAAATGATCAAACTTCAGGGACACGGGGTCTTCCGCCTGCAGAGTCCTGGGCAGCCCCAGATGGCCCTGGGGAGAGTCCAGGGAGTGTTCTGGACTCAAACTGCCACCGGGCATAGGGAGCAAGAGCCTGCGAGACTGTGCCTCCAGGTCAGGTCTAGATTTGGGCTCGCGGCAGTGGAAGAGCCGGCTGCTGCAGCTTGGAAAGTCCTTGCTACGCCATGACTGGCTCACGCATGTGGCAGCCGCTGTACCGATTCACGCACCCTCCAGTAACGAAAAGTATTTAGTAATAGCCTTTTGCTGAAACTTTTTTCCTGATAATCCTTCTTCTTCTGAACTTTCTTTTTCTTTCTGACTAGAGTTCCTGGGCTTCCATCAACACATGCCCTAACTGCTCTTGGTTCCACTGGGGTGCCTTCTTCCCTTAGTAATTTACTTAACACCCCTTCCATATTTTCATCACAAAGACAATACAATACACTGAGACAAAACAAGACACAAACATACTATATCAATCTTCTCCATTTTCTCAAAATGGCCATTTTTCCTCTCGCCCTATCTGTTTAGGGACAAGCAGATTTGCTCCTGTCCTATCTAGGGACGGGCAGCTTTTTTTTTTTTCATCACTTACCCCCGAGTGTCCCAGGGCTCCCGGTACGGGCCACCATCTGCCGTAGTCCGGCTGCAGCAAAATAACCGGGGGGTGACGAACAACTTGTGTACATTGATACAGCAGGAGTGGGAGCCGTTTATTGTAGGACAGGAGGGGTATATATACATTCCACAGAGCTTATCTTAATTAACATAAACTAGATACAGCAGTCAACCAATAAGGAATCTCCACACTTAATGGCTTGCTGGTGCCACCTCACAAACCACTCCCTCTGGCAAAATGCCAGGCGCCATCTTGACTTGTTTACAGACTCTAACAGTAGTCCTTCTCCTTTCTCCTCCTCCTCCTTCTAGTTTTTAGTTGCATTGAGAAAAATTTACAAGCATTCCCAGGGGTGAAGTAAGGTATTTACATATTTAAGGAAGCTTCTTCTTGACCATGGATAAACCTGTTCCTTACACATGAGCATCTGCCTTCGGCTTTCTTGTATGTGTGAATATAATTTACTAGCTTTGTGTTCCTAGTTTGCTCCATCGCAGTTCTCCAGCATTTGTTCAGAAAGTTAATTTCGGTGTTTTAGTCTCTGATTTTCAGCTCTTGTATCTTCATTACACTTTCACCAGGTAACTTCAGAAGTAGTATGGTCAATGCGGAGAACAAGCAGGGACTTCAGTGGGAAAAATTTTTTCAATTTCATTCATAAGGTATCATTAGTAAAATTAAACAAATATGTGTTTGCTACTTTAATATAAAAAACATTAAGGTAAAAATATGGGTCAATGGCAAAATAGAACCAGAGTAATAATAATGTTTATATTGTGATTTAAACATATAAAAGCGTGTACAAAAATACCACACAACATGAATTCTACTCTTGTGTGCAGATGTGTATCCATAGGTGTGTAACAAGTATGTGATGTGTTTTTGCAGAAAGTAACTCATAGTTTTTTTCATAGAGTGAGACAGAAGTAGATAACTTCGTTATGTTCAGCCTACAGAGAGAACATGGATTAAGCGTTTTTGACTTATTGATGTTTAGAAATGATAGAAATCCTGAAAACAGTGTATACATTTCTAGTATTTAGGAAATGCCTTACAGGGTAAAATCTACACATTACAAGAGCATCGAAAACCTTGTCTCATAACTCAACCACTTTACCTGCTTCAGTTTCTGTCATTTTTCTTATGGTTGTCTGTACTACTCCTTTATTATTCTCAACAATATATGTTTATATGCTTTCTACATACTGTCAAAAAACATTACATTTATCAGTAATTCTCCAACTTTCTAGACTAGACTATGATTTATTTAACAACCAAGGCTTTAAATCTCATTTGTCTTTTACCCTCAAGGTCTAGCAGATAGAAAGAGCTCAGTAACATTTTTTAATATGAGAGGCATAATGTTATGATTTACTTTGTACTCCTTAAAATTTATCTGATAATCTGCTTTCTGGAAATGTACACTACAATAGGTATCCTTTAAATTCAGCATTCTCCCTTTATGATTCTCTTTTAAAAAATATTATCTTGGAGCCAACTAAAGAAGTGAGAGAAATGCTCAAGTAGGGCACCACTAAATCACAGAATTTAGTATGCTTATGTTACAGTGCTTCATAAATTGCTGAATATAAGCTTGAAATTAATTTTTTTTTCTTTTATACTGCACTCTTAACTGAATGAAAGTAGAAAACAGAAAGGTATATACAGCAAGGTATTCATTCACTGTTTGTCTTTTTGAGGCACTCATGTGTGACGACCATAATCAATTTCCCAGTGAAAATGTGCTTGAAAAGCCATAAAAAGAGCTGCATTTAGACCTAACACTTTTTATCATTTCATCATTTTTTATCATTTTATTTCCTCTTACCTAAGGATATTATATTTTTATATCATTGCCATTGCCTGGGGAACATAAATACCGTCTTAATTTTCTATTGCTTCTGTAATGAAATAGCCCAAACTTCCTGGCTAAAACAACACAAATTTATTATTTTACAGTCTCATAAGTCAGAAGTCTGACACAGGTCTCGGGAAAATCAAGATGCCAGCAGGATTGAATTGCCTTTTGAGTGCTCTAAGGAAAATAGATCAACTTACTTGCCTTTTCCAGCTTCTAAATGATGCCCACATTCCTAGGATGGTGGCCCTTTACTTCTCCCCAAGGTCAGGAACACTGCATCTCTCTGGCCATGACCCCATGAGGTTTATTCCAACAATACAAAATAAGATCAACATTTGAAGCTCACTTACTCTAATACACAATAGAATAAAGGATAGGATTCGATAATCTTGATTTGAACAGGAAAAAAAGAAAACCCCAATATTTTCCAAGCTGATCTTAATCTGTTGGTTCTGATGCATGCTGTTTTAGTTCAGAAACATCCATTGTATGTGAAAATTGCACTCACCTTTAAAAGAATCTAAAGTGGCACCAGGTGCAGTGGGCTAGTACATGCCTATATTCCCAGTGACTCAGGAGACTGAGGAAGGAGAATAATAAGTTTGAGGCCAGCCTGGATGATTTAGTGAGGCCCTAACGGAGACCCTTAGGTCTCAAAAATAAAAAATAAAAAGGGCTGGAGATGTAGCTTAGAGGTAAAACACCTCTGGGTTAAATCACCAGTAATGGAAAAAAAAAATCCCTGAAGTTTCAAAAAAGACATATCTTGATCAAAAGCTAAAACAAGTAAATCATTGATTCTTACAATAGTTATCCCTGAAATATTAAGTCACTAAAACCCAAAGCACACTGTAATTTAGAATCACATAACTATATTTTGATTGTCAATTATTATATAAATGCTTTATGTAACTGAGAGTACATTCCGGGCTCTACTTTCTAAACCATCTTTTCTTTCCCACAAGACAAGGAATTTCTGAAGCTAAGATGGCTTCTGCTAACAATAATGTTAGTGTACAGAGGTCTTTCTGGATTTTGTATTGTCTGTTCATTTTTTGGTGGTGTGTTGTCAATACAATTTTTTAAATATTTCTGGTCCTTATACATCTTGTGGTTCGAACATTTATACAAAAGCTGGATTCACAAATTTTTACTAAATAAGATTTATCTTCCTTGGGTGGGTCTTCTGTAGGGTTACTATGAAACAACTTAAAATTTGTAGTTCTTTTGTTTAAGAGAAAAGATTTCTAAGACATGCTATTGAGTTGTGTGAAAGGAGTTATGTCTCTGTGCCACTGGCTTTCCTCTTTTCTCTTTACATGCCCTATTTGGGCCACTTTTCTTGATAGGACCTTGAATTATCCTTCTGCCCAGAGGTCATTTGTCAGTTTTAATACCGAGAATAAGATAATAAGAATCAGTTTTACATTCTATCCATAAAGATTCTTACCCCTTTGTATTTAGCCTTTATCTCACTAACTTTACTTCTTTTATATTTTATTTCAGGCCACAGAAGGTAATTAGTGCCTTTGGCAGTCTACCTGAAAACTCTCCTTAGCTAGACATCATAGGTTCATAGTTATTTTTTCTATTTTCCATATCAATGCGTTTACCATGTTGCTAAATATTTTGCCATTACAGGGTAAGGATAAATTTTCTATGACTTTTAGTATCATTGTCCTTAGTACCTTTACATCCATAAATCTTTTGCAAATAGTTTTTTTTTCAAAGTCCTTCTAATTTTTCTCCTAAATCTACTTTTATACATTCAAGGTTTTGCTATTGCATTACTGTGCTTTCAGGTACAAAAGTATTATACAGTTATTTCTGTGTAGCATACCAATAAAAAACTTATTTGTTTGAAACAAATACATGGTTATTATTATGAAAGACAACAAGTATTATCTCCCATTTTTAGATTGTCCTCACTTACTGATTGTTTCCTTAGCTATGAAAAGCTTTTTAGTTTTTGTTATCCCATTTGCCAATATTTGCTTTTCATTCCTGTATTTTTGAGGTCTTATTAATAAAATCCTCACCAGAGCAATGTTATGAAGTATTTTCTCTATTTTTGGGGAAGAAAAATATTCATCAGTATCTGGTCAAGGGAAGAATAATATCCATCAGTATATACAAAGCTACAATGATAAGAGTAAGTGTTGGTGTCTATTGCAGAGCAGGGTAACCATAGTCAACAATGTAGCTTTGCATATTTCAAAATATTTGGAAGAGTGGATATTGAATGCTCTCCTAAGAAGAAATGGAAATGTTTGAGGTGATGGATATGCTAAATACCCCTATTTTATCTCTATACAATGTATAGGCCTTTGAAAACATCATACTGTATCTCATAAATATTTAAATACTTGTAATTATTCTGTGTCAATCACAAATAGAATATAAATTTTAAAAAGTAAGTAGTGGTTCACTAAATCAATTGGTCTCCTCCTGCCCTCCACCCATTTCTCTTTCTAAGTGTTCACTGATCTATTGGTTTACTTCTGATATTTAAACTATTTTTACATTAAATTCTTTGAATTCATAAGCAATCCTTAATCCTAGAAGGCTAGAGCTGTATGCAAAAATTTTACATTCTCCCTTTTAGATGATATTTATAATTTCACTCAGGTTTATCATTTTCACAGAGAAAATAATTGTATTCTATAAAATAAAATACACTTGGATTGTTAAGTGCTCACTGCACAATCTATTTTGTAATATTAAAATCATATCAAATTTCTCAAATAAAATGCTTGTCAGGGCTTAGGGCATTCTATTATCTTTTCATCAATCTTGGAAGTGTTAAGAACATCTTGGAAGTGTTCAGAAGAAAACAGCTATCTTTACAACTTGCTCTCTCACTTGTTCTTACCTAATTAAATCTTAAATATAGTGTGGAAGTGTTGGTGTAGTCATCTTTTGGGTTTATCTTTTGCTATCATTTTTCTCACCAGTCTCCAATGGTCCAGGGAATAATCCCACTAGGGTTTTTCTACAGAAAAAAACCAACAATTTATCCTCTTTTTTCCATGTATGAGTGGGTATGTAATCTTAATTTTGTGGAGAAACTGAGGAAAGTCCATATTTTCCCTTAGTCATGCCATGTTCTGCAACTAAGTTATAGCAGGAAACATCCGGATCCCTGTGTTCTTTCTCATCCTTGAAAACTCCCATAAAATTCATCTAGCAATAATGCAATCCTTAATATTTGCTTATTGTTCAATGTCTGCCATTCACTTTTCAAGTCTTATCTTTAGAGAATTTTAAAATAAACAAGTGTAGAGTATACTCAAGTTGTTAAAATGCTTTAAAGAGAATGAAATTGAGACTTAAGGAGGTGAAGTAACACACCAAGGTTCACATAGATGTTTAATGGCAGAACTAATGGTGAGATCTAGGTCTAGAAATATGAAATTATACTGCAGGAAAATTGCAAACCCTTAAAATGCATTTAGGTAATTGAGCTGAAGAGGGTGGTGCATTAACCCTGAGAATCTGAACTTTCATACTTGATTCTGCAGGTGGGAATTGTCAAGATTTTTGACACTTGTACCATTACTGAGATCTCCTGCCTCCAGGGATCCTAGGGCTCTATGTCTCTCTACACTAAGGATACTCATGCAGATGACCCACTTAACATAAAGAAGAAAACTTTTCACCATTTTGTTACTTGGAAATGTGAAGAAATTTAAGTAGAAAAGCATGAGCTAATCACAGCTTTTGCTGTCTGAGCTCTTGAGTCTTTCGCAGTGTTAATGAGTTTTAACATCGTTCCTTCTTTATTATGGCCTTTGCTTCATGTTCTACTTTAGTAGCTTTTTTTTCCCCCTCACATTAAAGAAGTTTGAAAATTGCTCAATGAAATCTCTATCCATTCTAGTAAAACTGCCTCCATGATTAAATTCCTGGCTGAGTAATTTTGCTTTTATGGTACTCAAATCAGCTCAAAAAAAAAAAAATCATGATAACACCTTTTTCTAATCCAGGCATTGGGTCAAAAACTGATATAATGGTGGAAATGGATTTTGTCAAGTGTCAATGATATAAAAATTTTCAGCTGTGCTTTTCTCCTTAGTAAAGACCACTGATATGAATTTATCTCAAAGAAAGGCACATAATTAATGGACCAAAGATAAGCAGAAGTGTACACAGAAATGACAATTTATTATGATGAATTAACTGGTCAAAGCTACATTTTATTTCCACTTTGCTTAGGATTTTTTGGCTTTCATGGATTAAGGTTTAGAAGTGGATAAAAATGCAATTGTGCAGTGCACCTCCTAAGTAAACAGGGCAGAGTCAGATGTGTGAAGCAAACTGAAAACTATTCAAATTCAGAAAATTGGACCTGTGCAATAGCAGGAGCTGGCTGAGCAGTCACTCTAGGTCTTTTATGCAGCTTGAAGCACACAAGAAAGGCAGACAGAAAAGGATGAGAGATATGAAGTTGGGCAATCAAGGCCAGGATGGAACTCACAAGCATGAGCTGAAACCCCTCAAGGACAGTTTAAAACTCATGTTGGTTCTTGTTTCCTCTGTTATGAGTGACAAGGTTTTCCTGCAGAAGCCGGTACCCTCTGTCAGAGATAAATCACACACTTAGCTAAGGATGCATAGAAGTTGAAGGAGCATCAGGGGAACAAGGTAGGAGACTTGCAGATTTAGTTACTGCTTTATGCAAACAAACATGAGGAAAACAGATCAGCCACAATGCATGTGGGCTACAAAAATGGAGCCATTTTTCTTCTACTCTCCAGAACTCCCGTAAATCTCCCTGATAGCCAATCTTAAAGAGAAATGTATTTAAAAACTAAAAGTTCTGAAACATGTAGTGCAGTCTAGCTAAGTTTATACTTGAAGGCATCCTATACTCCCCAAGATAGGCATGGGTCTCCTCTACCAGTGTGGAAGATTAAAACACTATGGTCAGAAGTTGTGTTGGGATTTGGTTTGGTTATGTTTTGTAGCTCCTTTCTGCCTTCCACAAAAATGAGTTTCTTCCAGAAGTGAGCTGCAGTCATCTTGACATCTGGGTGGAGGCTGGAGCACTGAGGGTCTTCTCATTGTTCTTCCTCCACCTCCAGCTTTCTCTAGTATCTCAAGTCCCTCATTGTTTCTGTTTGTTTAGAGGTCATGCTGGTGTCAGCAGGTGTTTTTCTGTACTCCCTGTCTACCTCTAATTTTAGGGGTGTTTTTAATGGGCCTTGAAAGTGGAGCTTTCTCAGCATTCCTGACCTTCTATCCTCAGGAGCAGACTTGGCCTTGCATCTGATGGGACCAGAGGATGTGTGTGCATATTTATTTGTTGATTTTTTGGTCTGTTTATGTGTGCATGCCTTGGGCAGAAGATCATTTTTTTCCTTTAATGGAACACTGCCAGATAATTGTTTTTGTACTGGTTCAGGATCCTGGGCTCTCCATTTCTCCTGAACCTCCTTCAGGGGCAGATGGTTTTGCTTCTACTGTCCTGCATTGGCAGTATTCCTTTGCCTGGGGCTGGGAACAAGAGACCTCATGCATGGCTCCTACTTTGCCCTCAGAAAGTTTACATGTATAGAATTGGTGAGGTCTACTGACTTTTCTTTTTAAGAGTTTCCACCTGTAATATTCAATATTTAAGTCTTTACTGATGCTTTCTTTCTGTTTGTTATGGTTTAGATATGAGGTGTCCCCCAAATGCTCATGTGAGATAATGGAAGAATGTTCTCAGGGAAATGACCACATTATGAGAGTTATAGCTTAATCAGAGTATGAATCCACTGATATAGATTAACTGGGTGGTAACTGTATGCAGGTAGGGTGTGGCCGGAGGAGATAAGTCACTGGGGCAGGCCTTTGGGATTTTACATTTTATCCCTGATAAATAGAGCTCTCTCTGCTTCCTGGTTGCCATTGAGCTGCTTCCCTAGGCCACAGCCTTCTGTCACCATGTTCTGTCCCATCTTCAGCTCAGAGCTATGGAATCAGACAATAAGGGAAACCTCTGAAAATTAGAGCCAAAATAAACTTTTAATCTCCTACCTGTTCTTATCAGGTATATTGGTCAGTGATGAAAAAGTGACTATAACACTACACATTCCCTATTTATCATTATTCTCACATGTCCAACACATTTGGCCCAGGTCACATCCAGTAGCAAATTAGGGAAAGTGAGATCTCCCGTCCCTGGGTGTTTAGAAAGCTCCAAGCACTATTGTCAATGGAAGAAGTATAAAAGTCTCTTAAAAACTGAGTGTGTGTTTCTGGTGGGCATCAGAAGAAGTAAGGGAGATTTGTAGTGTGAGGGAGACTTCATAAGTCATTGCTTGAAAGGTGGAAGGGCCATATGAGAGAGAATGTGGGCCTGTTTATGTAGCTAATAGAGCTCCTTAATTGAGATCTCAGTCTTAGAACCACACAAACACACACCCAAAGGGTTCTGCCAATAAGCTTAAGGAGCCTAGAAGGATATTGTTTCCTAGAGATCCAGTTAAATGCTTTCACCCAATCTAACACTTCAATTTTTAGCCTTGTGAGAGCCTAATCAAAGAACAGAGACCCACCGACCTGAACTTCATATGCTGAACTGCGACTTAATAATTAGATCTTACTTAAAGTTGTTATGGTTCTGTTAGTTTGGGAGGCAGCATTAAGAAATTAATATACTAGGTCACATTATAAATCTCAAACTTGCTTTTCAGGCTGGCTGTATCATTTTTATTATTTCTACAATGTGTGAAAATTCCAGTTGGGTGTCAGCAGCACTTGCTGATATTAGACACATTTTCTTGTTGACTACTGTTTGTGTCTCGATTTTTTTTGCCGATTTTTATATTGGCTTTTAATTTAGTTTTTGACAATTTAAAAAATATTCTTCATATATGTCCTTTGTCATCTATCAGATAAAAATATTTTCTCACAAGATGTAGGAGAAAATACTCTCTCAGCATGCATCATGCATGACAACTTTTTTTTTTTTTTTGAAGAAACACAACAACCTTCTTTTTACACACTTTTTGCTCCTGGCGTCATATCTAAAAAATATTATACTTAACCCATGGTCACAAAAATGTCCTTTTATATGTTGTTCAAGAATTTTTATACCATTAGCTTTTTAAATTTTATTAATTATGATGAAAAATATAATGCAAAACTCACCAATGTAATCATTTTTAAGTGTACAATTTAGTGACAATATTTTACATTCATGTCATCACCATCATCTATTCCCAGAAAAAAAAAACTTGTAAAACTAAAACTTTGTATCTATTAAACAATAATTTCCCATCTCCATCTCCTCCAAGTCCCTAGCAATTACCTTTCCACTTTCTGTCTCTATTAATTTTACTAAGCTACATACTCCATATAAGTGGAATATTGCAGAACTATACTCTTATGACTGGCTTACTTCACTCAGAAAAATATCCTCAAGGTCTTACCATGTTATAGCATGAGTCAGAACACCCTTCCTTTTTAACACTGAAAAGCCTTGCAATGTATGTATTAAATTTAGCTTATCTATTCTCCTGTCCATGGACACTACATGGCTTCTAACTTTTGTCTATTAGAAATAAGGCTGCTATAAATATGAAATAGAAATACATCTTTGAGACCTGATTTCAGTTTTTACCTCTTTCCTCATTTTTATTGGTGCATTCTAGTTGTACACAGTGATGGAATTTGTTTTTTAAATATTTGTACACGCACAAAATATAACAATATAATTTGGCCAATATCACTCACTAGCACTTTTCACCCTCCTCCCTTCCTCCTGCCCCTGAGTCCTTTTCTTCTTGGGATCTTCCTCTGATTTCAATTATTTTAGTAATACGTTTGGAAGGAGAATTGCTGGGCTATATGGCAATTCCATTTTCACTTGTTTGGGTACCACATTATTTTCCACAATGCCTGCAAAATTTTATGTTTCCACCAACAGCCCACAAGGTTTCTAATTTCTCCATATTCTTAATAGCATTTGTTAATTTCTTCTGTTATTGTTTTAGTTTTTGATTCTGTTTTTTTTTTTGTGTGTGTGTGTGTGTGTTTATCTGATACAATATAAATTCTAATGAATATGAGGGGGTTTATACATTTATGTCTTACATTTAGATTTATTAGTAGTTTTGAATTAACATTATACAAAAATTATTATTTTACATATTTATGCATAACCCAAACATATTTTGATGAAAAAATATTTTTCTCTACTGCATTACTTCTATATATTTGTCAAAAATTATATGGCAAAAAAAAAATTATATGGCAAATTATATGTATGAGTTTTTTTTCTGGGATTTTTCTCCTGTTTCATCGATCTATATGTCATTTAACTATATTTACACTGTTTTTGTTTGTCTTTTGTTGCTGTTATTGTTGCTTTTTATTTTTTAAGGGGGGTACTGGGGATTTAATGCAGGGACCCTTTACCAGCTAAATCTCCAGCATTTTTCACTTATTACTTTGAGACAGGGTCTCACTAAGTTGCTAGAACCTTGATAAGTTGTTGAGTGTGACCTCACACTTGCAATCTTTCTGCCTCAACCTCCCAAGTCACTGAGATTTTATGTGTGCACCACCAAGTCCAGCCTTCTAAGCTGCATTGATTACTGCATCTATTAGTGATTCTTGATTTCATGCAGAATAAATCCTCTAACATTGCTCTTCTTTTCTAAGTTATTTTGACTATTCTAACTCCTTTCCATATAACTTTAAAATTAGCTTATTGATGTTTACAAAGAATGTTGATGTAATTTCAATAGAGATTACAGGAAACTTGGGAAGAATCAATGTGTTAATAGCCACAGTTTCAAACATCAACGTGGTATATCAATTTTTAAGCTATATTTTAAGTCTCATCAGAGTTTTAAAATTTTTTCCATGACACATCTTATAAATATTTATGAGACTCATACCAAAAGATTTTTGGTACTAATAGAAATGGTACTATTTTATTGAAATACTGGGAATTAACTAATACACAGAAATGAAGTTGATTTAAGTATATTGTTCTTCTGTCTAGTGCCGCAGTCTGGCTGCAGCAAAATAACTGGGGGGGGGGGGTGACGAACAACTTGTGTATATTGATACAGCAGGAGTGGGAGCTGTTTATTCTAGGACAGGAGTGGTATTTATACATTCCACACAGCTTATCTTAATTAGCATAAACTAGATACAGCAGTCAACCAATAAGGAATCTCCACACTTAATGGCTCACTGGAGTTACTTCTCAAACCACTCCCTCTGGCAAAATGCCAGGCGCCATCCAGACTTGTTTACAGACTCTAACAGTCTTATGATCTTGCTCAATAATTACTAGTTCTTAGAGCTGTCTTGTAGACTTCTTTACATTGTCTATTGTGGGGGGCCACCCCTGAGCTATTTGAGAGTCTTCACTCAGCCTTGAAACCATGGAGATTTTTAGTTTGGCATTGCAAGCTATTTTGTGGCTCCCCACATAATGGATTGCAGAATGCACATGACCTCTGTCTTCACTTGGCTAGGAAGACTGATCTCATTGCTCTGGAGTTGGGAATGACCCATTAGGAACTGGACAGCCCACCTCCTACCTTAATTGGCTAAGAACATTCTGTAGAAAGCCTTTAAGGTTCCCCCATATAAATAAAGCAAACAGGGGCTCTAGCTCTCTCTTTCAAGCGTGGAAGCTCAACCCTTAAGGTCAAAGAGCTGTTCTGCACCCACTCTTTAAAGCTATTTTCTGTGTCCTGTGATTTTTCCCTATATTTCTCAGCCAGCGCACTCCATGCAGGGGAACCCAGCTTACATTGCCTGCACGGGCTGGGCAACAGTCTAAACAATCATGGAATTTACAAAAGAAATTTTTTTTTCTTCCTCTTTAATCTGTATGCCTCTTCCTTTTCTTTCCTTATGTAATTATTCCAGTACAAGTTTGAATACAATGATAAGAGAAGGGTATAGGGGGGCTGGGGCTGGGGCTCAGCAGTAGAGCATTCGACTTGCATGTGTGAGGCCCCTAGGACCACATAAATAAAATAATAAGGTATTGTGTCCTCCTACAACTAATATATATATATATATATTATATATGCTTCTCTCTTTTACATATATAGTAGAGAGAAGCATATAATTCTGGGGCATCTTTTTTTCCTTATTGTTTATTGCAAAGTAGTTATGCTTTTATTTCTTATTATTTTTAGATATACATACATTAGAGTGTATTTTGACATAATATACATATACAGAGTACAATTTGTTCTAATTAGGATCCCATTGTTGTGGTTGTGCAGGATGTGGAATTTCACTGGTTATGTATTCATATATGAACATAGGAGTGTTATGTCTGATTATTCTACTGTCTTTCCTATCTGTATCCCCCCTTCCTTCACTCCATTCTCCTTTTTATAATTCACTGAACTTCTATTCTTCCCTCCCTGCCCCTCTGTGTAAGCATCTGCATATCAGAGAGAACATTTGACCTTTTGGTTTTGAGAACGGGCTTATTTCACTTTGCATGATAGTCTCCAGATCCATCCATTCAGCAAAAGTCATAAAGTGATTATTTTTTATGGCTGAGTCATATTCCACTGTGTATATATGCAATGGGCTCTTTTTCCATTCATCTGTTGAAGATGCTTTTCTTAAGGAAACTGTAGATGATATTTTCCTGGTTACTTGTTCCAATAAATATAGGAATGTAGTTTTATAAATATTTAAGAGATGAAGGCTAAGAATGGAAAAACTTGCTGGAAAAAATATGCAGGTGTATGATAAATACAGAACAAAAAAAAGAGAAAAAAATACTTCTTGTCATCAATCTCAAACAGGTTTGAGCTGTCAATATTAACCTTCTACACTGTACATTAAGTGGTATATAAAGCCAAAAATTTTAGAAGACACTACTATTGGCTTGCTTCACTAGAAAATAATTAGTCTCTGTTAAGGATTTTTAGACAAGACTTAGAGTTTCTCTGCAAAAGGGAACATTTTCATGGTATCCAGGAAGAGATCGGGGGCCAAAATACTAGGACCTAGGAATGTGACCTTAGAAAGAAGGCATACTGTTTATACTGTCCCATAAACCATTATCTCTGACATTACTACTAAAATGGGTGACAATGTGACACCCATTTTTAAACAGTCATGTCCTCAACAGGATCTCTAGGAAAAATCAGTTCGATATATGGAATTAACTAGAAATTATAAATTTCTCCTCTTGTGATGCATTTCTCCTTGCTTATACCCAAACCTGTAATAATATCTCACCGTAATTTACTGTCTGGTTTCAGCTGTTATTATGGGTATTTAAAAATCAAACGTAGTGACTACACTTGGGACAAAGTAATACACAGGAAAATGGTAGTAGCCTGGAGGAAATTGTCCAGGATCTTCAGGAGGCAGCTCAACCCAAGAGAGATGAAAGAGTAGGAAGTGGCCAATTGGAACAGAAGACTTTATAATAACTCAGAAGAGATTTGTAACAAATGCGAAAATCCTCTCATTAGTCAGGATGTGCCTAACATGACTGTGGGAACAAATGAACAAATGGTATAACAGGAGCCCCCACAGCACAGTAGGAGGAAAGATGGAGTGAGGAAGATAACTTGCTTTATTAAGTAAAACATGACCTTATACTGATGACACTGCAATATCAAATCCATATTAATATCTGACTCAATAATGAGTCACTGAATATGGCAGTTCATGTGCTAAAATGAACATATGATAGCTTAAGCATGAGGGGAAAAATTAGAAAACAAAATGCACAAAATTAAGTCACATTCTATGAGAACAGAAATAAATACAATAAATTTCTTAGTTGTTGGTTAAAGAGAAAATAGTTAAGAGCAAAAAGAACCTTATTAGACTTTGGATCTGGGCCAGTTTGTTCTCATTATGACACATTTTTGGGCATATGGATACAAAGATCTGTATAAACTACCCAGAGAGCCCTGCATTTGTTCAGGAAAATGGATAGGGCGGACTGCTGTCTGCTGAATGCTTGTGTGAAACTGCCCCAGTGCACAATTGCAATGCCTGTGGGATATCACGTTCCGTGCTTGTGCTTGCCGATTGCAGTCTGTCTGAGAGGAGCATAAACAAGGTTTCTTGCCTAGACTTGTCTTACAAACCACATCCCTGGGCCGGTCTTTCATCAGCTGTAGTTATGCTTAGATACATGATTAGAAACGCCTCCCCTTCCCACCACCACACTAAAGAGAACATTTTGTAGGATAACTGTTATGGTACAGTCTCATCATTTCCTCACTCATTAAATATTTGTTAAATGCCTGTAATGGTGTGTTGACCACCTGGAACATGCAGGAATATTTCTTCTTTTGTCTAGGAACCTGACCCAAACAGGTCATCCAGATCTGACAACGAATAACTTCAACAGATCCCTCCACAAAGCTGCTTGACCCTGGGCAGCCTTGGGGAAGAGTTGGAAAACATCTATACCTATCCCAGGAGAGGCTTTCCTGAATCTAAATTATGGAGGGTGAGGTGCAGTCTCTCTTTGGAGGAAAAACAATAACGATGTGCATGAGTGATAGAGATATTGGTTTTTTTTTTTTTTTTGCATTGAACTATGTGTTTAATAGAGACAATTCTGGTAGGTAATTGTTTTCCACTACAATATAAACTTGAGAAGGGCACAGGTTTTGTTTGTTTGTTTTTGCTTTTTTCTGTCATTCACCATGTAACCTCAGTTCCCAGGACTAAATCTTTGATATACAGAAGACTTGGTTGAACTATGAAACAATCTGGAGAGGCAGATGTGACACCAGCCCCATCTTGTAGATGAGAAAGCAAAATTTGAAGAGTTTCTTGACTTGACTAAAAGCATACACAAAGCTAGTAAGAAGCACAATTCCTTGACATGGACTCCCTTCTCTCTGGGTGTTATCAAAAACCTAAGTCTACACAGCAACTACCTGTCAGTAGTTTGTTCTCATTTAAATGATATGAAAGAAGGGATATTACCAGAGAAAACCCAATAAAATCTGGCATTAAGAAAAAGATGTTCAATATACAGAAAAATCTGAGAAGAATAATTCATTAACTTTTAAAAAGAGTCCAACACTTTCCTGATTGGCCATAACATGAGGGGTATCAACAAGAATCTCTGGGTTTCATTAAAATTGCTTCCTGGAAACCTCAACAGCTCAGATAACTGTATATCAAAGATTTAGTCCTGGGAACTGAGGTTACATGGTGAATGACAGAAAAAAGCAAAAACAAACAAACAAAACCTGTGCCCTTCTCAAGTTTATATTGTAGTGGAAAACAATTACCTACCAGAATTGTCTCTATTAAACAGAAATTTCGGGGTTTTATTTAAATGTTTTATCCTCTTCTCCATAATTCTCTCTGGATATTTCAGTTTGTTTTTTATTTGCATGTCATCTATTTCACGGTGATCCATTTAATTGTCATGGTCCTTAATAAGCAAGAAAGGCAACTGAAATTAGATTCCTACTTTCAATAACCTTATATTGGTCCAAAATTTTCCTATTTTAAAATAATTACAATTCTCTTTTAAAGGAATTCTAGATTTCAATAGTAGCCACATTTTATAAAATGATGAAAACGATAAAAGAGGCCATTCACCTATGTATGTCTAGGATCCATTTTGAATTGCACCTGTATATTTTTTATGATATGTCACAGTGTTATATTTTTTTTTTCCAGTGGCCAAAAGTGCATAATATTATGATGTGGAAAAAGTGATTGGCATTAGTGTTTGAATTTCTTGCTTTATCAGAACTTTCAAGTGCTCCATTGATTAAAAGCAGACAGGCTAAGTTTCCATCTCTGCTACTCCAATGCAACAACCTTGAAATAATTTAAAGTAACACATAAAAAGATCGTCTAACTGATATGGATCTCCTCTGACCTACTCAACAGTAACACAATCTTTTATTTCTAAAACTACCTGAAACACAAAGATAACCCAATATGGCCTTACATTCTCTTTCAGGACACCCAAATGTTTCAATTTTATTTACATTCTCAGATGTATGAAGAGTGAAAAAAATTACCAAAAGGACTAAAAATGTCTATGATATGTTTATTTCCGCCTTTTCTTTTAACACTCAGAGACAGTATAAAGTGGCCTAGAGGTGGATTGTTTTCTAAGTTTTCCATGGTGCACCACCTTTCAGACATTGGTATATACTCTATGGACAGCTTCTAAATTGTCAGAATAGAACTTTTTATTCCCATACAGTGATTTCCACAGAACTCCAAAATGAAAGTGAAATTTCTCCTAAATGTTTCTTTTTGTTTTCTTTAGTAAGGATTGGCCTATGATCCTTCATGCATGTGGGATGTAGGACAAATTTTTATTGGAAGAAACATTTGTGCTTCTGCTATCTGGGCTCAGAGGCTACAGAAACAATGAAACAGGTATGTGACCTAGGCAAGTGGTTTAACCTCTCTGTGGCAACATTTTCTCCTTTTTAAAATGGAAATACTGTTTACCTCATAAAATATCGTGAAGTGAAAAATCATTTTAAAAATGTAGTTTTAGGATGATGCATGGCATTCTATCCTTGAGAATTTGAATTATCATAACTCACTATCCCATACATGTTTTCTTTCATTATCATTGGCATGATTGATGTCTGCTTTCCTCCTTTATATAAAAAAATTCCATTGCTTCCATTAATCTTGTCAATAATGGATTTTGTGTAGTAATTACTCAAAAAGATTTTCAGGTTAAGAGGTTAATACTTGTAAACTTTAAATAATTTTCAGCTACTGAATTATGTAAAATTTCTTAATCTAAATTTCAAGAACTTCTACAAAATTGTTCCTGTTTATTCCTGTCCCCCAACATTTTTCCATGCTCCAAACATAATAAACTCACTCTTTCCTTAGTTCTTCCACATATTACCCACATTTTGATATTAATACTCCTTCTCCCTAACAATATTGGTCTTAATTTTTTTCCCATACTTAGTTCTCAACTCAGATTTTGGTTTGGTCATAAAGACATCCCAAAATCTCCTGGTGAATTGGATTCTTATTGTGTTCAAGTAGTTTTTTCTCTCTCTCCCTCTCTACTCTCTTCATTCTTTCCTTCTTTCTTCCTTCCTTCCCCTTTCTTAGTATAAATCTTTCCCCATAAGTTCTGGGGAAAGATTTATATATAACAAAATATCTAAATACATGTTACCTACAGAATTTCATGAATTTTGATAAGTACATATGGCCATATAATTCAGACTCATATCAATTTATAGAAAATTTCCATCTTCCCAGAAAGTTACCTTGAACCTCTTCTCAATCTCTATTCTGCTAGCTTTGCTTGCTTCAAGACTTCCCAAGAAGGGATTCCCCTTTGAACATACTAGTTATGAATCAAAGTTCTATGGTTGTATCTTGATAATCTAGGCATGACACAGCACAATATTTAATACACTTTAGATAAGAAATTTGGAAAGCCTTAATTTGTAAAAAGAGGTGAAAGGCAAGGAAAGTAGAGAGAAATTAAATTACAGGTCTTTGGGTAAAACTTCTACAGTAAATAAGTGCGAGATCTCTTAAAATTAAAGATGGCTGAATCCATTTACAGTTGTTGTCTATGTCACATAGATCCTCTTCTGATATTCAGAACTACTTATGCACCTTTGCTCCACACTAAACTTATGGGAATACTATTAGAGGAAAGAAAGACAATATATAGCTCAGCAACTTGAATTGGAAAGGAGATGGGAGCTGCAGAAGGCCAAGCAAAACCATGTCAAGAACTTATCAGAAATGGAGAATTAGAGAAATAAATTTCCCCAGATTTAGAAATTACTATGAATGATATTCACTTTTCTATCATATTAGGTATTGCATCCTTAAGGTAACTTTAATAAATGTCAAAGATGTAGGTGTCCCAACAGTTTGGGAATTGACCCTGCCTTAGTAATTGACAAGTGGCATACTACAAATGACAATTTTCTTGCTAATTTGGCCCTGATTTTCCTCATGCCATTTATCTTGATTCATGGTTTTCTTCATTTTCTAACATTTTTTTTAACCCCAGATCATTTTACCTTACCTGTCCTTTTCCTAGCACATTCTTTTCCATCTGTTCTATTGAATCTCTTGTTGATAATGCAGAATCAAATATAATATAGTTATTTACTCTGTAAATTTTTCAGTTGAATTAAATCACAGCTGGAGGATTTGGAGACAGTTGTTTCTCCTAATGTTGGGATTTTAGAACAACCTGACATTTAAATAGGTGCTTCTCATTTTGTTTCCATCATACATACTTTGTACTTGGGTATCAGTGCTTATCCTACCTTTCACACATGGCTGCATTCACTTGGGATTCATAAAAAATAACTCAAGACCTTGAGAAAAAATAAGCTGAGCCTGGAGAGTACTTCATCTGGCCTTCAGTTCAATGCCTGCCTATAGCACTCTAAGGGAATTCCCATCAAACAACTTTTACCGTGTTCAGAGACAACTGTGTAACAAATTACCACAATCCAGCAGTTTAAAGCTATGCTCATTTAGTTTCTCACAACTCTTTACTTCAAAATTTCAGGTAGACTCACCTGATTTTCTGCTTAGGGCTCATAAGGCCAAAATCAAGATGTGGGCTGGATTGGATCCTTACTTTGATGTCCTGGGGAAGAATATTCTTGTAAGATAAATCAGAGGAGTAGAATCCAATTCCTGGGACTGTTGTCTTGTGTATTTCTAAAGTCTGTTCCAGGTCCTTGTTATGTGTCCCCCTTTATCTCAATCAAAGAGATCTTCCCTCATATTGAATTACTTCTTTATCTCTGACTTCCTGCTGTATTATCATTTAGAGAAAATACCCTGCTTCTAAAGGAGTCTCACAGTTAAGCCCACTGAAGTAGTCTCCCTATGTCAAGATCAATAGATTAGTAAATTTAATTACATTTGAAAATTAATTTTTCCATGTAACTTAGTAAAAAATACTGGAATAAAACAAGAGAAGACAAAGGCAATTGGGGTACAACTTAGTATTACGCCTACTATAAATATCTCTAAAAGGCCATGTTTTGTAGCTCTGTCCATACTGTATATTATGTTACTGCTACTAAGTTGGTACTATTTGTTTAAAATCTACAAGTAATTGACCTCTGCCTAAATATATAATGTTGTCAAAGCACGGGGAAATTTTCAATCCCTTTTGGTTAAGTATTCAATGTGCTGTTGCAATAAATAAAATCAAATATATTTAACATTCACAACTACATATTCTAAATCTCTGGATATCAAACATTTGGATTCTAACTAGAAATCCCTTTATTTTGGTTTTAAAATAAATATTCCATTTTAAAAAGCATCCAATCAAAAACTACATTCATTGACTACATTCAGGTAATCCACCTTGAAGGTCCTGTATGTATTTCCTTTTTAGAACCCTTCAGGGTGCTTTTAATATGATGCTATAAGTACATAGCAAGGTATTATTTTCTTTGGTCTTTATTACATACTTCATTTTCAGTGCATTTCTAACATTGATCACTCACTGTAACGCCTAAAGTTAACTATGAATGATGTTTTGTGGGACACTAAAACCAAATCACCTTCAATTGATAAATACATAAGAGAGCACAAAAAAATACTCTTATGAACACAATTCAAAATCAACTGCCAAAGCAAATATTAAAGGGAAATTCCAAAAACACTTTGAGCTAATGTGACAGTATTCATGTTTATATTTAAGAAATATATTCATACTAAGAAACTCATGAGAATGCAGCAGAGCTTGCTTAGCCAATTATTCTCAAACTTCTGAAGCTTTCTCTGCAGGAATATTTATATATTATTTTCTGCAAAGCATAGATTTTATATAGTAAACAAGATAGAGCTCTTAAAGCAAAGAATTCAAAGTATAACTGAACTAAAACAATTATCTTATAATTAATCACCACAATAGTGATTATAGATATTCTTATATATGTTATCTGGGGCAGGTTGTTAAAATTCTCTAAACTTCAATTATTACATTAATAACACAGAACTTATATTTGTGAAGTTTGCTTTAGGACCACAGATAATGTGTTTGAAATATTTGATATGTAGTAGGAACTCTATAAATTAAAGATATGCTTTTTCTAAAATATAACTAGATAGTTATAGAGAGCATTTTATTACTAACTATGTTTTTAAATATGTTGGAGAATCATTAACTATTATTAGACAAACTTAATAGAAAAATATACTTTTAATGGTTTTCTATAATTGGAATATTTTTTTAAAAAATCATAATGACTTTCAATTTTAAACAAATATTAAATATTTTATATATTTTCATATCCAGGATACTTATTAACACATTCACTCTTTTGATCACCCTGGGCCACACACTTCAAAGTTTCCATGTAACATAAAACATGATCAAAATAATTCTACAATACACGTGTTCTTTGTTAAATCTTACAAAACTTGAAAATGATTTTCTATTTTGAGGAACTTAGCTGTAGATAGGAGATAAATGCTGATTCCCCATTGTTACCATGTTGTAGACTTGAATGCCATAGGTGTTTGTGTGTTTGTTGGTTGTTTTTGCCTTTCCATATCTAGATTTGGATAGTTTATCCATTAATACAGATCACAACAATTAGTTCAATAATTAGTCCTACTAGTGCTCTAAGACCTCCAGTCAGTTCCCCTTTTGTCTGAACTCATATCTATGGCAAATTTCAGGTAATGAGCCACTTGACTAGTTTCTTAGCATAGTAGATTTGAAACACTGTTCCCAGCCATCTGATTTTCTTTCATTCAAATCATCCTTACATTGTTACCCTCTGTCATTCAGTTCTTTCCTGGAGAGTTCTGTCTCTGCACTTTTTTTTTTTTTTCAGATTTTGATGCTAGAATATATTGCATACAACTCACTGTAAAGTGAATGCAAACTCTTTTAAAGAATCCCTTAAGGAACCTCCCATAGTTTTCCATGCATTTTATATTTTGAGCCAGAAAAAAACATTTTTAAGTCAAAATAACATAAAGACATCCTACCAATTTGATAAATGATATATGATAGATATATGAGTCATATATTTTCTCCTACCATGCAGGAATTTCCAGGGGTAGTCATAAGGTAATAAAGTAATTTTACACAACTTGCTCCTCTTATATCTTGCAAGAAACATTGCCCCAAACCTCTTGGATTCTAAAAAAGTGACTTGAAAGGCAAGAATAAAGGAAATGAAGTCAAACAATGGAAAAATTGAGAGAGCTAGTTCAAACAAATGATCTCATGTATTATTGGGACTGAAAACTCTGTCACATAGTAGCAAAAATTTCAGTACCTCAGTGGGTGTATGAACCAAGTAACTAATTTCCAACTAAAATGCCAAAAATACATAGTGCTAATGTCAGTTGCTGCAATGTTGGTCTAGGAAGCTCTTCAAGCTCACAGCCCACACAGTGTAGGAAGCAAGAGTACAATGTGCTCCTTTCACTTGCTGACACCCCTACTCTTTAACCTCCTTTTATGCTTTCCAAACTAATGCTCTCAAGAAGTAGCCACCTTTAATGTTTCTTATGGTGTCAAGAGGGCCACATTTGGTTATCAAATTAAATAGGAAATTATTACTTGTTCTTAAAAACTTTCTATTCAATAAGAATCAAATTATATAATATTTATGACTTAAATCAGTGCAATGAGTTGTATGTTAACATAAAACCTATAAAATGCTGAGGAAATTCAGAGATTCAAAAATAGAATCTACAGTACACATTGCATGCATGTGTTAAAATATCACACTGTATCTCATAAACATGTACAATAGTTCTGTGTTAAAAAATTTGAAAACATTTAAAGAATGGAAATGCTAACTAACCTGATTTAATCATTACATATTAAATATATGCATTGAATTATCCATAAATGTGTACACTTAAAATGATAATAATTAAGAAAAAATTTAAAGAATTTGGAATATTACACCAAAGAGTATGCATTTAAGGTATGGCTTTTGCAAAATATACTGTTTCTAGAAAACTGGTTGCATGAGTCCTGACAGAAACTTCTGTTGAGAAAAAAAAAGTTTATAAAATGTTTTACAGCTAAAAATATTCTGCCTTTTCAAACCAATTACAGTCATATGTCAGAGAATAGAATATATTTGGCTAGTAGATTTCAGAGGAACATCATTAACCTTTCTGAAAACAATTGACAGAAGGCATAAAGAACTAACAATTGAACATGAGAAATGTAACATTCCCAGACTGTACGGACATAAAAATACGGTAAAGAAACATCTTGAATAACATTATGCAAGTTAATTTGACAACTTACATGATTTGGATACATTCCTAAAAAGATATAAACTATCAAAGTTCAATGTATTAGTAAAGGTTCTCCATAGAAAAGACCAACTGTGTGTTTGTGTGTGTGTGTGTGTGTTTTGATTGATGATTGATTGATTGATGGATTGTAAGAAATTGGTTCATGTCATTTTGGAGGCTGACAGACCCAGGAATCTGAAGATAAGTTGGGAAGCTGGCAACAGGACAAATACTGGTGTAGTGACTGAGATCCTACCCCCAAACCAGCAGACCTGAGAATCAGGAAGAGGAGATGTATCAGTATGAGTCCAAAAGTAGGAACAAGCCTACAGCCCAGTTAAAAGGCTGTCAACAGGATAAATTCACTCTTACTTAAGAAAGTGTCAGGCTTGCTATCATGAATCCCACATACATAAGAGAGGGTGATTTGTTTTGCTTCTTCTTCCAGTTTGAATTCTAATCTCATACAATCAACTTCACTTCAAAAAAAAAATTGTACTTGATGACCCAGTTGGAATTGACATAATTAATCAATATACACATTCAAGAAGAAATAAATAACATGAATAGTCAATATCTGTCAAGCAAATTAAATTTTAGTTGTAAATCCTCTTACCAAGAAATCTTTATACAATATTCATTTGTAATTTCTATGAACACTTAGGAAAATAGTAATAATTTTACATAAAGTTTTCCAGAAAAAATGAATAGATAGCAACAGTAGCAAACTCATTCTAAAAGGCTGGTATTATTTTGATAATAAAACCAGAAAAACCTCTCACAAAAATAATATAGACAAATACTCCTCATGAATATAGTGCAGAATTTCTTAGAAGATCTTATGTTATGTGATATAAAACAATCTGTAAATTCCGAGATTTTATCCCAGAGATGTGAATTTTTTAACATCAGAATCTTAATAAATGTAACTTTCAACTTAATAGGCTAAAAATAAAAATCATATGATCATGTAAATGTATGCAATATACAATTTATCTAACATCATTTCATAATAAAAATGCCTAACAAACCAGGAATAAAAGAAAGCTTTTTACATCTCTAATAACTGATGATTTATATTATACTTGAGAGCATACAGCAAAATACTTTCTTCTTAAGAATAGAAATAAGGGAATTTTATCTTTCCTTCTCTTTCCATGTTTTTTAACATCATGCATGAGGTTCCTCTTAGTTCAATAAAGCAAGAAAAAGAAAAATATCCAGGTAGGGAAATAAGAAATAAAAACTACTATATTCATAGATAAAATAATCAACATTTTGAAAAATTAAATGCAATCTATAAAAATGCTATAATAGAATACCTGAAAAGTTAGTTTATCATGATTGTAGGATATAAAAAACAATATTCACAAATTGTATTTCCAAACAGTAGCCAAAAACAAATTTAAGCAGAAATTTTTAAAGATATGATACTATAAGATATGATAGTAAGATAAATAAGATATGATAATATAATATGCTTTAGTATAAATCTGAAAAAAAAATATGAGCAAGATGTGTATAGGAATTATAAGAATTGATATTGTGAAGTTGTCAATACTTCCAAAATTGACATACAGGTTCAACAAATTGACAAACTGATTAGAAGAGTAATATGAAAACACAAAATAACTGGAATAGTGAACCAATCTTTGAAATTGACAAATTTGGAGAACTTAAAATTATTATAAATTATAGTAATCAAGGGAATATGGAATTATTTTCAAAACTGAAAAGTAATTCAATGGAACACAGAGTTTATAAATATACACAAATATATCGTTAATTAATATAGTAAAAGTTCAATATCGATTCAGTGCGGAAATCTGGTATTTTCAGCAAATAGTACTTGAAAAATTAAATAGTTAAATATGAAAAAAAAAACTATAACTTAATCCATACTTTTGCACCACATATACATATCATCTCAAAATGAAACATTGATCTAGTGTTATTCCTAAAGTACAACATTTCATATGAAAGCAGAGGCCTGGGTTTAGGAGGAAAGTCCTTAGATGAGACACTGAATCATGATCCATAAAGGAAAGAGTGATAAATTGAATTTCATGAAAATCAAAATCTTATATTCTTCAGAGATAATGTTAAGAAAATGAAAAGATAAGTTCAAGACTGAAAAAAAAATTCTGCAGGTAATTTATTTGCTAAGTGGTCTTTTATCTATAATATAAAATAAACTAAAAACTCAATAATAACAAAATTCCAAACTTTTAAGAAAGCACTTTACCAAAACAAATATATGAATGAAAACTAGCACTTAAAAAATACTTGAATATTTGTTATTAGGGAAATGTAAGTGAATACCACAAGATAAAACCTATATCTACTAGAATCTACAATTAATGCATGACTTAACAAGTGCTCATGAAGATGAAGAGCAATGGAAAGCCTCATATACTGCTCCTAATAATTTAAAATGGTATGATTAGGGGCTGGGATGTGGCTCAAGCGGTAGCGCGCTGGTCTGGCATGCGTGCGGCCCGGGTTCGATCCTCAGCACCACATGCAAACAAAGATGTTGTGTCCGCCAAATACTAAAAAATAAATATTAAAAAATTCTCTCTCTCTCTACCTCTATCTCTCTCACTCTCTCTTTAAAAAAAAAATAAAATAAAATAAAATAAAATGGTATGATTAATTTAGTCTGTATTCTGAAAATTTTAAAAATTTGACCTTACAACTGCATTATGTTCTAGCAATACTTATTCAAAAGAAATGAAAAAACAGTAAATACAACTACTAGTACTAGGATGGAAATATGCAAATGTCCATCTACAAGTAATAAATAAGTTATGGTGGGTATATATAAAGAAATACTTCTCAGCAACAGAACAGACATGGCTGATTCATGCCATATCATAGATGGAGTTCAGTAAAAGTATAATGAAATGCATCAGAAAACAGTATATTGTTAACTTTGTAAATGACTTTTAAATTTGAAATTACCATATCACTTCACTTGTACAAAACTCCATAAAAACCAAACTGCACAATTTTGCTTACAGGGCCTCTGCAAAATGGAAACTGATTTATAATGCAGAACAGATAAAAGATTGTGTAGGGTTTAGAGGGGTAAAATTAGAGTGTTCAGAGAAACATGAGAAAATTTTGTTGTTGATGGATGTGTTCATCTTCTTTAAAGTACAGATGTTTTCCTAGATGATTCATATGGCTTTATAGACAATAACATCCATATAGATTTTAAATACACATAGTTCATTTTATAGGAATGGCATTTGAAGAAGCTGTAAACAATTATGACAATGTGAACACATTTTTAAAGCCTCTTTCAGAGTTTTTAAAACATTCTGTTAAAGAGAAGCTAAAATATTACCTATTTAGTTTTTTTATAGACCTATACTGCTTACAAGGTGCATCTAAATCTATACTGAACAATGTCTTAGTCCTTAAATGAAACTGAGGTATGATTTTTAGAAAAAAAGTTCAGAGACATTTTAGTGATTGCAGCTCTACTCCGCCATCTGTAACTGTGTGGCCATAGACAGATTTAAAAATTGGCTCATAAATCATAAGCGGGCTATCAGAATTTCACCTATTCATGACTAAACAGTTAAACTCCTCTAAAATAGTAGCAATAGTTAAATAACTGGCCAAATCGTAAGAAAAACTAAAGACACATTTCTATCATTTACTATTCTATTAAATCATTTATGAAAAACCTGGGAAAAGGAGCTTAGATTTAACCTAGGGGGAAAAAAAGTACCATATTAGAAATATAAGTTTAGAAAGACTCAGGTGTTTTCTCAATTAGTGTTCCAAAAGAAGGAAAAAAATGCCTAAAACTTTATTTGAATAATTACATGTCTTTCTTTTCCCTTTTGCAACCACTAGAAAAAAACTTAGAAGTGTTAAAACTAAAATATTGGACACTTTTGATAATTGTGAGATAGATAATTTTATGCATAATTAAGAGTGAAATATATAAGGGATTAGAGCAAACAAATAACTTGCTAACATCTTGGTCAGTAAATTTTAAAGCTGATACTTAAACTCAAAACCTGCTGGTTCAAAGCCCACGCCCATTCTTCCTTCTATTATATATGAAAATTGTGGACAACAAATGTGGTATTTTTTTTCAGTACTGTGAAAAATAACTTCTAATGGTAGGTTCCTAGATAACTTATGAATGGGGTCATTCCTTCTGATTTTGTTGTTTTTAAAAGACACTGACTAATTAGGAAAGTTCAAAACATTAATTTTAAATTATATATACATATATATATATATATATAGCAATCAGTTATGATGATTTTCCTTATAGATTTTGGAATGTTAAATGGAAAGATAAATGGAACATGTTATGCTGAGACAGAATGAACATGCACAAAAGAATAGGCAGAAAGTGAGAAGGGAGGGCTGAAGATGCTGCCCAGGGAAAGTCAGGCACAAAATAGAAGTTCGGGAGGTATAAACAGAAGGGGAAGTGATGAAAAGAAATATGAGAACATTGGACACATTCAGAGGTGAAAAGGACACATATAAAAAGTTAAATATGATTTACTGACATCTCTGGCAATGGCTAAACATCTTTATCTCAGCTATTGATAAAAACAGAAGAGTAAGGAGGGAAAAAATAAGTATATTTCTCAGAAGTAACAGAGGTAAGTGAAGATGTGCTTAAATAGAGATTACAGAAGCAACAGTGGTCAAAGAGACCAAGGAGACCAAGGAACAGGGAGAGCCTGGGCAGAGCAGTTTGCAGCCTGGCTTTGTGAGTACTGTTTGCTAACTACTTGCTCACACAGTTTTGACTCCTAGATACAGCAACCTAAGCAATCATCTACTCAGGAATTATTTTGTGCCCATGGAAAAACTGAGGCCCAGTCAACATTCTGTTTATCTTTCCTGCTTGCACTTGGCTGCATTTGAAGTGCCCACATCATTTTAAGAGAAGATTTTAAGGAACGCATCACCTACCAGGAATTGATCCCATCTTTGTTTTTTACTAATTACTTCCATTTTACATGGAAAAAAATAAAGTGGGAAAAGAGAGGGTAGAATGAATACTGCTTAAGCCTTTAATCCCCTATTCACTTGACCCTTTTCAACTCAGTAGATAAGTATCTTAACCCATTGTCAGTAGCCTGAGGAGTCCAAAGAAGGAAGTGCCCAAATCAACTACCTAGTGATAGAGGAAACTTTTACACATCAAATACCTCAACTGACATTCTTTATTGCTATATTGATAACATTTTTCAATTGGATTGAATTATATGCACCAAAATCCTTCTAGGAAATATTCTGAGTATAAATTATGAATAAATATTATTATTTGGAGCCTTCAGTTCAGTTTTGCTACACATTTGCTGGGTGACATTGGTTTCTTTTATGTCTCTGTGCTGTAAGTTTTATTTAAGGAAATGAAGTTATTATCCTATCTATTATCCCATCCAACTTTGAGAGATTGTAGTATAGTATTAAAAGATAAATGGCAACCTTCTATAGACTTAAACTAAAATGGAACACCCTCTTTTCACTGTCTCCTGGCAACTTCATACTCCCAGTGTCTTTTGCCCTGTCCACCCCACCTGCCACCCCTTCACCTTCCAGCAGAAGCAAATCCATCACAGGCTATGTTCTCCACTGTGTCCAGGCTGAGTACATGAAACTTGGGATATTTGCAAGCCTTTGCTTCTTCTTTTTTCTTTTTTTTTTTTGATGAATTTTCAAGTCAATAAAGAGGTAGATCATAATCATCACACTGTTCAAACAAAGATATATAACTTCAGACTTCATGAAGGTATTTAAAGAAATTGATTTCCATTTATTGTGAAGTTATTTAAAGACAGACCCTCACCATCACCATTGGCAATGATGTCACAATAGAGAAGCGATGTCATGTCTAACCTTTAGAAAATAGTAGGTAAAAACAAAAAATTCTGAATAAAAGGTCTCCGGCAAGAGAATGCTATTAGTTTCTTTTATATATTTTTCTGAAAGTATTTAATCTATTTTCGCAAAATATCTGACAAGGTGTCTCATAATTTTGGTCTGTAATATAAGGTTTAAAGGCTGCATCCCTTCATCCCTTCATTTTTCTTAATATTATTAAATCAATACACATTTATTGAGACTTTGAATTCTCAGACATCTTCACACCAGGAACCAGAGATACAAGGTTGAATAAGAAACATTTTTACCTCCAGGTCAATCTGTAGTGAAAGAGGCAGGACTCAAACAGAAAGTTACCAAACATAATTAGGGTGCAAATAGAGTACTGTATAAGGTGTCATTGAGGACAGAGAATAGGTGACAGCAAATTCTGCCTGAGAGACAAGAACAATTTCACCAAGAAAGTGGTTTTATTGAATAAGAGATTTTCCCCATTAAGAGTGGAAATTTCCTTGAAGAAAAGGTCAGAGGGCACTTTTCAGACACAATAACCAGAGCAGAGACAAGGAGATGGGGGACCAGATAGAAAACTGAGAGAACAGATTGTAATTTGATACTGATAGAATGTAAAGTTTTTTTCCAAAAAAATGTGGCAGTTACAGACTAACAGTTTTCATGGAGACAATACTACACAATGCCTTGTAAGTCAACCGAGGAGTGGGGTGACTCATGCTAACTTTTCAGGCATCTTTTGAACAGTATAATTTTGTTTGCTGTGATGGTCATCTTTACATCACTGTGACCAGAACACCTGACAAGAACAACTTAGAGGAAATGTTTATTTTGAGCTCATGATTTCATAGTTTCCTTCCATGGACTGTGGACACCATTTTTCTGAATCTCAGATGAGGTAAAACATCAAGATAGAAGAGCATGGCAGAGGGAAGCTGCTTGGCTCATGGAGCCAAGAAAAAAAGAGAGATTAAGGATCCAGGGACAAAATATAAACCCCAAAGGCATGCGCCCATTGACCTACTTCCTCCAGTTACTCCCCACCCACCAGCAGTTGCCCCCTAGTACAGTAGTCCTTTCAAGTTATTAATCCATCAACTGGATTAATCCATTGATTAGATTATACCTCTCATAGACTAACCACTTCACCTCTGAACATTGTTCTGTTGCCTTGTATGAGATTTTCTGGGGGGATACCTGATTTTCAAGCTACAGCATTGTGGTTTAACCACCTAGTGTCTAACCCTTCATTTCTTCTTCTTTTTTTTTTCCTAATAAAATAATCTCATTTTTGAAGGTTAAATTCCCTCTCATATTTTGTCAATGTGGTTTTATTAATAATGAATTTACACTTTAGATCCAAGAATAAGAATATAAACTATGGCTATCAGGCTGTTTATTCCCTCCACTGACCATAGTCACTAATTCAGTAATAGATGTTACCCATGTTGATCCTTAGACAACAAATCTCAGAAATGTTGCTATAATGATGTAAAGAACAGAGATTGATACTAGGATCTAATCAAAAGCAATAAATGCCCCTGAAAATTTCATTGTGAATAGTAGTTATAAAAAAATCATATTTTTCAAGCATGTTGTAATTGAGTCAAAAATAGCCAGAATTTAATATGATTATATTCCATAATGTAAAATATGTTTATATTTTAGACACAGATGGCTGAAACTCTGATTGCAGTTTATAGCAGAGATTACAATGAGAGAGAAGGAAATGAGAGAAGATTAAAATTGTTTTGTAATAGAAAAATAATGATCAGTATCTAGATTAATGCAGTGGTCTTGACTATGGAGGCTAGAGAGCTGTTCTATTTTATTCCATTTTGAATAATGAAGTACAAACTCAGATCCTAGAAGAGAGAGTGTTCAATGTACAGTTATTGAGTAGGTAAATTTAAAATACAAACGAAGAAAAAGTATGGTCTGTTGTGGAGGAAAAGAGAAATCTAGCAAATGCTTATATTTCTAGTGAGAGCAACATGTTGAATGGTAGTAGCATTCCATAAGTTAGGGAAAGAGAATGAAAAACTAAAACACAGAATGGAATGGAATAATGGTAAATGAAAAATTCAGTTCTCCATATTTAAGGATATGATAAAAATTTAAAAAGAAGGTCAGGTTTCTTGGCTAATGGTGGATACATTCTATGTAATACACTCTTGTCTATAGGTTGGGCCTCTGAATCTAATAAGATTTCATTCCTATGATTGGCATACATTACATAGCAAGTATGAGAGAAGCCTAAAATTTGGGATTGAAAGGGACACTATCCTGAGTGGGTCTGGCTTTACTGAGGACCTGGGCCTTTGTTGAAAAGAGAGAGGTTCCTGGCTTGCTTTGCAGAAATAAGACATCAGGGTTAAGAGAGCCTTGTGTCTACATGATGAGCACTTTCTGATAGACAGGCTCTCACATCAGACCTGGGGATCAAGGTGGAATAATCAAGGCCAGACCTTGAGCCTCCATTCCCAGGATTACCACATCAGTCTACACCTTACATCATTTCCTGAAGAAAATGCTGCAATATTGTGTTACTTTTTATTTTATGAAATTGTTCTCATTTGGGGGGTATTATATCTAATGAAAAAAATTTTATATTCCCTATTCAAATTTGAGTTCCTTAAAGTCAATTTTTAGGCTTCCTTCTTCTCCCATATTTCCTTAGATTTGCCTTCAACATTTTTTTGATGCTCAAGAAATATGTGTTAAAAATTAAATAGAAGGGCTGGGGATGTGGCTCAAGTGGTAGAGCGCTCACCTAGCATGCGTGAGGCACTGGGTTCGATTCTCAGCACCACATAAAAAAAATAAAATAAAGATATTGTGTCCACCTAAAACTAAAAAATAAACATTTAAAAAAAATTAGAGATTTAAAGTTCTCAGATTCTCAATAAACATATTTTACAGAAATACAGTTGTTAAGTGTGTATATGTGTGCTTGAGACACTTCTGTGTTCAGGCTTTAGCTTCAAAATATATCAGGAATCCAAACACTTCTTGCTGCCAAAGACAATTGCTCTTGATGCTCTGTGTTCATGCTTTCAACACTCACCTTTATGTGCCAAGGAGTACTTGTAGCAAACATGCAAATCTCTGAGGACTTTTCATCTGCTATGGAAGGATCCTTGGACAGCAGGAGGGCAAAACAGAAATTTAATTGTAAGCATTCCTCAACTACTGATTAATAGGAATTTGACAGAATTCTCTCCCAGCTGCCTGATTCTTTGGCTGGAATTCTTTGAAGCATGTTCTACACATTCTACTAGTGTTCTTTGGAGGAACTGGATACCAAGTACCTGCAGGCAAGGGTCACTTATTAAATTATACATTCTCTACTGGTTTTCTTTAATTGATATACAGAAATACATGGAAAACAACAAGAGAATATTTCTAAAAATGAAAAAGGAATTCAATATTTAACATTCACATGTACACAAACACACACACACACACACACACACACACACACGCCCTATTCTCAACTTTCAGACATTTCTTGTATTCTGAATAGGAAAGTTCAAGATGCAGGGTAATTAGGAGTTCTCTGTTCTTCATTATTCATAAATAGATTTCATTCTCCAAAGAATAGAAACAGGGGCTAGCAGTTTATGATTTCATTAATTAATATGATGCCAAGAAACACTTTTGGCTTCTTTTAGTTTTCTATTCAGCACTACTGACTGACTAGAGCTGATACTCACCCGCATTCATTTCTCCAAATACCCAATTTAGTTTTAAGTTGTGAAATTTTTAAAGTTTTGGTATCAGTGGGGTTTTAGCTTTCCTTTAAGTTGTGATTGGGCTCATGAGGTTTTCAAGATAACTGGTACTTCAATAGTCTACTTGTTTACTTTGCTGTTATGCATCACCTCTTAAGAGAAATTTCTAATATTCCCAAGTCAATAGAGATATCACAGTCTCTTTAACATAAAAAACAAAGCAGGCTTTGCTCTAGCTGATTTTACTTATTAGTTTTTGGCGACAGGCAGTAAATAATAAATTGTTAGCAAATACATTGTATTGAATTATAGGAGGTTAAAGTAGATGGAAAAATAAATAAACAAGAGTATTGGGGATACACTGGTATGTGCTAATCATTTTAATGAATTAAATGGGGGTAATTCTCTTTAATTATGTTCTCTGAAAGGCAATCCCAAGATAAAAATTAGTGAGCAAAATGGCTTAATGAAAGGGGATATAGCTCAGTTGTAGAACACCTGATGTTTGATCGCCAGTATAGAAATTAGAAATATGGTATTCAGAGAATAATAAATGGATTGGATGAATTGGTAAGAATGAAGAAGCAAACAAAGAAGCAATTGTAAAAAAACTTTGGGCTTCACCCTTAAACTGCAAATATGCTGTAGACTGTAAATCAGGTTCTCTCTTGACAGAAGACAAGAAGTTTTATGGGCAAGATAAATTTGGTCAAAGACAAAATTTACAGAGTTAGTCAAGCAGATGTTAAACAGGAGATAATTTCAATAAATGGAAAGAGTTTAAGACAGGGTCCAATCATAATTTAAATGAATTAATAAATTTTCTGAAGTTTCCTTTTAAATTTGGATCCAAATTTCCTACCTCTTTACTGTAAACTGGGCTATGTGATGAAGCAAATAATAGAGAAGTGAAGGCATATGGAATCTGAAACAAGATCACATTAAGAATCTGTCTTGGTCTTTACTTAGTCTGGATGACTTATTCCAAAAGCAGACAGTTGCATTGTCATGAGGGCATCTCTAGCAGCCCCAGAATGAGGCCCTGTTATGAAAGTCATGCCTCCTCCATATAGCCACGGTAATAAGTCTCCTTGAAATGGATCCTCAAAGCCTAGTTAAGCTGTTTTCTAGCCAACAGCTTAATTTCAAAAATCGTAGGAAACACTGAATTAGACGCATCCATCAAAGCCACTCTCAAGTTCTTATCTCATATAATCAGTAAAATTACGTAATTTCTTATATTTTATGCCACTGAGTTTTGGGATATTGTTATTCCCCAGAAATAACTATTACAGTACCTAATTGGGACATACCTACCATGTTCCAGAAACATCAGAAGCATTACTTTGATATAACAAAGACTAATTTAGTAACAGAAAGACAATTATAATGCCAGATTTTTCTCAATTAGCTATATGGCTTATTGTAGATTGTTAAAATCTTAATCACATTTGTGAAGTCAACTTTTTTTATGTTAATAACATAATCATTGGTTCTAAGGGATGTGGATATCTTTGGAGAACCATTGTTCAGCCTACTAGTGTTGTTAATGCTCATTTAAACTAAACAGGGCTTGTAAAACTAAGGTCTGGGAAAGACATTTTCTGCAAAGGCAAATGAGGTGATTAAGTTTTCTTCATTTTTTTTCCCTATGCTACATCTTGAAAATATGTGATATTAAAATTCATTAGGATCTAATTAGAATGAACTGGCTTCAGAAAGCATGTTGCTAAATTTTCTTGAAAAGAGAATGGGGTTTGAATGGTTGATCTGTGTGAGTTTCAATTTCTTTTATTTCACCAGGAATGACTAAAATAGCTATTTCAAAGCATGCCATTCAGGAGGTAGAATAAAATTGTAAAACTATTTTTCTTTATTATCTAAGCAAAATAAATAAAAAAGATGAGCTGGAGTTGTGGCTCAGCTGTAGAGCACTCTCCTAACACGTGGGAGGCTCTGGATTTGATTCTCAGCACCACATAAAAATAAATAAATAAAATAAAAAGGTGTTATGTCCAACAACAACAACAAAATAGTAAAAAGATTCCTTACAAGTGGAACAATGGTGAACGGCTACAGTAAAGGAAAATAAGTCATGGGCCTGAGATGTGGAAGAGAAGCCACCACAGTGTGGCTATTAAGTCATTGTTAAGAAGAACAGGCAACACCATTTTAAAACATATCCTCCCTCTTAAAATAAGAGTCACCTCACAGTCACTCTGGCTCAACCTGAACTTAAACCCCAGACAATACTTCACGCCATGCAAAGAAAGGAAATTGTTATCTGGAACCAGAATTCTGAAAACACTTGTTCGACATGAAAAAGTGATCACCTCAAAGAACGGAGGTGAAGATCAAAAAGGACAAATTCCTGACTAACAAACCCCTAGCAATGACCTAACCACAAAATTTGCCCCACTCTCTCATTCCTCTATTATCTATCCCATGTTGTAAGCAGAAAATGGGTCTTAGTCTCCACTGGGTTCCCCTTTGCAGGTTTGCTCCTGAATAAACCTGTGTTACTGTTGAGCCACCTCTCCTCTTTTATTTTCTTCATTCTCTTCTTTCCTTATAGTAATGACCTGGTATTCTAACAGATAATTAAAGAGGACAGGAAGCGGCAAAGATAGAAGGGATGGTGAAACTCTGTGAGGAGTTAGGTAGAGGAATATGTATTTAGTTTATAAATCCCACATAATGTTACAATATCATTTCTTATTTGGAAAACATAAAAACAGATCAGAAAATTTTTGTGATTTAAGAATTAGTGTTTAAGAAAGGCTGAGAAACATTTCTTTACAGAATGCACATGCATAGTCAAACACATAAATAATGATTTGATGAAAATAATCCATAATCAATTCTATTTTCCTTCTCTTAATTATTCAGTATATTAGAAAAGGTTATAAAATATTTAAAATCAAACAGAATTGCTCCACAGAGTCTCTGTGTCAAGTGCAGCACAGTAAAATGCTTTTATGTAGGAGAAAAGCATTAGGAGGGAAGAAAAGGCATGAATGCATCTTTAAAATTCATATGAGCTAAAACTGCACAACAGGCAGCTTGCACTTACCATAGTGAATGATGGTTGATTATATGAGTGCAGTCAGTTGAAGGGATAAGAAAGGACATTTCTAACATGTGCTTTGAATACATCTTCAAGGCAGGTTCACTGAAGTGTAATTTAGATAAAAGGCAGGTCTTTTAGGAGCACAGTTTTATGAATCTTGTCAAAAATATACATTTATGTAAACATTATCATAGAAAAGATGTAGAGTATTTCCATCACCCTTAAATAGTTCTTCATTGCCCTTGGCAATCAATCCACTCCTTCCCTTTTATCCCCAGAAACCATTGGTCTGTTTTCATTTTCAATGCTTCTGCTTTTTCTGCAGTGTCCAATACATGAAATCATAGTGCATAGCTTTTGAGTCTTTATTTTACTTAGATATTGCCTTTGCAGTAATACCCATATGATTGCATGTAGTTTACTTTTCTTGTTCAGTAGCATTCTCTTTCATGGACATGCCTCCATATGTACAACATGTTTAATACAGCTATGCAAAACATTTGCACACATTTTAAAAACTGGCCTGAAACTAACTTTACATACATAAAAAATGCAAGTAGTAAACTTTGATATATGTGTCTACTAATGAAAACATTGCAATTATAAACATGCATGTCACCCTCAAAATTTTCTTTATGCTCTTTTTAAATCCCCTTTGCCTGCTGTTTCCCTTGCTCAAGCAACAATTATTTTTTCTCTACCAAGGAGCTGGTATTTCAAAAAATTTGTATAATAAGAATTATATAGTCTAGTCTTTTCTGTCTTGCATCTTTGATGAAACATAAATATTTTAAAATTCACCCATGTTGTTATATATATATATATATATATATATATATATATATATATATATAAATATATATA
>NW_026000174.1:35931795-35940104 GCF_001458135.2 Marmota marmota marmota | reverse complement strand
TTATATATATATATATATATATATATATATATATATATATATATAAAGAGAGAGAGAGAATTTATTTTTTAATTGCACAGTAGAATTCTTAATGTTCCTACACATAGATGTACCACAACTTGTTTATCTAATTGTATGTTGATGCAGAGGTAGTATATGTTTTTTTTTTTTTTTTAATTTTAGGCTCCATGGACATTTATGTTCATTCATGTACATGTTCATTTCTTTCACTGCTATAAGCTAATACCTAAAAGTAGATTGACTAAATCACATAGTAAGAGAATATTTAATTTATAAGAAACTGCCAATGTGTTTTACAGGTGGTAGGATGATTTTACATATAGCTCATTAATGTATCAGATTCTAGTTACTCCATGTCCTTGACAAAACTAGCTTTGGTACAACTTTTACATTTTATACATTTAAGTAAACCTGTAGAAATCTCTAATTGCAGTAGTAATTTACATTACCTTGATGACTAATGATGGTATTAGTATTCCTAATATGCTTGGTTGTTATCTGTATAACTTATTTTATTAAGTATTAAATCTTTTGCTCATTATTTATTGGACTGTTTTCTTGTTTTTAATCATGATGTGTATTCTGTTTCTGTTTCTAGGATGAATAATGATCTTCCATTTGGGGAACACCTTTTAACATTCCTTACAAGGTAAATATGCTATTATGAATTCTTTCAGTTTTTTAATGTCTATTTTTTTTTTCATTTTATCATCCAAATTGTTTATTAGTTATACCTTTTGTATTATTCGTTTTTTCTCTAGTTTATAAATGCATCTTGCATTTATAATCATCAACAATAAAGTAATATTATGCATCTGTATATAAGTATAAGAAATTTTCAATAAAATATATTACATTTCAGCCTCTTTTTTGTACTATTTTTATTATATATTTTACTTTCATGTATCTTATAAATGTTGAAGTATCTTAATATCATTTCACTTGCAATAGTCAATTGTCTTGAAGATTAATAAAAATATTGAAAATGATATCATGTGGTGATGTTCCTCAAATATGTTCAGAACCCTTAAGTTAGCCTGCAGTTAGGCAAAATCATCTAACGCAAAGTGTATTTTACTAAGAATGGTTGGTTTTCTAATATGTACCTAGATCGTCATTTTGTAGACATGAAGGGATGTTAAAACACAAAATACAATATCCAGAAGATGCTGATAACACTGTGTATATATTCCAGATAAAGGTTATTCTTTTCATATGATATTGAATGGATGGAAGCTTTGACTCACTGTCACTTCCCAGAGTCATGAGAGAACGTTTATTACATATTGTTAATCCAGGAAAATGTCAAAATAAAAAAAAATTAAGTACAAGTTACATTAAGTGCACATTGCTTTCAGATCTTGTATAAAATTGCAAAAAAAAAAAAAAAAAAACAAAAAACAAGTAAAGTCAAACAATCTTAAGTACAGAACCATCTGGATATTTACATTTGATGCTATTCCTAAAACATTTCTTTGTCTAGATCTAAGTCTCTGTCTGGTGTCATGGTCCACTTGAAAACTTTTCATTAATATTTCTTATTGCACAAGTATGTAAAAGTGTTCTTTGATTTGTTTTTCCAAAAAGGATTATATTTCACTTTTCTTTTCAAGCTATCTTTTTTCTTGAATTTAGAAGTCGGGGTAGACAGTATTTTTATTTCTATACTTTAAGATTATTTTATTACTTTCTAGTTAAGGACTTTATGATGAGAAATTTGTTGTAATACATATTTTTATTTCTCTAAGTTATTTGTAAATTTTTTTCCTGTTGCCTGAAATACTTTTATTTTACCTTACTTTTTATCTGTTTGGGGACTATGATAGTTCTAGTGTGCACAGGTGGGGGTAGTGGTGTTAGTGCTATTTCCATTAGCAGTGAAATTGAAACAGCTGAGAAAAGAATCATATGAAAGTATAAAATGCTGAAATACAAAAAAAACAACAACAACAACAAAAAACAATTTTCTTCAAAAAATGTATCATGGAGCTATAGGACAATAGCAAAATATTATTTGGTACAACTGAACCTCCATATCATGGGTTTGGCATCCTCAGATTCAACCAGCCATAGGCTGAAAATGTTTGAAAAAAAAATTGCCTCTGAACTGAATATGTACAGACATTATCTTTCTTATTGTGATTTCTTTACCAATGTAACAAACCATATATATTGTATTATGTATAATAAGTAATTTAGATATGATTAAAGTGTTAAAAAAGTTATATGCAAATACTACATCATATTTGGTAAGGGACTGGAATATCTGTGGATGTTGGTTTTTATGGGGCATACGGGATCCAATCCCCAGCAGATACTGAGGGTTGACTTTATTTATTCTATTAGGGATTCTTTGAGTTTTTGAATTCTGGATTGATCATCTTTTATTATTTTGAGAGATTTTTCATCCACTATCTTTTAATATATTTTTCTGCCCCATTGTCACATACTTCTACTTTCCACACTTCAATTAAATTCACATAAGATAATTTGATATTTTTCAACACACCTGAATTTTTTTCTTGAGTTATTTTGCTATGATTTTGTTTTCCATTTTTCATTTTGTGTTCCATCAATTTTTATTGCCTTAAGAATTCTTTTCTCAATTTTTTCAGCTCTGCTTATCCCATTAAATTATTTTCTTTTCTATCACATTTTTATTTTTGTAAATCCATTAAATTCACTTTCATAATTTTATTCTCTCTGTTGAAATTATTTCTTTTTTGCAACACATTTTGCATTTTTCTCTTTGAATCCATCTACGTATCCATCATAATTATTTTAAAGACACTGTCTGATAATTCCAACTTCTGTAGTCATTCTCTGAATCTGGACTTTTTTATTATTTAGTTTTAGACAATGTTTTTAGTATTTTAATCAAAAGACTTGGGCATGACCTGACACATAATAAAATAATATATGCCTCTTTGTCCTTAGTCTATCTTCTTTAAATGATGATTTTGAAGAGAATATATATTGGGATTAGTAATGAACTAAGAAAATTCCATATCTACCCTTCCTTCACTTTTAGTGCTTGGCACCATCACAAAGCAAAATTATTGTTAATGTCTACTTCTGGCTATAATGTTTTTTTTTTCTTGCATTCTATTAATGATGGTTGAGTTATTATGGTGTAGATAGTAAGTGTCCCCCAACAGCTCATGTGTGAGACAAGGCAAGAACATTCAGAGGTGAAATTATTGGGTTAAGAAAGCCCTAACCAAACTATGAAATAAGAAGACAACCTACTTACCTTCTACACACACACACACACACACACACACACACACACACATTGGGTTAAGAAAGCCTTAACCCAACCAGTGAATTAATGCCCTGTTGGGGACTGAGTGGTAACTGAAGGCAGGGAGGGTGTGGCTGGATGATGTGGGCACTGGGGACATGCCTTTGGGTTATATATTTTGTATCTGCTAAGTGGAGTCTTTCTCTCTGCTTCCTAATCAGATCCGCAGCTGCTTGCCTCTACCACACTCTTCCACCACAATGTTCTCTGCCTCACCCTGAGCCCTTATGAATAAAGCTGGTTGTCTACAGACTGAGACTTGAAACCATGAGTCCCCAAAATAAACTTTTCCTCTTCTAATCAAGTTTGTTAGGTCTTTTGGTCACAGCAGCAAAAAAGCTGACTAAAACAAGGATATAACTCAATTTTTTCAAGCTCTTTGAAAATAATGTCACCTGTGTAAAAGAGCAAATAACTATATTTCCCATACTAAACTAATAAGCTCATATTCTGGGGGCTTGTTAACATGCTTGAATATGCTTAGCAAAGTCTGAATGATACCAATTATAAGGAGAAGAAGAGATGATATTAGCATACCATAAGGAAAAGGCTAAGGGAGACCAACAAGCCACACTCCTCTAATATTTTCAGTCTCAAGAGAAATTCCATGCTTCTGATATTTAAAAGTTACAGATTAAGCTATGTCCAACAGAATTCACATCCATATCTTTGGAGCTGGCTACCAGAAAGTCACCATTGTGATCAAAAGATTTTATAAGGTAAACCCTACAACTTGCTAGCTTGATTATAGCCCAGATATGCTACAGTAAGGCAGGTTAGATGCTTGAACTATTCCTAAAATTGCTGAAAATCAATGGATGGAACTTAAAAATGAAATATCCTCTGGCTTAAGTTTCCTAGAGTGATATTATAGGAAAAATTTTCACTACCATACCAATTTTTTCCAACTCTACATTTCTAGGCAATTCTGTTCATCTCCAAAATTGCAAAAGATGTAAACACTTGAAGGATCCAAAAGGGGACATTTTAATGGGACAGGCTTACCTTACAGTGACTTGTAGTCACTCACATAGCTACAGTTCACAGAGGGGAAGCCTGAAAATGTAGTTTTGCTGTTTACCAGAGGGAGCATGGAATAGATTCTGGGGAAGAAATATTAATATATGCCACATCTTACTAATCATTAAATACTCACTTTCCCCTAATATTATATTTTTTTGCATTTTATTAGTTTGTTTTAGTTATGCACAATATTAGCATTCATTTTGAAATAATTATACAAGCATGGAATATAATTTTCTCTAATTCAGTCACCAGTAATTTCCCTTTACCTCCTCTGCTCCCTTCCCCTGTTCCCTTTCCTCTACTCTGTAGATTTTTCTTCTACTTATTTATAGTTTTTTTTTTTATTTAATTAGTGCCGTTTTGGTCAGATTCATTCCACTGTTCTTCCCTATTTTTCCTTTCTCCCCCCTTCCTCTCAAACCACTTCCTTTACTCTACTGATTCCTCTTCTATGTTCACAAAATCCCCCAGACCATTACCATATTTAAAAAATTATATTCACTCATTTTCAAACAAGGTAGCATAAATCATCTGCATATGATGTGCAGTCTTCTCCATTACGTATACTATATCTGCTTATTGTCTGTCAAACTATGAAATAAGAAGACAACCTATTTATCTTCTACACACACACACACACACACAAATATATATACACACACAAAATACCACCACAGCTGCATGTGAAGCTTGGATGATATCTACAGAGGATAATAGAAATAAATACTCTCATCCAAAATGAGAGAGAAGCAGAGAAACAGAAGAGGGTGAGAAACATAACAACATTCAACAGTTTTCAGCAATGCTATCTGGCATAACTGAGAAGCCTTGCATTGGTACCACAGGACCATAGACTCTGGCTGGGCTGTCAGGTGAATGCCCTAGTCCATGGTTCACTAGAGCTTTGGGAATCTCCCTTCTGTGCAAGAAATTATCAAGCCTTGACATTCATCACTCTTGTTAAAGTCCCTTGAACCTAGTTAAGAGTCAATGTTGGAGAAGAATACACAAGGAAATTAATAACAGAGGATGGTTCATTAAAGTTTCCTGGTGTAGCACAAATCTTCTCTTCAAGTAGTTCCCATTGTCATATGAGGAGAATTAATTGGAAAGCAGGGTTGAAAATCTGGAAGATGCTGTAAACTTAGACACATGCTTTGGGGCCATGATACTTTCAACGATATCAGAACATTTAAAGTTTTATTTACAAAGAACTTGTGAAGGGCCAGTGAGTCATATTGATGGAAAGTTTCATGACATGGAGCATTTTCTTTCATGTTCAAGGGTAATCTTTTCTATTTGTTTTAATTCTTGTAAAGGTACATGGTACCATCACAAAAAAGACATCACATGAAATCAACCTGCAGTTTTCATTGAAAAAAAAAAAAACAGAAATATCTGACATCCCTTTATTTCAGCATTGGACAAAAGATGAGGTTCTCAAACTTTAAATTAGTACAATATACATCTGATAGCCTCCTCCAATCTTAAGAGTCTGTTCTTGTCAGTTTTGTATTTAATTTTAAAAAACTGGTATGTAAGCCCTTGAATAAAAGATCTTCAGAGGGACATTGAGGATCATCAATTCCAAACTCCTTATTCTATGTACAGAGATAATTAAGAGCAAAGAAATTCGATGATTTCCCAGGGTTATCAAATTAATTAGTTAACAGTAGAATCTCAAATTTTAGCTGTCTTTCCAGGAAAATTAGTATCTAACACGGTTTTATCACTTGTCTCTTTGATGTCAAATCACACCTCCTTCCCATTCTTTTCTGTCATGATAGGGGAACTGCTTTTGTCAGCAAGGAAGCATCCCTTTTCATCAAACTGGGGAGGGAACAGTTTTAATATCAAGTAGTTTTAATATCAAGTAGCACAGTGCTAACAACTCAATATTGCTGTCTCTGTCCTAAATTTTCACACAGAAAAGAGCAGTCATGGTTTGACGGCTGAGGAAATGCTTTTTAAGAGAGATCTTGATAGCATGCAGATTTTGAACATTTTCGTGCTGATAATTTTCCAAATAATGCAGGCAATAAAAAAGATATTTGATGTATTATTCATAATAGTTAGTGTGGTCAAGAACAGTGAAACTGATCTTGATGCTTACTATTTCATATGTATGTCTAAGTAAAAAAAAAAAAAGAAGCTTTTGTTTTCAGTGTTTGAGGAAAAAATGAGTGATTGCTTTTCCTTTCACATTTAGTTCTTGGATTCTGTTTTTGCCTACATTATAACCTAAAGACAAACCTGAATTCATCTAAGTATATAAAAGTAAGTTTGGGGTTGTGTTAGGCAGCTTTATACCATTGTGATAAAAATATTTGATGGGGACAACATAGAGGAGGAAAAGCTTGTTTGTACTTACAGTTTCACAGGTTAAATTCATAGTTGACTCACTCCATTGCTCTGGGCCTGAGGAGAAGCAAAACATTATGGCAGAAGTGTGTAAGAAGCTGCTCAGCTCTTGGCATCTGGGGAAAAAAGAGATCGAAGAAGGGGCCATGGAAATAAGTAGTCCAGGTTTCCACCTCATTTACCTACTTCCTCCAGCCACACCCTTACCTGTCTACAATTACCACCCAGTCTATTCAAATTATAAACCCTCCAAATGAATTAATATGCCAATCAGGCTGTAGCTCTCATAATATAATTATTTCATCTCTGAAAAGTCCTGCATTCCCTAACACATGAGCTTTGGGGGAACATTAATGACCCAAATCATAACATTCAGTACTAAGAGAAATATAAAAATGTAATAGCAGTGCTAATATAAAAATATTTTATCAATGTTTTTATGCAAAAAAAAAAAAACCATATCTTGGGAATTGTCCTGTCTGTATTCTAAATACTTTTAAAAGTTGTGAATGAGGCTGGGGATGTGGCTCAAGGGGTAGCGCACTCGCCTGGCATGCATGCAGCCCGGGTTCGATCCTCAGCACCACATACAAACAAAGATGTTGTGTCCGCTGAAAACTAAAAAATAAATATTAAAAAATTCTCTCTCTCTCTTTAAAAAAATAATTAAAAGTTGTGAATGTAGAATTGAATAGGGCATAATTTTGCTTTCAAGACCCAGGAAGGGTGTGCCCAACGCCATGGAAACAGAGAGCCAAGTGATGCTTGACCCCTTGTTAAAGCATATAAACAGAAAAAAGTAGGAATATGTTTTATTTCTTACTTTTTCTGAGTTATTTTAAATTATTGCCCTCTCTGTAGAAAACTCTGTATTTGGACCTACTTGACCACACACATACTCAGTCTATTCATTTCTAAAGAGGAAATTTTGATGCTACCATCTAAAATCAATCTTTCCCCTTGAACACTAGATCTATTTGGTACTCAAGGATATGGCACAGGCAATTTCACTAAGTCCACTTTATTGCCACTTTTCAGTCTGCCTATAAGTTATTTTCATCAGGATGCAAACATTGTTGTGACTCCTTACTTGTTTAAAAGAATTTAAATTCTACTTCCCAAATAGCTGCCATTCTATATTGTGGATCTATTTGGAGGACAAAAATTCTCATAGAGTTGTCTGGACGTGGTATCCATTCTTTGTGCATTATTTTATAACATTTTCAGATAAAATTTATTCCGACCACTCAAAAACAAACAAACAATCATTTTAAGATTACCAGAGTCCTACAAGATGCTGAAACTGATGGTCATTTTTTTTTTTTTTTTGGCCTCGTGTAATTTGACTTGTGAAAAAACTTGACTTATTTTCTTTTTTTTTTTTTTAGTTTTTTATTGTTGGTTATTCAAAACATTACATAGTTCTTGATATATCATATTTCACCCTTTGATTCAAGTGGGTTATGAGCTCCCATTTTTACCCCAAATAGAGATTGAAGAATGACATCAGTTACACATCCATTGATTTACATATTGCCATACTAGTGTCTGTTGTGTTCTGCTGCCTTTCCTATCCTCTACTATCCCCCCTCCCCTC
>NW_026000174.1:35894356-35931192 GCF_001458135.2 Marmota marmota marmota | reverse complement strand
CTACCTTGCTGGCGCGGGGGGAGGGGGCGGCTCTGCCTCTCAGCAGGCCGCTGCTCCTGTTCTGCCGGTGGGTCGCAGGCCCGCCTACCTTGCAGGTGTGGTTGGCAGCTCTGCCCCTCCGCGGGCCACTGGGCCTTTTCCGTTGGTGGTCACAGTTCCGCCTACCTGGCAGGCGCGGGGGGTGGGGGGCGGCTCTGCCCCTCAGCAGGCCGCTGCGCCTGTTCTGTGGGTGGTCACAGTTCCGTCTACCTTGCCGGCGCCAGGGGAGGGGGCGGCTCTCGACTTATTTTCTTAACGTGTATTTCAGATATTATAATTTTCTCCTGCTTCTGCTTCTATTTATTTATTCATTTTTCATATCTTTTCTCAGCCTATGGACTTGATTACAATGCTGTTTTTCTTCTCTTATCCGCATTGACTTTTCTCTAGTAATATCATCATGTCTCAAGTTTTGTCTCTAGCCCAGACCTCTCTTCTGAATTCCAAATTTGAATATGCAAATCCTTCCTTCTTGTTTCTACTGAAATATATAATACATATCTCACATTCAATGTAACCAGAATTGAATCTGTCAAGTACTTCAGACTCCACTCTCTGATAATGTCAACTCTAATTTCACAATTCCTGAGGACAAAGACTTTTGACATATTCCTAACACCCCAAATACAACCCATCAGGATATTTTTTCTTGACTTATATTCAAAATACATTCAGCATTTGATCACTCTTCAATGGACTTATTGCTACCATAACTGTCTGAGCCAACATTGTCTTTATTCTGGCTGTTCCTAGAACATTCAATTTTTTACACTTAGGGCTTTCTTTTAAACTGTGACTTTTTTGTTAGTACTCATTTACAAATTGTCTTTACTTTTTTTCAATCTTTGCTTTTATTGTCTCTTCTAAATGAGGGTGCTACTCTAAAACAATCATATCTGATTTCTGTACCCCTCAGGACAATTCCTAAGATATGGGTTTTTTTTGCATAAAAACATTTATAAAATATTTTTATATTAGCACTGCTATTATATTTTTATATTTCTCTTAGTACTAAATATTATGATTTGGGTCATTAATGTTCCCCTTAAAATTGAATCCCGTCCCGTTTTCTCAAATCTCCAAACTTCTTTTAATATTTCTCTTACCAATACTACTTAACATCTTCACTTATTTAGAGTCCTAGATTTAGAATATACAAATAAGGTATGTCCAATTAAATTTGAATTTCAGATAAAAATGCATAATTATTTAGTATTTCATTGTTTATATAAAATTTATATTTCATTCACTATTCTGTATTTTAACTTACAATTCTTTGATCATTAGAATCTAAAGTATAAGTAGGGAAATTTTGTTACAATTTTTTTAAACTAATGTATCTTAAGTGAAAACATTGACTCATACATAGTATGTATGCTTTACATATTTATTAAGTTGAATTTATTTGCTTTGATTATTCTTAAGAAATTATATGCCTCATACTGGGAGAGAATACAAATTATATTAGGAAAAAAATTCTCTTTACATTATACTAAACCAACATCCTGATTTTCTAACATATTAAAAGTTTTTGATAAATAGTGTTACCTGAATGACAAGGTACAAAAATAATTTGAAACTCTATAAAAATAGTGGAAAATTGATTCTGACATCCATATATTATAGGTTGGGATAAGTTAAAATAAGTAAATAACTGTATTTGATATCAAGGAATGCTTTTTTAAATAAAAACAACAGCAACAAAATCTGCTTATTTCACATATTCTGAATAAAACCTGTGCCAAAATTCTAGAGTAGTTCCAGTGTATATGATCATTTTCTATAGAATGGCGCTGTTAACTGTGGCAGGTTATATAAATGCACACCACCTTGCATTTGTATTTGTCCTTTCATGGTAATTAAATTTCACATATTATAAAGGACTCTAAAACTTACATGCAACTGAAAGGTCTTACAAAGAATAGACGTTCACTTTAGGAAATAAAATGGGAACCAGGATTAATATAGTTTAAAATTATGATGATTACAGATCATAATAGATTTTGTAAAAGAATCTGGAGGCTTACTGATTTGCTGCAAGTGCTGAGCCACTTGTTAGATGGCTTTCATGTGTAAGACCAGGAATAATATTATTACACTAGGTTCAGATGGGTTTCAGAAAAGCAGTAGTGCTTTGATGTATCATTATTCAGTTTGTGGTTTCATCTGCAATTTGATGTTTATAAGGAGTTTCATATTCATGTCAATATCACATTGATTCTGAGTGACAATGATCACTTGCTGTAACATGTTTTGCAGATGTGCAATAGCTGCACTTGCAGACATTCCTTGGGTTTCAACATTAGGTCAGTTGTTAACAATGCTAACTGCTATGCAGGAGTTGGTTATACAGTCCAAGTTTGGATTTATTCTTCCTAAATTTATTCTTCCTCAGTATTGTGTATCAGTCATGACCACAATACTGAGCATATTGATTAGTCTTTGAAATTTTATAACACTCATACTGGATTAAGCCATATCCTAGAATTATAGGATAGATGGGCTTTTAATAAACAACATTAAAATATGTAATGGCAATAAATTTGCAGAAAATGAAGACTAAGCATGCTTATCAGATGCCTACTCACTGTGCGTTATATGCTTTTACCTATGATAGTGGCTAAGTTATTTTTTTATTTAAATAGGCTTACTAATGTGACTTATTTAATGTAATGTGAGATACCACAAATAACATACCATTCAAATAATATACCATTCAATAACATATCATTCAAAATTACACATTATGGTATCATGAGTATGATGTTCTGGGGTTGATGAAATCTGCAGAAGTTTACTCTGTCTGGGACAGTAACAGAGAACGCATATAGAAAGAAGAATATGAACTAGGTCATGAAGTCTGTGTTTAATATCACCAAGTTTATAAAAAGCAGAAATATTCTATCCCAGAACAAACTAGATTCAGCTTCAAGTTCACTTAGTTAAGCAACTTCATTTCAATGATGATGAATCTGAAGGTCAAAAGGTTATAGGAAATAGTCAAATCCTCATTTTGAGAAAGAACTTGGATTGCAATCCAGAATTACTCATGTATGAATCATCTTTCTGTTATTTAATTTTACATCTCTGAGTGTAAAGAAAGGATGTTTATATATTCTTCTAGTAAAACTTTCACTCTTTTTTTCCTAATGACTATCTAAGAAAATCTGTAATATTTTTCAGTGTCCATTTCTCCTCTGTCTGAGAATAAACCTTGATAATTGTAAATTCCTTTACTCTTCATATTAATTACTATGTGAAGAAACACGATGCAATTCATTCCAATATGATAGCTTTCAGTAAATCATGTCTGAGGAGGCTTTCGGTAAATTTTTATTCCTGATAAAGAGAAGCATGGCATATCAGTCTACATTCCATCAGAGAAAAAGAATAGAACCAATAAAATATATATATATATATATATATATATATATATATATATGAATTTTTGAACAGAATTGGCTCATGCAATTGTGGGAGTTGACTAGGAAAGTACAAAATCCATAGAGAGGGGCTGTCAGGAGGGCTGTCAGATTTGACCTGTTATGTAGGAGTTGATCATACAGTACAAGGTTGGATTTATTCTTCCTTAAATTTTCTTCATAGCCATTCTTAAGGTCTTTCTTGTAATAAGATGGGTCCCTGACAAGTTATCCAGGACACTTTGTTTTTAACCTAATGTAAACTGATGGTAGATGTTAACCATATCCACAAAACACCTTTATAGCAAAGCCTACATTAGTGTTTAATTTTAAAATTGACTGTCATAGCCTAGCCAAATTGCCACATAAAACTGACCATCAGGCATGGGTAACACAAAAAGTCTCTGATAAAGGTCTTTCTGCAGTTCCTGGAACATTGTCAGTCACTGTGCATCCATTGGGTTAGTTGAATTGACACACTACAGATGTCAGGCAACATCTCCTGTGGACACAACCCATGTGGTTTTCTTCCCAAGAAATAGGTAAAAAACTTGGATCTGGAAGGATATTGACCTAACTAATCTTGGAGGTCAGTTGTTAACAATGGAGCTACTTTTATAAAATGTTAAGTCTTCTTAGTGTTTGGACCATGTCAATCAAAACTTACTATTGCTTGCAGCTAAGAACATCCTATCATACCTCACTCTTGATTATCCAGTAGCAGAAATTTCAAAAATTAATATTAAAATAGAAACATTTGTAAAATTACTTGGTTTTGAATTCATTAATTTCATTTATTTTCCATGAAATTTACCCAGGGCTTTATCAGAAAAATGCAAATTGTCTCTGCCTAATTTAAAAATTCTACCCAAGTTTCTGGTATTAATTGGTATAATTGTAGAATACCAGTATGCTTTGCAGCAAGTTGTTTGATTAGTGAATAATGATTTGAGGTCCCTCATTAACTACAACATTTGCCTTTGGAGAAACCTTAATTAGCCAAGTCCAAAGTCTTATCAGCATGTGGGCTAAATTTGAAGTTAAAAAGTAAGTTAAAAACAGTGTTAAACAGAAGTAAATCTGCTTACCTGCTGGGAATACCCTGGCAGGCGTCACTGTGGGTGATGGTTTTCCATAAAGACAGTGAAAAATCTGCTAGACATCACAAGACCACTTGTACACAGCTTTGTAAGTGTAGACAGAAAAAAGTGATGTAAGATCAAGGTGTAACTTGACACTCATGTGGAACTATGTACAGTATTTTTATATAGATATATGTCCTCTAGGCATGAATACAGACTGATAGAAGAGTTCTTGTAAAGAAGTATGCAGAATTGTTTTAGTGGTTGTATCTAAGTGTGTGAAATTTGGAAGTGATTCTTATTCCCTTCTTCTCACTTGTTTTAATTTTCTGTAACTCTAAGTGATATTATAATGTCTAAATATTATTTAAATGAAAACTCATGATAGGACTTATACTAAATATGGTATTTATTTCTCTAATACATTACATAGTTTATTATTGGGGGAATAGCTCAGATATCAGAGGCATTTCTATATAACAATCCTGGATCTACTATCTATGAGCTTGGTAATCTTGAGTTAGTTACTTTCCTATCTTTCATTGTACTCATTTATAAAGTAGGATCATAACACTTTGCTCATATTTTTGTAGTGAGATAGTGCACATTAAATTCATATAAAGGGCTCAATAAGTAATAGACATTTTTTGTTATTGTTGCTGTTCTTTCTGTTATAAATGAAGTCAAGAATAACTACTATTACTTCTGTTTTAAAAGAAGATACATTCTTAAAATCAAAACTTCTAAGTAAGTATTTATAATGGTTTAGATATGAGGTATCTCCCAAAAGCTCAAGTGTTAAATAAATAAACAATGCAAGAAATTTTAGAGATGAATTGATTGGGTTATGAGAGCCTTAACCTAATGAGTACATTAATTTAGTTGAATAGATTAAGTATCGTTACCATAGGCAGGTAGAGTTTTGCTGGAGGAATTATGTTCCAGAGGGTATGCTTTTGGGGTTTATATTTTATACCTGGTAAGCAAGATTTCTCTCTCTGCTTCTTGATTGCCTGGTCGTGAGCCATTTTCATCCTCCACCACCATCTGCCATGATGTTCTGTCTCACCTCAGGCCCCAAGGAATAGAGTCAGCTGTCTTTGGACTGAAACATGATCCCCCAAAAAACTTTTCTTTCTCAGGTCCTTTGGTAACAGTGGTAAAAAAGCTGACTAAACCAGCATTGGAATAGAACATTAATGTAGTAGGTTTCTAGGGACAACAAAAGGCATTTGTAACTCCCAACCTCCCTTTTCCACTTGAAATATAACACTGGTTATTTTCATAATTATAACTACAAGGGCCCAGGTACTGGGATAATCTATGGATACTAATCTTCCTTGCTTATCAATTATTTTAATAAACTAAATGATCAATATCTCAAGTCCTTTGAACATATAAAATGTTTGTATCTACATTTTATTTACTTGAATAAGGAAAAAGAGTAAGAACTCTAAAAGGAAGATTAAATTGAAAGTGAAAATCAATGAATCTCTAAATATTTATTGAGCAGTGTAATTTTCCATGCAGGAAAGCAATATATAAAGAGGAACGTATATATTTCTTATCATACCACAATCATGTAACACTGCCTCCTCAACAACCATACACACACACATACAAATGCATATACATACACACCCACATATACACACGCGCGCGCGCGCGCTCGCACATATACACATACACATACTCTCTCTACAAGGTGCAATGATGACATCATCTGCCACAAGAACTCTAGGCCTCTTTACAATATGACACTCATGCATTATTATGAGTTGTTTCCTTTTTCAGAAGTGTCACTGTACACTGATAGATGAAAAGGAATCACTCTTACATGTTTCACAATGTAGGTTACTTTACTGGTTTCATGTTGGTGGCATGTGCACAGCATAGCTGCCTATCATGCTGCATGGAGATAAAGTTTTGAATACTGAGAAATTCACAAAAGTTTCCAATAATATCCTCATCCCTGGTTGACTTGCAAGGACATTTTTATGTATATCAATTATAATAATGTAAATTTATAAAATACACTGTAGGATTGTGAAGTAGAAATAGGAAGAATTTTTGGAGATTCCCAGGCTAGGTTATAACCTGTCTAAATTTATATGATTGATTTGATTTGACCTTTTGAGTCTAATTTTTTTTTATTCTAATGAGCATAACTTTACCTGTTTCTCAAAATTGTGAGGATGAAATAAGCTGGGCGCAGTGGCACATGCCTGTAATGTCAGGGGCTATTTGGAGGCTGAGGCAGGATGATCATGAGTTCAAAGCCAGCCTCAACAACTTAATGAGGCACTTAGCAATTCAGCAAGATCCTGTCTCTAAATAAAATACAAAAAAGGGCTGGGGAGTGGCCCAGTGATTAATCACCCCTAAATTCAATCCCCAGTAAAAAAAAAATAAGATTGTGAGGATATATATATATATATATATATATATAATATCATATGTACTTATTAGTATGTATGTGTGGGTATACACACACAGATAAAGAGAAAGGTACACACACATATAAAGATATTGGTAAATTTCTGTATGTGTTATACTTTAGGACTTTTTGTATGGTTATTTAAAAAACATGCAAACAAAGCATTCTCAGATCTCTGGAACACCAGATTGAGAAACAGATAGTAGAGCATGTGTTCAGAGGACATAGGTTTAAGGAAAAAATAATGAACTTGCAATCTTTGTAGGTCAAAAGTTGTTGAACATTAGTAATTATATATGGTTTAACATGATATTATACATAGTCTATTATGTCTATTTTGGAGAAAGTTGTGAGATAGAGTATGTTCTTTTTAAATAATAACCACTTTCTGTTAGAGAGCAGGTGGGAAAGAAGTCTTTCTTGGGATTAGAATAGTGTCCTCATTGTGGAAAGACTATTTAGACTAGATCAAGTGAAATACAGTCTACCTACTGTTCCCCATGGAAGTCAGAGGCAAACATACACCTTCCCTGCTCAGATAATGTATTCACCTTTCAAAGGAACAAATGAGTTGATACTTAGCAATGGTTATTTAAATTCTTTTATTTATTATGGCCTACATGTGCTGGGTATTTTTTAGACCAGAAGAAATTCACTGTGATGCTTTTCTTCATAAATAATCTTCCTTCTACCAGGACAGGTATTTTACTAAGGTATACTCATTACAGTCCAATGCTTCATTCCAATCAAGTTGTTCACTACAATTTCTAGGAAATAAGGTGTGATTGTGCTTCAGTATAGGGTTATTTGCTGAACTCTTTATATTGTCAACAGAATCATGCCTGTGGCTTTTGTTTGGTTCAAAACTTGAATTCCTTGATGCATTAAATACAAATTATGACAAGCTTAAATACCGTGTCTGACACTTCCAGCTAATGAGGAAATCTGTCAGAAGAAGCAGTGTTTCCATGCTGTGAATGTGCTGTGCTAGATTAGATTAAAAACAAACAAACAAAAAAAAGCTTTGGTCTTAGATAATTTTCTGTCAGAAAAAGTCTGTTACTTACTAGGACTTGAACAATTAGCTTAACCCCTTCATTTCTTCATCAAAAAAAGGATGCAACATGACAAGTTCCTAATAGAATTTGTAAATATTAAGGTCCATAAATGTGTCTTAGTTCTTCAAACAACTAGTAGGTAGTTACCATAGAGAATAAAACAGGTCCCCCATTCTCAAAGTTTCTATATACAAAGAAGAATAATAAATTATTTCATTTCAGTGTACTAAGGGCTGGTGCAATAGGTAATTTATTGATCTTTACCATGTCTAATATCTACTACTGAAGACTTTACTCACATAATGCCATGCAATCTTCACAAGAAACTGATGAATTAAGCATCTCTTTAAACTTTATTTTGAAAATCTAAACAGATTTTTGAAAATATGAATGTAATTTTCCAAAGTGCAAGAGAAGAGAATTGAATTCTTATGTATTTAAATCTTTGTAGACAAAAATTTTACCATCACACTGTAGTGCTTGGATAGGATAGGGCACCTTCTAGAAAGCAACAGTAACTCACCACATTCATTAATGTTGAAGAAACTCTAGAATATATTAATGGGAACGGTCATGGTTTGGATGTTTGTCCCTCTGAATGTTCATGTATTTGAGACTTGTTCCCCAGGGTGGTTGTATTGGAAAGTGGTGGAGTCTTTAAAATGTGAAGGTTGGTGAGAGGCCTTTAGATTGTTGATGGTGTGCCCTCAGAAAGGAATGGTGGTCTCCCGGAATGAGTTCTTACAGCTGTTACAAAAGCCTGGCCCTAACTTCACCCAGTCTTTCTCTGTTTTTAATCTTCTGAAATAGGATCGCTTGCTTCCTCACATACTCCTGGGATCTGCACAGGGCCCTTGTGGCAACCTGTTCATGCTGACTGGAATTTCAGCCCCCAAAACTGGACCCAAAATAAACCACTTTCTTTAAACCTCAGCCTGTGGTAATGTGTTATTGGAAATGGGAAACAGAAAATACATGAAGATAACTAAGTTTCATTTTGAAAAATGAGTAAAAGTTTTTAGAATAATAATAATAATGTGGAAGAAAGTTTTAGAGTTATAAACATAGGAAACAGATTTAGCAAAAAAAGTGTCATAATATTTAAATGGCATGGAATCTTTTTTAGGACTCTCAGTAAATATTTTGTCACCAGAGCATTCTTTGTGAAAAAGAGAAATAAGTGACCAAAGGTAGAGAGGTAGGGTTTAAACCATGTTCTATAAGATCGACTAGGGAATTATCTTACTCAAAAGATAATGAGAGTCCACTGAAGATTTATAAACTTGGAAAAAACATTTTCAGACTTTATTCTTGAATATGGCATCCTCTAGGGACAAAATCCAAATGATTAATAGGAACGGAAAGCCCTGAGTTTGGACCATGTTAAGTAAAGATGATGAGGATCATATAAATTTGAGAAATAGTAATGTTGTAAAATCAGTAGGATTTGATGGCTGGTTGGTATGAAGACACTATTTACAAATCCTAAAGTTATTACTTAGGTGGCAGGCTACATGGCAATGTTTTTTACTGAGATGTGATTATAGAGCATGTTTACTATTATGATTATTGTTACAGAGAGATCAAATTCTAACAAGTGAACAGGTTACATACCCCATTTTGGAAACTACTAAAATCAATTTAGAACAATCAATTGTATCCATTAATTTCTATTTATTCAGATGTTCAGGTTTAAAAATATTTATCATGTATAAAGTTTCAGGCTATATGAAGATTCAGTGTGATAAATGTAATCATATAGTGCCAAAAAAGCCTACCCAGTCAGCTTTATAATGCACATTTGGTATTTCTCAAGCTATACTTTAATTGAATAGATATTTTAGTATAACTGCATTATTTTTCCACTACACTCAATTTTTTTTTAATCATTGTGACTGTTACTAACTTCTGATTACCTAGCAAGAATTTTAACACTTGGAGTTAGTCAATTTCCAAATAAAATGTTCTTTTCTGGATGTAAAAGCAAAACCAACCAAATAAATCACTAAAGTTTTTTTTTTTTTTTTTTTTTTTAATGCTTCATTTTATTTTCAATGTTCCATGTTGTACTCGGGTTGAGAAAACAGTTGAATTAAATTCATCATAAACATCTCAGCTATACTGAATTCATCAGTAAATTGGTTATTTTAGGGATAATATTTTCAGCTACTATCATTAATACCATATATTTCATCAGTCTAGCTCTTGTCAGTTATATTGACTCTTTCTAAGACTCTGTATTTATGTCAGTATGTGAGGAAATGCTTCTGGGTGAATTGAATTCCTGAAGCTTATATGCAACCATAAAATATTTATCTTTGTTCCTTTCACATATTTTCATATTCATTTTTTCTAATAATCTAAGGGATATAATTACGAAATGTTCATTATGATCATTTTAGTCTTTAGAAAACTGCAGGCATTAGGTGACTCCAATGAGGGCAGTAGATGCTTCACTATTATTTCTAGTATGTTAATATTTTATTCTTTTGTTTGTGAAAATTACCTTTCAGTTGAGACCCCATTTATCTGTGTCTGTGTTCAAACTACAATAGCTTATTATTTTTTCCTTAGCAAACACATAAAAGTGCCTCATTAATTTTAGCTGTTTTCTAAAGAATCCCTTACTAAGAAACACAGCCTAGGACATGTTGAAAGAGTCCCACGCTTTTCTTTTGTTATCTTTTTTTTTTCCTTTTTGCTATTCTAGAGCCCATTTCTTGGCAGCTGAAAAATATTTAATTCCTCTTCATTTCACATTGTCAACTACTGAGTGAAGTGCAAAAGGGGCTAAAGCATCTCAAGGAGGAGAATATCTAGAGACTCAAAATAAGGTTTTCAAAATAACTCAATATGATAAGTTGAGTAAGTACAAGGTACTAATGCAGCAGAGAGGAGAGAGCCATTAGCCTTGCTTTGGAGATGGACATTTCCTTTGATACATGTCTACTATCATGTTTGAATGCTCTTTTTGAGCATTTAAAGATAACTGAACACATTATCAGTTATGCTTATAGATGGGCCAGTCTCCTTGCCCATAGCCAATACCTCACTTTTACACTTCCATTTTCACATTCTACAAGAACAACTTCCTTCTTAGAAACTCTTTAGGAGAACCTTGAAGACTCATTAATGTAAGCTTTATGATACCGTAACGTTTAGCCTTACAATAGTTACCTGGTCTTTTCTCTAGGAACACAAACATCAATTTTACTATGATTTGGAGTAAGAAATTAGACCACAAGAGAACTGAGGCAGATGGAGTTTTCAGAGCAGAGCCCAAAGATGGAAGTAATATGAGATAGAGCTCCAGAAAACTAAGCAAGGTTTTCCTTAGTTGTTGATTTCACAGCTATTTGCAAATGCATTCTGTATGAATTCTTGAAGCCCAATAATTACTATTTAAGAAAGGAGTACTATTGTTGTGAAGTGAAATTAACATTTCCAGAGCTTGAAAAGTGTTTGGTAATGCTTGATAATTAATCAATGTGATCAAAACCTGAAACAATTTTTAGAAGCCCCCCCACACACACACAGAAAAGGTAAAATATAAAATTTAACAAAGGCTTTAGTCTTTAGTAGCAAGGCCAAACTTGCCATTGCATGAGGGTTTTTCTGAGCATCACCTAACATAACTTAAAGCAAGCTTCTATAATAACACACAGAGACAAAAGAATGAAGGACTGTGCTATTCTTACACAATCCCAAAACAAAGGAGACAGAATACTGCCCAACTCATTTTATGAGATCAGCTTTATTTTGATACCAGAAGTAGAGAGAGAATATATTACAAAAAAAAAAAAAAGCTAGATTGCTAATTACTATTCTTCATAAACTTAAGTATAAGTATTTTTGGTAATGGAATACAGTTATATTTAAATAGGGTGAAGTGTCATGATCAAGTATATTTTAGGCAGATAATACAAGGTTGATGATGCTCTGATTGATGAGTCAATCAGTGAAACAGTCAATTTGTTTCTCAAATGTAGAGGGTTGAAAAGTGTTCCTGCAGTATACACATTCATCCAAAACCTTAATATGTGACTTACTGTGGAAGGATGTCTACAAATAATTTATTAATTAAGGATCTCAAAAGGCAAGAATTCCAGATTTAGGATGAATTCTAAATTAAAAGTCTGGTGATCCTCGAATAAAATTTAAAAAGAGAAAGATTTACACATGCACAGGGACATGGGAAGACAGAGCACAGATTGGAATCATGCTTCTTGAAGCCAAGGGATGCCAGGTGCCAGAAGCTGAAAGAGGCAATGAAAGTTTCACCCTTAGACCCTTCAGAGAGAACGTGGTCCTGCCAACACACTGACTTCAGACCTCTGGCTCTCAGAATTATATTAGAATTAATCTTTCTTATTTCAAATCACAAAATTGTCATAATGTCATGGCAGGAAGCTAATACAACATAAAACCAGAACACAGAAGAAAACAATACTTAAACATTTCAATAGATGGGGGGAAATGAACAATGTACTGTACATCCATAGTAAAAACTCTCAGCAAATTAAGAAAGTGCTACCTCAATCTGATGATAAATGTCTACAAAAACTTTTGTCTTACCTAACACATACTGATGAAATGTTCAACAATTTTGAACAAACCTATGAAAAATTTAAGTGTCCTTTCTCTCTCTCTCTCTCTCTCTCTCTCTCTCTATATATATATATATATATATATATATATATATATATGGTATATATGTATATATATATAATATATATGTGTGTATATATGATATATGATATATATATATATATCACATATATATTTAACTATGTGTATAACAATCTGGAAACAAGACTTAATACCTTCTTTTTTCATAAGTTCCTGTTAATTGAAAACATTGACTAATCATCAACAACAACAGAAACATTTCTGAGTGAATTTATTAATGCCACAAAATAAAAATTCACGATTCATTCTTCCCAACCTTGTTTTAGACTTGTTCGCATAAGTCTGAAAGCTCCTAGAAAAAGCTGAGCAGCTTTGAATATAAGTTTTTGTATCATTAACCCTGGGGTTTAGTATCAGAGACTCTAGTAACCTAAGCAGCTCAACATATACAATATAAAAGTATTCGCACAACACAACATACCAAAACACCACAACATTTATTTGTTAGGTATCATTATAATGTATTAATGTAATTAGCAAGGATCAGAAAACTGTGATAAAGACCTACAAGGGATTATAGAAATACAAAAATATACTCTGCATTTCAAACAGTAATGTAGCATCATTACAGTAACTTTGGAGAGCAATTCTACAATACATAGTAACAACTGTAAGAAATTTTATGTTCTTAGAACTAAGAAATCCAATCAAGAGTATGTAGTCTAAAAACAACTATGCATATTTCCTGTCCCTTCTAAAGGGAAAGAAATCATGGATATAAATGTCTATTTTATATTTTACACTAGAAAAAAAGGCAAATAATTCCAGGTTTTATTTTTTGGTAAATATTTATGCAGATGATGAATTTTAAATATGGAAGTATTACATAACTATAAAACTCTGAAACTTTGAAGACTCTCTCAGTGGTTATAGAAGAAAAAAGTAATTAACTGAGAGGAGAACATAAATAATACCGTTCCTTTAAGAATGAAACTGATAGGGAAGGGATTAATATTTGTTGAGTCTTTTAGAGCATCTCTCTCCAATGCCTGCTTCTTAGGCAGACAACCTTACAGTGTTAGGATTAGAACTGCTTTTTCCCTCAGAATTATGCAGTTTTATTTTAATTATTTATAGATTTGAAAAATTAATAACAATAATTCCATATGTTCTGGAAATAAGTGAGGATATGTTATTATTGATTAAAATGATATGCAACAATAGAATCCTTTTATGTTTCAAACAAGGCTCAGGTACAGGATATTTCTCTGCATCTTTAAAAAACTTCCTTGAACAGTCTCTAATAACTTTCTGCTATAGTTTTCAAAGTTCTGGCATCTGAACTCTGAGGGAAATGGAAGCCTTGTGGGTGATGGGACATTACACTCAAGGTTTTCCTAATTATAGAGTCTCCAACCTTTGTCTCCATATGGATAAGATTTAGTGGTAATACAGAAATGGAACATCTTCAGTAAATATGTACCCTGGTTATCTATTAACTAGGCATTCAAGAAGGTATCAAGGAAAATGATGATAATTAAATTGAGCAGGAAGGAAATTCTGAGATGGATGCCAGAATGACTAAAGGTAACTAGGGAGGAAGCTGTGGAAATAACAATGAGTAAAGATTAGGTAATTTATCTTGGTAACCAAAACCAGACTTGCAAGAATTTTCCCAGTAGATGTATAGATCATTTCCTTTCTATGAAGTCCTACTTATCAGAATAAAAGACAATGCCGTGTGCCTCCCAGGCATTAAAACTGTCAAATGGAAAGCTTTGTATGTCTTTTTCTTGGTGCTTGCAGGTGAAGTGAGGGTGTAGATGTTTGAAATACATCTTAGCCTTTTCTATAATCATTCTATCCAAATTTATTAATATGCTAACCTTTCTGAAAAACATGGAGAAGTGCAGTATTAGCTACACAAAGCTAATAATCTTTTCGAGTTCAGAGTATAATACATAGATCTCTGACTAATGATATAACACAGAATTTAAGAACATGTGTTTTGGAAATTGAATATATATAACGCTATGCATGCTATTTACCAGCTTTGTGAATTTGGATAACCTATTTAACTCATCATATCTTAATTGGCACAAGTTGATATTTGAATCATCATTTTACCTCCTTCATGAAATTTAAGAGAAGCTTAAATTAGGCCTAAATAAATAGCATAAAATATCATTGTTCTTTGTGCTATATCTTTGTCTGAATAAAGTACTTTGGAATCCTAGAGAATAGAAGTGAATATTCTGATAGAGGAAATAAGGGAAGATTCTTGTTCTTTAAGTTAGAGGTTGAGAATAAAAATAATTTAGAGGTTTGACAAATGCAGGAGACATTCTACATGAAGGGAACTAGAATGAAAAAAAAAAAAAAAAAAAAAAAAAAAAAAACAGAACTCTGGAAAGTAATAGGCACTGGGGGAACTGTAAGCCCTAAGATGAGCAGGGCTTCTTTCTTACCTTTTACTTCTACATGTATTCCAACAAAGCCATTGTTTTTGCAGTATGCTTCTGTGACAGAGTAATGGGGTAGCATTGTAGAGCTAAGGAATTCCAGGCTGCCCCCTCCTTAGCCTATATTGACAATTATCCAGGAGTTTTCTCTTTTTCTGCCTTTGTTATCAGGGAACCTGGGGGTCCTTCAGTGTTCATTTGATCTATAGGAGAAGTGGAAGAAGAGATGTTAGAAATGAGAGTGAATAAACAATTGAGGTTTATAGGTAAGTTGAGCCCAGATTCTGAACACTCATGCTCAGGCATCCTTAGAAAATTCTTTTTGCAGGGTTGGGGATGTCGCTCAAATGGTAGCGCACTCATCTAGCATGCTTGAGGCACTGGGTTCGATTCTCAGCCCTACATAAAAATAAAATAAAGATACTGTGCCCTCCTACAACTAAAAAAATAATTAAAGAAAAGAAAATGCTTTTTGCTTATTGTTTTGTTGAATAATAAAATAAAACTCAAATGTAGGGTATGTATTTATGTTTATGAGACTATAAGGTATGAATAGTTATAAATATAGCAGAAGTCCTTTAACCTTTACACTCTAGTAAGGAAACATCAAGACTTTTTTTAGATATTGGTCTATGACTGGGTCTATATTTAAATAATAAAATCAACACAACATATTTTTGCAGCTGTGCTGACACTCCAAACATTAAGTTTTTTGCTAGATTTTTCACTGCTGTGAATAACAACAACAACAAAAACCAGCAAGAGCAATTTTGGAGGATGAAAAGTTTATTTGGGGGCTCATTGTTTTAGAGGTCTTGGTCTGTAGACAGTCAACTCCATTTCTTAGGATGGCAGAAGAGTGTGGTGGAGGAAAGTGTCTCAGAATGTTACCAGAAAGCAAAGAGAGATTTCCTCACCATTAGAAAATATAAACCCCAAAGGCACGCCTCCAATGACCCACCTCCTCCACACACATCCTACCTGCTTACAGTCATCACTCGGTTAATCCCATTAGGGGATTAATGCACTGATTAGGTTACAGTTTTCATAACCCAATCATTTCACCTCTAAATCCTTTCACAATATCTCACACATCAACTTTTGGGGGACCCCACATATCTAAACCATAATGCTATTATAATCATGATTTCTAGTACAATGTCACAAGACATATCCATGAAAGTCCTACCTTCTATTAGGGATTTGTCAACGCCTAATTCAGATTATTAGTATTATTCATATCAGTATAGCATATTCAGTTGATATCACTAAATGCCTTTTTTATACTAGGTATTGAAGAAATGGTTTCTTTCATTTAAGAACTGAGGGTATAGAGTGACATATGTATAAAGTCAGAAAAGTATTCCAGGGAGGAACAGTACACATCAAGGCAGGGAAGTGTGAGATAGAAAATAATAGTTTGTTATAGGGATTTCATCATATTTTCCTTTGTTTTTGTGTTTGTATACTATCATTGGCTATAGTTGATAGGTAGTGGTAAGTAAAGATGAAATAAATCTCAGGATAGTTGAAACAGAAAACTGTTTAAAGATATTGGAAAACTGAGACACCAAAGAGCTGATATCTTTGATTTATAAAAGAATTCCAGATTCATAGAAAACTTTCAAGACAGAATGAATTTTATTCTACTTTAAATGAATAAATTTCTCTCTTCCCTTGGGAGAATTCTATGAAATAATTACAGTCACAAAATACCAATTCTTATAAAAATTTATAACTGCTAAAAAAAGGAACTCGAAAATTAAAAAACTGAAATTGGGTGCAATAGATCCTGATTTTAATCAGGTTTGTATTTAAGATTCTACCAAAGGTTAAATGAGCTCTGAGGAGCTTAAATGACTTTTCTCCATTTAATTTTGTTGAATCCAAATGTTTTTATCTCATGAGTCACTAGTACAGCTTTACAAAATTCTACAGCTAAAAAAAAAAAAAAATTTAAAGTGCTCTCAGCATCCAAGTGTATCAAGAAGAAAATATCCTGGAAAAGAAGAGAACTTTCCTCAATCATTGTAACCACTAAACCACCTGTGCTAAAATCCTGACATAATTATCACCAATTAACTCAGAAAATTTCTGAGGTAGGTATGATGGGTAGAATAATGGATCCTCATATATGCACACATCCTAATCTCTGAAACACATAAATATTTTGACTTAAATAGCAAATAGGCTTTAAACATGTGATCATTGTAGAACCTTGAGTTGGAGAGAACATTGGACCATCTGAGAATTCTCAATCTAAACTTGTTAGTCCAGAACAGTGGAGAGCCTTTCCTGGCTACAAACACAGGGAAATGTGATGTGAAAGAATCATCAGATAGATGTGACATTGCTGGCTTTATGATAAAAGAGGAATGTGAGAAACCTCTAGAATCCACACAAAAACAAAGGAACAAATTCTCTCCTAGAACATACCAAAAAGAACTCAGCCCTTATGGCACCTTGACTTCAAACTAGTGAGCCTCACACTAGACTGTAGAAGGGATTATACTGTCTCAAGGTGCTCAAAATTGTGCACAAAAGAAGAAAAAGAAAAACTTAGAAATCATTAACAGTATCTATCTTTACTTTCAGCATTTTCATGTAGCCCCACTGTATCTGGACATTATATCATTATGGAGGCAAACAATTTGCTGCCAGTCTCCTATGTTTTAATTTGTTCATTAAGGACCAAAGTCAAGTTACTAAAAAATAGAATTCAATATTTTCCAAACACCCGAAGCTAAAGTTCTGATTACATTTTTGATTATCTCCAAAGAAGACATTGTTGTATTTCTTTCAGTAATGAAATTGCTTTCTGAAACTCTTACAGCAACATTGATTGTAAGAATTAAAAATCATTGACATCTCATACTTTCTTCAATTAAATTATAATATTTCAGCATTTTCTAATAAAATTATAGAATTGATAAATCTATTACTGCCATTTTAATATGCAAATTTGTATAGTAGACCTCAATATATGGATAATTTTAAAAATTTCCAGTTCAAATATTTTAAAATTAATTTTTACTATCCCATTATCAAGCTATTTGATCAATATATTTTAGTAAAGCCAGATTAATAATAACCAAATATTTATCACTTCTAAAATGTAGAAAACTCACATTGTGATAAATAGAAATACGCATTATGCTTTGGAGTATGCTAAGCTATAACTTCCACAAATCATTTGAGTTGCTATGCTGAAAAAAATCATTAAGGTTTTGCTTGTCCATAAGGAAGTCTGTTGGAAAAAAACAATCATCACACTTGGGAATACAAAGCTATTGCTACCATGTGGCCCTAGGGAACCAGTCTGTATATTCACCAGGAGAAGAGAAGAGAGACATTTATTTGTTCTCTCTATGAAACCTTATGACAAAAAAACAGGGACTTTATTTTTTTTTCTTTTCAATACATATATATTTCGATTCTATTCTTTGCCAGACAAATAAATAAGACTTGTTATCTACTTCCAAATAACTTTGATAGTCCAAGTATATGACAGATATTGTAAACAAGTATTTTCAAACACCTTAGTATTGTATAACTTCTATATAAGGTGAATAAGTAGAACAAAAGGAATCAGCAGTTATCCTACTGCAGGGTGAGAGGGTGATAAGAAACATTTATGTAAAGGAAAATAGCAACTTTTGAGATGAAATGTAAGGAAGAGACAAAATGCAATAGTAATAATGGATGACATGGATTTTTGTATTGCATGCTAAATATTTTATTTGCACAAATGAGATTAAAATATTCAAACTCATCCAAGTTTTGACACAGGTATTATTATAATCTCTAGTTTGGAGATGAGGCACTGAAGCACACAGAAACGCAAAACTTTGCCCCAACATATAGTTAGGGTGAGGAGACTTACATTAATCCAAGCCAAAGCCCGGGCTCCAAATGCATACTTTACAGATGCTCCTAAAGAATTTATTCGTCAGCTTTCTGTCACTTGTGAGAAAACATCCTAATAGGAAGAGATATTTATTATTGCTCACTCTTTCAGAGATTTCCTTCCCTGCTCACCTGGATCCAGGACTTTGAGCCCAAGTGAAATGGTGAAGAGTGTGTGTGGAGCAAAGCTGCTTGCCTGTGGCAATCGGAAAGCAGAAAGACACCAAAAGTAAGGAAGGAACAAAGACAAAATATATCCATCAAAGACCCAAAAATAACTCATTATGCTATATATCCATCAGTGAATGAGCCTAGAACTTCGATAATCCAATCATCTCCAAAAAGACCCACCTCTAAACAGTGTTGCATTGGGGACTAAGACTTCAAAACATTAGTGTTTTGGGGACATTTAAGATTCAAACCGTAACAACATTCCTAGAAGATATCACATGTGCAAAAGACCAAGGTATGAAACTCTGTGCTGATGGAGAACTATAGAAAAATTTAGCCATGCAGGAGCAAGGTATAAGTAAGTGTGGTAGGGCAGGCAGATGGACACACCAGAAATCAGACTACAGGGATGGCATCTGCTGGGAATACGAATGACGAAATGGAGAACTATACCAGTACGTTAGATAGCAGTACAATAGTCAGGCCAGAGGATTCCAGTAGACTGTATCGAGCAAAATAGTGAGTAGAAAGAGGCAAGCAACACTAAGAAAGTGGGAGATGACAAAGATGACCAGATTTGGAGAGTTGTAGGATGTGGTAAATAGAAAACCCTGGAGCGATTCCCAGATTTATAATCTAGCTAACTTGGTAGGTGCTAATGTCACAATCAAGGAAACATAGAAGATAGCTGCTTTCCACATGTTAGGGTCCTGTGGTTTTCTTCCTTTGATAGTTTCATACACATCCTTTAGATATGCCTATGTCTATTAATCAATTTTAAGAGCAGTAACTTTTTATCAGAAATTGAGTCAAGTCAGACAAGCTTCTCTCCTTAAACTTTTGTGCAACCATAAAGCAAGGGGGTCTCCTTTTGAGGCAATAAAATCTCTTTCTTTGTCCCTGATCTTTGTAAAATTATTAAAAAGAATCCAGTTTCATGTATATCCTCTTCAGCATCTGGGTCAGAAAATCCAACAAGTTCCTTTGGAAATATTTGCCACATTTTTATTTTTTGGTAAGGCATTCACATGTTTTCCTAGACATTATCTCACCAACAGTCATTTCATTGGGTGTGATAGGCCAAGGAACAATTTATTCCTATCTTGAAAGAGTAAAGAGGTTAAATGACTCATCTTGGGAGATGGAAATAGAAGTTGTCTCAGGAATCAGCTCAGTGTATAAAAGCAACTGCCAAATGATTTCATGAATGGGTGTAAGATAAAGATTATTGATGTTTTATTAACCATGAGCTGCTGGGGTCAGAATTCACTGTTAAAAAAAAGCTCAGAATGGAAGGGGAACTGTTGACTGTTTACTCAAGGTAGGCAGTTTATTCTGTTTCTTTTTAAGATTTCTTCTGATATATTTGGTTAACAAGAAATTGAAGATGATTTTCAACACCAATGGCTTATTCACAGAATATGGACAGAAATGTTATTGTAAATTATCCATACTGTGAGTGATCATTATAGAAAAATAGAGCAGTATATATGATACATAATGTTTAATGATTTTATGTAATTCAGATGATTCTGCCTTGTAAAAACTTCACAAGAACTGATTGTTTCTTTATCCTTTATTATACTCTTGAATGCAAAACTGTAGATTCCATTCCAAATAAAAGTGTCCTTTCATTTTGGGGAAAGATTGCAAATGATCACTATCTCTTTTTAAAAAAAATGTTTTCATCTATCCTTTAGAATTAATAATCATTTGATTTTCTTTCTATGCTTCTGGTTATTTATTCTTAGTGTGTCTGATCATTCCTCCTCAAATTACTGAAATCTAAGGCTTGGGCCTTTACACTTGCTGTTCTGTTCTGTCTCCAGTGATTTCCAAAAGACATTCACAATAATTATTTCCTTAACCCACTCAGGCTTTTCTTATTCCTTGAGATAAGTCCCTTTAAAATATTTTTTTCTCTTTCTCACAACTCAGTCTTTTGTATTTGCTTTATTTTTTCTCTGTTGAAATTATTAGTATTTTTTATATTAAAATTTTATTTATCTTATTTATATTCTATCTCTTTACTACAGTATATACTTTGTGTAGGTAAAACAATTGCTCTGTGCTCTGCTCTGTACGTAGGACAGTATCTCAGACACAGTCTTGATTCAATGAATATTTACTAAATAAATGAAGGAAAACTAATTTTATGATTAATATAGTTAGCTAAAACTTTAAAAAAATATTACCAGAATTTAAGCAACCTCATCATAAAAAAATTATTCTTATTTGTTACATCTATAAACTAAACCATATGAAGTTGCCCATTTTTCATTCAGTTTGCATAGTGAGAACTTAAGTTTCTTTTGCTTTAACCTATATGTTAAATAAGATTCTGGAGGAAAAAAAATATACATATATTTAGGTATCTAGATAAATATTTTATCGATAAAAATATGGTTCTCTTTTTCTCTCAGTAATGATTTCTTTTCCTTTGAATTTTTGAGTATTTCAAATGTAGTTCTTCAGTTATTAAATCTAAACTACCCAGAACTCAACCACATGTGACAAGGCCCTGCCTCTGTAGTCACAGGAGGGTTAAATAAAGACGTTCTGTTACCTCAGGGGAATGTCTCTTCCTGAACACATCTGAGCTTTTGGACCCTCATGAAAGTATGATTAATTAACAGCTTTTCCATTTTTGTTGGAGGAATGCATAGAAAAACTCAACCAAATCTACAAAAGACCTTTAAATACTGAATTTTTCCCTGGTATCTTTTATGTTTTCTTTAAGTAATCATCTTCTGAACAAATTTAACTCTTTCAAATCATGAAAAATTCTTGTCAATTTTTTCAAGTAGAAAAAGAGGGAGAATAAGATGAAATAAAAAAGAAAAAAGAAAAGAAAAATCTTCTGGTATTTATTCTCTACTTTAGCAATTGGTCTTATTTGTCTAGTTCAGTCTATCTTTTTCAGATATAATAAAAACCTTTAAGCATGTTGAAACCATTGGAATATGAAACTCTCATATTTGGTCCACTTGGGACTGTGAGCCAAGAGAAATATGTCTTTGTAATTTTGTGGTGTAAGTTCAAATGAAAACTAAAAGGCATGGACAGTTAAGAAGTGAAGCTAAATTAATAGTCACCAGTGATGTGTTTGATGTGATCATTGCACACGAGCTTATCCACAACCTCTTTATATGATTTCCTTGTCCCCATTATTCACACAAATTATCTAAAAGAAATAAGCTTGTCTAAGGCAACATGTATTTTGTTGATGATATATACTTTGCCTGGTGGGAAAAAAATGAGACAGTTTAAGATGGTATAAATAACAAGTTAAAGATCTAAAATTAGAACTCAGTTCTGTTTAATATCAATTTTTTGGTCTCTCAACAAACCGTGCTGTAATCCCTTTGGCACAGGAAATCAGGTTAATGACCATGTAAGTACATATTAAGGACTCATCTTTATGCCATCCAAAAAGATTAAAACTAACTAGATTCTGAAAAATGTGGCCAAGATTAAAAGCATTCACCATTTCTAGTCAATCAAAAAAGAGACTGAAATGGTTATGACTCATCCAAAAGCTGTTTCATTCTAAATTAAATCACAGTGCTTATATTATGATACAATCCCTTTATAAAACTTAATTTCATGGAGAAAACTCTATTCTTATTATTAGAGTCTATTGGCAGCTGCATCCATGATCATTTCTGTATCCTACAAAATTCAAGAACCTTTTTGTTATTCTTTGATGAGTTTTCCTGCCTGAACTGGTTCTTTTGCCTGATGTGGCAAATCTCCAAAGATGAAGAAAATAATCTTTTCTCAGGTTTTAACTTCTGAGTCCAAAACATTTTCAAACATTTCAAATGCATGCAATATCTTCAGAAGTTTCAATACACTGTATTATTTTTCATATTACTAAAATGCATTTTAATTTATCTCTGTATAAATAAATCCTTACATACTGAATATATTAAATGTATGTAAGACAAGTATATGATTCAAGGGTTAAAGTCAGTTCATGTGCCTACAAATTCTAGCTGTTGATATGAAAATGTTTATTGCAACTAAAAAACCTATGACTAACTTCTTAAGCTTAAAGGTTTTAAATTAAATTAGGTGTACTTGACAAAAAATTAAATGGCCCAAGAAAAAATATCTATTTTTTGATAAAAAATATCTATTTTTGATAAAAAAATATCAAAATTACTATTAGCCAAATAAGTTCAAAAGACCTATCTTGCCAACAACATGTAATAGTTCATTATGCTATACTGTCTGCTTAAAAATAACTAAAAAAGCAAATTGTAAATGTTCTTTCCACACCTAAATGTTAAGGATATAAGGAGATGGTTATGTTAATCATCTTGAGTTAACCATTAAACAATGAATACATATATTAAAATTTCATATTGTACATAATAAAAATATATGGTTGTATTGGTCCATTAAAAATAGTTTTTACAATGAAACAATACAGAAGAAAGATAACTTCTTAATACCTTCTTAATTCCCAGAACTTAGGAATAAGACATATTGCTCCATGATTACATTGTATGACACATAACTAGAATGTAATCACATCCCCTTAAAAGAAGAGAACTTTGGCCACAGATGAAAAAGTCAAGATTTAAAACTGGAGATGGGTTTTATGCATTTTTTGTGACTTTGAAGATGCAAGAGGCTACATAAGAAGGAATGAAGAAGTCCTTATGGAGCCAAGAGATACCTCTACTGAAACCAGCAAAGAGATAGAAACTATAGTTGTAAGAAACTAAATTTTAGACAACAATGAGCAGGAAAGTGCCGCAGTCTGGCTGGGCACAAAATCACGAGCCACCACACAGCTTGTCCCTGTGGTATGCTGTTTTTAAGTCCTTTGGGTATAGACCGAGGAGAGGGATAGCTGGGTAAAATGGTGGTTCCATCCCCAATTTTCCAAGAAATCTACATATTGCTTTCCATTTTGGCTTCACCAGATTTGGGACTCAGTGAGTCCTACTGAGCCTGAAAATTTTGATCTCAAAAAAGAGCTGGAATAGTAAAGGCTAATGGGAGAAAGGCTGGAACTAGGTTTAGCCTAGGATGTGCTTCTCAGGACACTCCTGTTGCATGAATGGATCCATACTGCCTGAACTTTTGGCACATGAGCTACTTTCTTTTTTTTACATTCCTACACATTTATTCTTATGAATATGCCACTATTGATCTAGACTTCATTTTCTTCATGTATAAAATTCAGGCAACTTATATTAGATCTCAGAAATTTAAAGCATTTCTAAGAAACTTTAGTCATCTGACATGTGTGAAGATTCAAAGTGTTGTCAGACAGTTTGCAAATGATCATAGGATGCCCTCCTCTTGAAACTACACTGTGTTCACTTACATACACATACAAATGAAACTGAGAGGACCTGGACTGAAGAAAAGTTCTTGTGTTTGCTTTCCCTATCTCTTATCCAAGTGATACCTGTTAAACCTGCAGCCCCACCCAAAGCACCTTCCCTTTAGAATTTTGTGCAAATCAGCCTGATTTCACTTTGGTCAGCTTCTGTTTTCATTTACCAGATGGTGTTTCCTGTTTTTAATCGAATGTGTTCTGCCTGCCCATGAGGTTCCCAGGGATGCTGAGGGTTTAACTCCACTCCCCACTCTAGCATCCTTCTCAGGGCTGGGGTTTTGGTGTGCTCTACATTTTTCACACTCCAAGGAGTTTATATGACACTGCATTCTCTAGGCTCCTTAAGAATTAAGTTCCAGTCCCACCTTCAGTCATTGGCCCCAAAGCATACCCTTTAGGCTAACAGTCTTCCCTTGCTCTTCCTTTCTAATGTTAACTTTACCTCCAAATAAAACATATCTAACTCAGCGTCTTCCTGCTGTATGGGTAAGATGGAATCCAAGTTAAGATACATATTTAGAGAGTAGTGAGCTACAATACCTCACTGACTGTTTCCAACTCCACTTTTCCAAGAACTAGAGGTATTGAGATTATTTCTGACTGTTCTTGTACACAGTCTCCAACACCTGGCTTCTATGAGCCGCTTAATAATTGCTCGATGAATAAATTAATTTCTCCATGGAGCAATGCCAATAATTGTTGGCAAAGGAAAAAACATGAACTCAGGGGCCATACCCTTGGCTTTTATCTTTTGGGACACTTAATAGAATGGAGGCTGTGTCCTGGCTGTGTCCACTGTCTGATTGTTTGATACTGCTGGCCTTTTTATTTCTCCTGTCACTCTTGTCTCCAGTAATGGTGTCTTGATGCCCTTTTCTTCTCTCTCCATACTTGCACTTTGATGTATACATAAGAAACTCTCATTTTAACTATGTCCTTGAAATCCACATTCAATAAATGGGGAAAAAGGCTTTTACTGAATCCAATAATCATGCTATTATGGATAACCTCCTAGGTGTCCCATGATGTATAGATATATGCAATTTCACAAAATTATCAAGGAATCCATATCTAGATATTGATAATCCATTTTGCAGATGAAGAAGAAGGCTCAGAGTACCTATGTAATTCTTTGCAAAGTCACACAACCATTTTGTGGCATGCTAGGTTTCTACATAAGTATGTAGGATACCTGTACTAAGTGCCTCTTGGAGTGATTTAGTTTTTTTTTTTTCCCATTTTTAAATAAAATTTACTAGTATCTCTTTAATACAAATTTTTTAAAAATATTTATTTATTTATTTTTGAGTTGTAGATGGACACAATACCTTTACTTTATTTATTTATTTTTATATGGTGCTGAGGATCGAACCCAGGGCCTCACACATGCTAGGCGAGTGCTCTACTGCTGAGCCACAACCCCAGCCCTATTTAATACAAATTTTTAAGAACAAAACTGACTCCCCTTCTTAATGTCCATTAAACTCCAAATTATTTTTAGTTTTTTAAAAAATCAGGTTTATTGAGGTATAATTTGAGAATAATAAAATTGATACTTTGAATATACTGTTGAATGAGTAAAAATGTTTTAGATTTTTACATAAATAAAAAGTAGAGGTGGTTTCAAATATCAGGTGTGTGTGTGTGTGTGTGTGTGAGTATAAAAAAGTAAAATATTATAAGTTTCAGCTTTTTCATTCTTCTACTAGAATGACATAAATAATAATAAAGTCTAATTCATAGATGTTGTTAAGCAAAGATCCTAGCAGTAGGAATTAGGATGTGAAAATAGTACTTTTGGGGGAGGTGTGCCTTTGAAGAATTAATAAAAAATTAGTATTCCTCAGAGAGAAATTTCAGCACCAGGTCCAAATTGCTGACTGATTGATTGTCAAAGTCAAGTTCATATTTCAATGAAGGGCTTAACTGATTTAGTTAATAAGCTGAACAGAACTACGTGTCATAGGTCTGAGGTGGAGCAAGGATTCAAAGTTTTCAGTGTCCACAGTTGTTCTTCATACCACCTCAACTTCCTTCTCCTTCCCTGTCTTAACTTGCGTAAACTTGTCTCCAGTTTTGCTTGCATTTTAGCTGTGGAGGCTAAGAAAATATTAACTCTTGGTTGATGTCTACTTTTCTACATTCTGATCTGTTTCTAAAATCTCCTTGAATACCACTACAGACACATTTTAAGTATTCCTGCTGTCAAATGTATACTACTATCCATAGTTTGCAGTTATTGCTGACCTGTTTTTGGCCACTAGCTAAAATACAGGATAGACTATTTATTATGAGTAAAAATATGCTGTACATTTTTAGATATGTTCACAGTTTAAAAAGAATCTGTATTTGTTCTATATCTAAACTTCAGATTTCATAGGGTATCCTTCATTTTAAATCATTAAATTTGCCAACCTTGTTATGTTCCAGAAACCATATCAATCACTGCAAGTGCATTGTTACTGTTTGTATTTGCAATGACACTATCAGGTAAGTGGAGCTACTATCTTCATTTTATAAATGAGTTTTACACATGTTCAACAAGAGGTTCTGGGTCATATAGCTGTTTGAGAATACACTGAGCATTACTATACCACTTCATATGAGGGAAAAAGGAAAAAAGCTCACCATTTACTATGGTTAGCAAACTTACACCAACTTTTATTTTTCAGGGTAAACCTTTTATATTCAGGGATATTTCACCTGTGAATAAAAAGAGTCTGGGACTTAAAGGGATATGAAAGTTAAATTTCACTTTATTTTAAAATCTGTTTATGTTTTTTAACTTTATATTTTGAAATAATTTTGACAAAAAAACATTATAAAATACAACAATTATTTAATTATATTTTATTCAGCTTATCCAAATACTGAAAACTTGCGTAATTACAAAAAATTAATCAGAACTAGGAAATTAAAATTGATGCAAAGTAGTTAACTCTTGCCAATTGTCCCTACTTACATTATTATTATTATTATTATTATTATTATTATCATTATTGTTATTATTATCACTATTATTTCAGAATTCAACACAGAGTTATGCATTATTTAACTTGTTATATTTTCTGGTCTACTCCAACTTGGGATAGCTCATTTTTTCTATGTGATTCATGACCATGGCACATGTGTGGAATAATGGCCATTTTAAAGAATATTTATAAAGTAAACATAAATGTTTATAATCTGTGTCACAAATAAGTGAGTGGGGAATGCTGTGTTTAGTAGCATAATTGCAAATAACAAATTTAGAAGAAATGGCAGAAATAGAAATTCACCTTTGACAAAAATTATGGTAGTCACTATCTGACTAATAATCAATAAATGGTAAAAGTAGTGGGTAAAATTTATGATTTCTAAGCTGACTAATAATCAATAAATGGTAAAAATTGTGGGTAAAATTTATGATTTCTAAGTGATAATCTTGTGTTCATTTTTTACATCAGCAATAGAAAACAAATTGCATATATTAAGAATCTGTTAAGATTTACACTACATATATACAGATATATATATATAACAATTTATAAACAAATAATTTATAAACATTTTATATTCAACTACAGATGAATTTTGAGATGTATCAATATTTAAACTCACCTGATCCTTTTTTTCCCAGTACTTGGAATTGAACTCAGGGCCTTATACCTTCTAGGCAAGCACTGTAGCCTGAGCTACACCCCCATGCTTTATTTTGGGATACAGTCTCTTAGGCTGTCTTAAAACTTGTGATCCTTCCTGAGTAACTGGGACAACTCATTCATTTTTACTGATCTATTCTTCAGTTAACTATATAGCCCTGGTCCATGGATGCTTTCCTGTTATATCATCATCATTTCTTTTCTCCAAATAAAGAAAATAAGTTTGCTCTTCCCCAAAATCCTTTCCCCATGATTTTATTAAAATTGCTATTGTAAACTTTCTGCCACATGAGATTTTTCTTTTTCAAACATTCTTGGTAATACATTTCCTTCAATCTTTTGTTATCACACAGAAAGTATTGAAGACACTTCTACATATCTTCTGTGCATGTGTATAAAATGCTCAAAAAATAGATAATTAAATGGAACTGATGAGTAACTTAAGAATGGACTTTGTCACATTTCTGGAATTTGCATAATTGTTCCACAAACTGGTCCTGTTTATACTGTTTGCCCATGTTTTCATCAGCATTTCATCTTAGCAGGTGGTATGACTAGGAGATGTGACTCTCAAGTAAAAAAGTATGGGATAATATTTGGTTTTCTTAGGGAAAAGTCTAAGTTTATCCAACAAAGAGATAAACACCACAATGGATTAAATAAAATAAAAATTTGTTAATATTTATTATCTAAAACAGAGTAGTCCAGGGCTGAGAATTGGGCTCTGCTAGCCTCAATCCATTACTGGAAGGTTTTTCTAGCTCTTATTATTTCCCAGATAATTGAATAGTTTGTGTAATGGGGGGGGGGAAAACTTTTAGTTTTTAAGGTACTGTCCAAAGAATACATACTTCTCCCCTTCTCATGTTCTGTCAATCCCCTAATAGCCACAAGGCGTCAGCTAAGGGACAGTGGAAACACTCTATCTTGTTGGATAATTAAACATGGATGCATGAGATCCTAGTCCTAAAGAAAGGAAAATTACCAGTGTCTTCCATAACCCATGTCTTCAAACTCCTAAGCAACTAGCCACATACACTCTTCCCAAGTATGGCATGTGGGAGTTTCCTTAAGAGAAGCAGAAAAGCCCAAATCAATTCTGCATTCTACTCAAATTATAGCAATGTCTGTGAGAGTCAGTCTTCTCTATGGAAGTTCAATGCTACCCTGTGCACTACTAGAGTGGAACATCAAGTGCAACAAAGAGCTCCTTCAGAGTGGAGGCAGGAACACAAAGCAGTGCCTTTCCAGAGCACTGATGCAGTCCTCAGGCAGACAATAAGATGCCTGCCACTTCAGGGACTGAAGTAATTGCTTAGTGTTTTTCTTACCACATCCCAACCCTCTTTTCCCTTTTTTTATATTTTCTTCCAGACAAATTCAAGTTGAACTATTATGTCCAAATAAGGTTTTAAAACAGTTCCTAACACTGCAGATTTTCTACAACCTACTTCCTTTTAGCTACTTTCAGACTTCTCTGCTTGCTTATTCATTCCTTGTCTCCCTCATTAGTGACAAATGTCTACATTTCCTCTGCAATAAGTGTTAGGTGAGAAGACCCTTAGCCTAAATCAGGCTCACATGGACTAGCTAGAAAAATTAATAAGAAGAGAAAGAGATGCTGAGAGAAATCTTATCTGCTTTCTTTTGGGACAGATGAATAGTTTACTTTTGAATCCACTGAAAGTTCTGAAGTTCAAAACTCTTAGTTAAATGATTGGTCACAGGGTAATTTTTAATCTATTTATAGACTTCAATTTTTTCCTGACAAAGCAATTATATAATTAAATTCTGATTATTATTTTTTTTAAATTGGTACCATAGTAAATCTTTTGCTACTATTCATTTTCAGTGAAAATGGACATGGAAATAGCATATTTAAAGAGAATCATACAAGCACAAATGGTAAAGAGTGCTAAGTACTTGCTGATAAAATGTATTTTTTCTGCACTGTCCTGACCTTGAATTTCTAACTACTAGAAAATTTACAACTCTTTAATGGATAAAAACGTACATACTTTTTATTTTCTATTGAAGATGCAAAAATTTTCTACCCAGTGGAATCGATAACCACAGAGATGAGAGTGATGAAGATATTCAACATTAAACATATTTCTCAATCTAATCCACCATTCTTATCTTATCATGATAAATAGGTTTTAGGCTGCTTTAATGTCTTACTGATTTTCATTTGTTCATGAATTAACTAAAATTATCTTATATCTGAACATGAACAATGATTTTACATTTATAAAAATTATATCTTAATAGGTTATATTAATATAATTATTCACTAATAAAAATTATTTCCACTAAATTCTACTATATTATTTCTGTTCAATATTAATGTTACCATTTAACAACTAAATTCAATTAAAAGTTGAAATGAAAACATATTGTAATGTCAAAATAATGATAATTTTATGTTAGAACAACATGGTATTTGTATGAGAAGGTAATTCTCAAATATTCAAAGATTTAAGATAAATGTAGATCATTTAAAAAAGTATTAGCATTTCTAAATTAGGGGCCTAGATAGAATTCAAGCAGGATTTAACACCATGGACTAAGTAAATATTTCCAGAAAATGTTTGTAAAATAATTCTCAGAAAGACAAGTTTTAGTTTTTCACTTTTGCTTAACAAGATAGTAATTCTTATTCTTCATGAAAGTCAATGGTTATTGAAGAATCTTACTCTTAGACAAGTTGTCAGTGGTTATAGAAGAATCTCACCCTTAGACAAGTTGTGCTTCATATAGTAGAAGGCAATCCATAAAAATCATAATTCAAGAAAATGGAATATAACAAAAAAATACAGAATGAAATCTTTCAATATTTTGGTCATACCTGAGAACACATTGGCTTCAGAGGTCTATGAAAATTTCCTATATATACATGTTTTTAAAAGACAAAATGTATACAGATCAAATAATCATAAAGATAAATTCTAAAAAAAATGACGTAGAAAAGGCTGTAATAACTTTATCAGAAATAGACCAGAATTTCATTATTTTAACTATAAAATCCACGTAATTCAGATACTAAAGAAACTTTCTTTTTTTAATTAAAATAGTTATTTATCAGGTAAGATACAAAAATAATTCTAATAGAAACACATATTTTGTGTGCATATTTCTTGTATACTATATACCTTTATGCGTATTTAGAAGAAAAATTCTACAGTAAGTAATATTCAATTATTAGAATTTTAAGGTGCTGGAATAATTACTGATTTCCATATTTTTTTTTCATTTCACAGTTTTGAGCAGTTAATTACTCCTTCTCTCAGTGGTCTGAGTAATTCCTGTGTTGTATTCAGCAGTATTCACATATGCCATATTTATTATCCATTTTCATCAAAATAGACATTTGGAGTGTAATTACTTACGTATATTTTAGGAGAACATTATTATAAACTTAGCATGTAAGTCTTAGGCATGTGCATTTGTTCTCTTGAATGTCTACATAGGAATAGTGTTACTTAGTAACTGGATACATATAAGTTTAATTTTAATCTAACAAAAAATTGTTCAAAAAATTGTACCCCCACCTTTATTGTATTAGAGTTTCCATTACTCTATATCTTCATTAACATTTGTATTATAAAGCTTTAAATTTAGCCATTATGGCAGATGTATACCAGTCTTGTGATTTAGTCTGCATTTCCTAAATGACTAAAGGTTTATGACACAATTTCATAGGCTTCATGGACATTTTGATAACTTTTGTGAAGTGTCTAATCAAGTATTTGCTTATTATTTTATTGGATTGTTTTTTTCTTATTGACTTGTGGAGGATACTCACATATATGTGACAAATATGAGAACCTTGTCAGACATAAGTTGGACATGCATTCTGCAGTATAAGCTCTCATTTATTGAATGGTTTCATTTGATCGGTATATACACACATATTTTCATATATGTAAACTCTATCTCTAACAAGTAGATAGATGTACATAAAGACATACATGAGTATGTTCATATGCTAGTAACTTATTAGCCAATATAGGTGGTCTAATAATTTGTGACCTATTTAAGAAATATTTGTTTATACCAAATAATTCTTCAATGTTTTCTTATAGAACAAAAACTTGGGGGCTTTGGCTTAAGCTATATATCATATATCCCTTTGAACTATTCTTTTATATAAAATCTGTGGGTGTGTTCATTTCACTTGGATCATATTTTCTTCAGCAGAGTTTTTTATTTAGATTTTCCTTTTCAATAATGCACTGAATTTGTGTGAAAACTGCATATATATGTATGTGTATATACACATATGTATACACATACAGATATTTTTAAGAGAATGTATTTCTATGTTTTCTAACCTGATGTTGAACTCTTGGACTCAAGTGATACTCCTGCCTCAGCCTCCCAGTTAGCTGGGACTATAGGCACATGGTACCACACTTGGCTCTAAAAAATATTTTTTTAAAAAAATAACTGAATTTGTAGTGATTACACATATATAGGTTGCTTCTATACTCTATTCCGCTAATCTGCTTTTTTTGAAATTATATTAATATACCACTAGATTAAAATGTTAACATTTTTGCATGAGTATATAAAATATGGCTGTTTACATCTTCTAAGATTTTTCTTTATTTTAAATTTTCATTTTTATATCCTTAGTTGAAACATTTTTAACAACTACAAAAACCCTATGGAGATATTGATTATGATTGTGCTAAATCTATATATTTAAAATGAATCAGGGCTGGGGTTGTGGCTCAGTGGTAGAGCACTCACCTGGCACGTGTGAAACTCTGGGTTCAATCCTTAGCACTACATAAAAATAAATAAGTGAAGTAAAGGTATTGTATCCAACTACAACTTAAAAATAAATACTTAAAAAAATAAATAAAATGAATCAAATTCTTATGACAATAAAAACTAACAATTTGTAAGCATTATAGATTGCCCATTTGTTTGGATACTTCTAGAAATTTTTCATAAATGTTTTGTAGTTGTTTAGTGTTTTATACATCTTTAAAACATATTTCTAGGTATTTTGATATTAACATTAGTATAACATTTTTGCTTTTTTATTTTTGTTTGTTTTATAGATTTAAAAAAGGACAGTGGAATGTATTACAATTCTTATTATACAGATATACCACAATTTTTCATATCTCTGTTTGTATATAAAGTATGTTGACACCCAATTCATGTCTTCATACATGTACTTTGGATAATGATGTCTATCACAATCCACCATCCTTGCTAATCCTCTGCCCCTTTCCTTTCTCTCCCACCCCTCTTCCCTATCTAGAATTTGTCTATCCTCCCATGCTCCCCCTCCCTACCCCACTATGAGTTAGCTTCCTTATATCAGAGAAAACATTTGGCTTTTATTTTGGGGGGGATTGGCTAACTTCACACAGCATTATTCTCTCCAACACCATCCATTTACCTACAAATGCCATGATTTTGTTCTTTTTTATTGCTGAGTAAAATTCCATTGTGTATATATGCCACATTTTTTTAATCCATTCATCCACTGAAGGGCATCTAAGTTGGCTCCTCATTTTAGCTATTGTGAATTGTGCTGCTATAAACATTGATGAGGCTGTGTCCCTATATTATACTGTTTTTAAGTCCTTTGGGTATAGTCTGGGGAGAGGGATAGCTGGGTCAAATGGTGGTTCTATTCTCAGATTTCCAAGGAATCTCCAAACTGCTTTCCATATTGGCTGCACCAATTTGCAGTCTCACTAACAATGTATGAGTGTACCTTTTCCCCCACATCCTTGCCAACATTAATTGTTGTTTGTCTTCATGATAGCTGCCATTCTGACTGGAATAAGATGATATCTTAGCCTTTTTGCTTTTTAAAATTGTATTTAGTACTGCAATCACATAATTAATTTTTTGAGGTGACAATATATTAGCTTAATTTAATAATCATTTTATAATGTATTTGTACATCAAAACATCACATTGTACCTCTTAAGTATTCTTGTTTGTCAACCATACAGCTATAAAGCTAGAAAAAAACTCAAGAATAATAATGATGATGCTTTTTCTATGTCTAATTCAGAGATGAATACAATATTCTAGAAGTGATCTGACAAGTGCTGTTTCAAACACTTCTTTTTGAGGAATGCTTTTTATCTAGTGACTTTGCTACATAAATTTTTGGTTGTAGATATTTTTCTAGATTCCTTTGGATTTTCTAAATGCCAATTGTGAAAAAAAAAACAAATTTCACTTCTTTCCTTTTGTTATTTATTTTTTTCTTTCAGCATTACAATATGTCAGACATCTAGTATAATGTTGCATTGATATAATCATAATGGACATCATGTCTTATTCTAATGGGGTGGGGCCTAAGTTTAATACATTATCTCACCAATAATGTGATGACAGCTTGTTTTGAAGTTTTCTGTGCGAGTCATTTATTAGTTGAATGATTTTTTTCGTATTCATACGTTATTAGAAATTGTATCATAAAAAAAGATTGTGTTAAATGTTGTCCTTTATTTATTGAGATGATCATCAAAATTTCTCTGCTTCATTTGATAATGTTGTGAACTGATTTTCAAACGTTAAACCTCCTATTCATTTTTGTAATAAACTCAGCTTGATCGTCATGTATCATCCTTTCAATATATTTATGGTTTGATTTTCTAACATGTTCTTATGCAGCTTGAATTTATACTAATAAGTAACACTTGGGCTGGGGCTGTGGCTGGGCTGGGTATGTAGCTCAAGTGGTAGTGCGCTCACCTGGCAGGCGTGGGGCCTGGGTTCGATCCTCAGCCCCACGTACAAACAAAGATGTTGTGCCCACCGAAAGCTAAAAAAAAAAATAAATAAATATTTAAAAAATTCTCTCTCTCTCTCTCTCTCTCTCTCTCTCTCTCTCTCTCTCTTTAAAAAAAAAGTAACACTGAACAGTGATTTCCATTTAATGTCTTTGTTAGATTTTGTTAAGGCTATGTGGTCCTAAAAAAAAAAAAAAAGTTCATTTTGAGAGTTATTCCAGTTCTTCTATTCTCAAAAAACATTGTTTTAAAATTGGTACTATTTCACCTGAATATATTTGGTGTATTGACCAGTGAAGTTATTTGGGCATGAGTTATCTGTTCTGGTAACATATTCAACAGCAGAATCAAATGTTTAATTTTTATTTTCAATTATCTTTTGTTTGATTTAGTAACTTGTGTTTTCAAAGAACTCATTGATTTAGTGTAAGCCATATTTCCTGTTAAATTTTTCTGTAATCTGTTGTTACCATTATATCCTATTTTATTTTTATATGGGTGATTAACATTTAATTCTCTTAAGTCTTGATCATTTTCATTGGACCCTGATAAATTTTACTATACTACTATGGCTATAAAATTTCACAACAAATTATCCCTTTGGTTACTTGGGGGGAAAAACCTTCTAAGATCTTTAAGTTGATTTTGAATCACCTCCTGAATAGACTTAATTGCTTCCATAATTTAATAAAAAGAGAGAAAGGAATAGAAATATATCTCTTCTGTTTCTTTTTCTTTATTACTCTTTGTTTTCTTTTGCTTAGGAAAGAAGAAAATTGTTTGCAAAGACACTTGAAGATTGTATTGAAATAAAATAATAAAACAAACACCAAAAAGCAATATTATTTTAAAAACAAAATACCTTTTTATGCCATCTTGCAAAAAAAATGCTATTGTGTGATAATTCTGGGAGGTGTATAATGCAAAGAAAATAAAATGAATATAAGCCTATCAAGGCAAAACACTATTTCTAAAGTTGTCACACAAAGATGTGAAGTTGTCAATCAGAATATAATACTTGAGCCTTGATAATAGAACAAAATCTCTCTCCACTGTGCTGTCTGCATGTAGAATTCTTGCTAACTCAAAGCATATTGTTGTCAAACCCTCTTCATGAGAAGTGAGTCTTTCTGTGAAAGAGGGAGGGAAGGAAAGTTTTCATTTGAGTGTTAGAGTGGCCTCCTCCTGGGGCCCAGGAAGGAAATTTGTGATAGAAGCAGTACTTACTCTATTGGGTAGCAATCTTCTTAATGAGACTCAACTCTGCAGAACTTTGTGAAACCCCAAGATTCTGCCAAATATTTGTTGCACCACGCATTTGCTTTTTAAAACAGATGGCCAAGGGAAAGTCATTTTTATATCATGGCTTTTATGACACCTTTACATACCTTAACTCTAATGAAAATGAAGGAGTCATGACTATTGTCAAGGTTGATACAATCCAACTAACTACCAGGTGATGAGATTCCACTACCCAGCACAAACACTTTCAAATCTAGTATGAGGCCTGGTTCTTCTCTGAATTTTGTAGAAGGATTCCAGCACAAGACCACTATGTCTGAGCACAGACAAATATAAGAACAAAGTCACAAAGGCAGACAAAAGTTCAATACTAGCCAACCTGAGGAAGACATTACAGTGTCTTCACAAGTTACAGTCTTGGCCCTTCTCTTTCCTTTCTACCTGCTAAGCAGAAACTCATTATCTTTGTGATCAAATATTTGTCCCTGTCTTTGCAGAAAAAACTAAAAAAATGAAATAGGGTTATTATTGAGATATGGGTTGTTCTTCCAGCCATATTTGTTTATTTATGTTACTAAACATGGTTTGTTTTCCTCTTTGATTATTTCCCCCCCC
>NW_026000174.1:35872602-35892852 GCF_001458135.2 Marmota marmota marmota | reverse complement strand
AAAAAAAAAAAAAAAAAAAAAAAAAAAAAGGACCTGCTCTCTGACAAGAAACTGAGGTCTGTCCAACAGCCAGTTAGGACCTGAGACTGTACCCTAGCAATGTGAGTATGCTTGGAGGCCAGTCTTCCTCTCGGTAAATGTGAGACGACCATACCCTGGCCGACACTTTAATTTCTTCCTGTGAGTGACCTGAAAACCAGAATCACAGTTAAGCTACCATCCATAAGCCTGACTCAGAAACTATAAGATTATTAATACTGTTTTAAGTGACTATGTTTTTAGGTATTTGAAATTTAGCAGTAGAAAACATTTGTGCCCTCTTATTAAATATTTCGTAAGAGGTTTCTTTGTTGAACACAATGCCTACTCTGTCAATGCAACCTCTCTTCTGTTACATCGGAAGTTGAAAAATATAATAGCATAGTTTGTTTTAGTCAGCTCTTTCACCACCATGACTAAATGACCCAATTTGAACAACTATATAGGAAAAAAAGTTTATTTGAGGGCTCACAATTTCAGTGGTCTCAGTCCATAGAAGGCCAGCTCCATTTCTCCAGGCTCAAGGTGAAGTGGAACATCATGGTGAGAGAGTGTGGCAGAGAAAAGTGGCTCACATGATGATCAGACAGAAGAGAGAGAGAAAGAGAGATCTCCACTCACAAAATACATATACCCTATAGCTATGCTCCCAATGCCCCACCTCCCACCCACACCTCACCTGCTTCTATCCCATCAGGATATTAATTCATTGATTCAGTTAAGGCTCTCACAACCCAATAATTTTACCTCTGAATCCTCTCACAATGTCTCACACATGAACTTTTGAGGGACACCTCACATCCAAATCATAGCATTGGTTTTCAGGTAGAAGAGCTGAAGCTGATAGGTAGTAAAAATAGCAAGACAGAAAACTCTTATTCTTTTAAAAATATTTACTAAATACTTCTTATCATTTCCCAAAACTTATATAGAGTTCTCCATAAACATAAAGGCTGCCGTCATCAATCTTTCAGACTAATAATGAGTATAGACAACTATGGAATTGTCATGAATATTACAAAATAGAATTAGAACAGGAAATTCTCCATACAATGAGTGGATGATGATTTTAATGTTATAACCCAGAAATAATCAAGGAAAGATTGCCAATTTGGAAATAATAACTTCATAACATAAAGTAAGAAGGAAGACTAAAGTAAGAAAACAAGTTATCAAACATGGGATTCAGAGAACAAAATGATTAGACATCAGCTGATCTTGGGCAGGTCACTAAATATAAATTTGTAAAACCATTTTTTAAAAAAGGGATAATTCAAAAGCTCATGTGTGAGCTACTTCAGGCGTTGTATAAAGGATCAAGAAGATTTTAGCTATTTAAATGCATTTTGGCAAAAATATCACATGTATATTTCTTGCATTAGTAATTATTTCCAACATCCTGGAAACTCTAAAAGGTACAATAGTATGAAAAGCAGAGTCTGACCTCAAATGAAATGGAGAGAAGAAAAGAGGTGAGCAAGAACAATTGAGAAGTCAAAGCATTTCTTGCTAACCTTTCTCCAACAGTGACCAGGAAAATGGGGTGGAGTATGTCTCTGAGAGCTGATCTTAGCTCCTGTTATAATAAGGAAGGCTGACATCACTCTTATCTGATTAACATAATGCACACTGAGTGCTCTGGAATGCCACCCACTCCAGGTGCTGTGAATAGAGTAATGATTAGGATATGTAAGTCCCCAGACTTCAGGGAGCAAACTTGCAAAGAGTATTTACAATGGTTTATGGGCTTATTCAAACCTGGAGTCAGCAATTATATTTTGGATGAATTTTGGCAGTTTCATTTGTCTAATCAAAATCTCATATAAAACGCAGTAATAATATTTACCTTGTAATGCTATTGATAAGAGTCAATGAAATCAAATATCTAAAAATGCACATTGCTCAATGTTTGACACTCAGTAGACAAGTAATATGTGATAATTTTATAATTTATTCTTCTACCGTCATGAGGGTTGATTTAACAAGTGTGTTTCTAACTTGTAATAAGCATCTTGTCCAAGATTTCTAGATAAGCATACAGAAAACTAATTACCAAGGAGTATTTTGAACAATAATTTCTTCAGAATTTCTCCTGGCTGCAAGATTTGAAGAATTCAAGAATGCATTTGTATTGTTCTAGCTGTACCATATTTGTGATAACTCTAATGATGAGGTACCGAAACACATTCCCAAACTTATGTATTTGGCAAATTCTTTACTTGGTGTCTAGGCACTGCCTAAGTGTGCCCTCAGGAACACACTTCTGGCATACCTGCTTTCATTCAAATTGGGTTACATGCCTTTCAACAGAGTTTTAAAGAAGGATGAGAGAGTGCACACAATACTTCTCATCCTTCTTTGCCACCTAAGAAAAAAATGGTACTGAATCTCTATGAACTGTCAATGACATTTTCTCTTAGTTCCATATTCCCTGTAGTTCCAATTTGTGGTTCAAAAGTGTAAGGTTTGGTCCAATTCTCGTCAATCTTGTGTCATTGTAAAAATCACTAAACCATATTCGACCTCAGTGTTTCACTTCTCTGTGACAATTACCCTTGATGGTGTATATAAAGTAACTAACCCAAGGTCTGGTGCATATTGAATTGAAAATGTTTGTATCATAATCATCATAACCATCATCTCATAATCACAGGAATGCACAGACAACTAAGGAGAATGTGACAATGGTAGACATTCGTGACTACCTTGATTCAGAAAGAGTTTTATCATCATTGTAGTCAAAATATTTGGTAGTAAGTCTATTTAAGTATAATTTCTTGCTTTTCAACCCTGTGCGAATTGAAAGTGACTTTCAACTTGGTTATATTTCCTCATCAGTAAGCTAAAGGATAATGATAATAGCATCCACCTCTTTAGTTTGGTATTAGAGCTAAATGAGATAATACAACTTAATGCTTAGAATAGTGACACGTCATAATAAAAATTCAAACTTTCATAGTTATTGTAAAGATGACATAACACTTTTTAATTTTCATATGAATATTGTCATTGGCTTCTTAATTTAAGTGATTCTTCTTATTTTTTATTTTGTACATTTAAGTTACACAATATTTGTATGTATACCTATACATAGGGATTACTAAAGTCACACAAATTAACATATAGTTAGCATGTGTGCCCATGCCCGTGCACTTGTGTATGGTAAGGACACTTGAAATCTACTGTCTTGGCAAATTTCCAGAATACATCCAACATTATTAACAATAGTCATGCTTTACATTAGACATTTAGGCTTACTCTTCTTACATAACAGCAATGTTGCACCCTTTTGGCTCCCACATGCTCAATGACAAACACTCTACTCCTTGTTTCTCAGTATTTGATCAACATCATAAAAACTATATATGACAAACCTAAAACCAACATCATACTGAATGGGGGAAAATGAAAACATTTCCTATAAACCAGGAACAGGAAAAGGATGTTCACTCTTACCACTCCTATCAACATAGTTCTTGACATTTTAGCCAGAGAAATAAAGCAAAAGAAGGAAAACAAAAAAGATACAGCTAGAGAAAAAAAGTCAATTTATCTCTTTGCAGATGATATGACAGGTCATAATAAAAATTCATATATATATACACACACATATGTGGGAGACCAACTTTATATATATATATATACACACACACACACACACATATATGTATATGGGAGACCAACTTTACACTTAACTGAGTCACACTCCCTGCTGGGTGCTGAGGTGCTCAGTCACAGAAATGTGGCAGAGCTTTCCCCACCCTTCTTTGGGTCCAAGGGTCTGTGTCTCTTGCATGGGTGTGTCTTGCTACAGCCCCATGGGTGAAGCTATGCTCACCTGTTCCTTTGTAATATAACCCCTTGCCCTGTTTAGGATAGAATCTTCCATGGAAGTGCCTTGTGTGTGTCCCCTTCTTTTACTGTGCCTTTGGGTGTGGCCTACCCAGGTGTCAGTCAACCTGCTGACAGTGGACGTCATGAAGATAGAACAGCCCCCTGAAACCTGACCCCTTGCCTTATTTGAATACCTTCTCCTCAATGAAAGGGATCATCTTGCGTGCTCTCGCTCTCTCTTTCTGTGAAACCCTTAAGGTCAGAGGAGCCATCACAAATACCCAAAGAAAAAGGTATTTATGTCTCTTGTGTGGTTATTTTGTGCAGCCCAGTTAGCCCAATTTAACTGAAGTGACTCCTGAGCCTTTTAGTCACTAACAAAAACCCGGCATATATATATTTATTATTAATTTATTTTTATGTGGTGCTGAGGATCAAACCCAGGGCCCCACATGTTCTAGGCAGTGGTCTACAGCTGAGCCACAATCCCAGTCCTATTTGTCCTTCTTTAAGGACTTTTTAAGTGTTTGTCACATCTTCATAATTCTAGCACAGAAAAAATAGGGAATGGGGTGCACACATGAGAATGCACAAAAATCCTCAAATAGCATGCCTTTGGCATTTAATTTTTTGGTACTGGGGCTTGAACCCAGGGGCCCTTTTTTGTATTTTATTTAGAGACAAGGTCTCACTGAGTTACTTAGAGCCTTGCTAAATTGCTGAGGTTGGCTTTGATTTGGCAATCCTCCTGTCTCCCCCGCCTCTGAGATTACAGGCATGTGCCACCACACCTGCTCTTGGCATTTTTTAAATCTGATATTTTATCAGTAACAAATAGCCATATCATGATCATTAACCTTCACTTTTTAGTAAAATATGGAACAATGATGCCTTATTTATGTTTTTGTCATTGTTATCTCTATTCTGAAAGTGGTTAAAATAGAGCAAGTTTATAAGATTAATATCATACTTTATTTTGCAATTTGCAATAAGTCCTGGTAAACCACTGAGACCCCTGTAGCTACCTAATAAAAGATATTGCTTCACAGATTTTTGGAGAATTAAAAAAAAAAAGCTGCATCTTACAAACATGACAATATTAACAAATGAATGCATAACATTTCCATCTACAATGAGTTTCTGTTGTTAATTCTTGCTTTTCACTTTTTTGTTTGTTTTTGAAGTCTTTGGGAATAATCATATCTATCCCTTTTGAGAAGAACTATAGAATGGCTCATTGTTGAGAACTACAATCTTTCTTCTTGGCATTGTGATTTACACTAACAGCAATCACCCAGTAATCAGACTGTTATTAATTCTTCAAGTTGTCTCTGTGATCTCACCAGCAAAGTGACATAATAAATGCAAAGCGCATTTTCATGTTCTTCCAATTATGCATCCTTAGTCAGTGCCTCATTTTGCAACTCCCAAATGTATGTGGCAATAAGCGCTTTTCCAAAATTGTTTTAAATGCTTACAATTTGTCATAATACTGGCTATCACTTACTAAGCAAGTACTGTATCTTTAATGGCATCTTATTACATTAGCATAGTGATTTAATCTTCAAAACAAGAAAATAATTAATATTCACCTTGTTTCACAGTTGAGAAATTCAAAGCACAGGAAGATTAAGTAAACTGGTCAAGGAAATATTTCTATTAAAGTGATTCTTCAGCTGTTTGAACATAGACAATGCACTAATGTGTTGTTCATTGATTTATTCATTTAAATATAGTAAAATTCAGAGCAGATGAAATTCACATAGGAAAAGTAAAAATAAAATCTGGACATCCTCAAGTGAGGTAAATTTCGGTGTGATTTGGTACAATCATGTACTTATAATTTCTTTCCCAAAGCACAAAAATAGTATTTACTTGAAGTTACGATGATCACATTTTTGGAAACATAAGGAATCCAAACCTGAAATTCACATCCAATTGCAACAGACTACAAATATCTAAAGCAATATTATAAACAACAAAACAGTTGGAGGACTAATAATCTCCAATTTCAAAACTTCTAAAGGAATCAAAACCCAGTAATATTTACATTAGGACAGACATAGACTGATAGAATGGAAATTAAAGAAAAAAAAATAAACCCTTGTGTCTGTAACCAAATTATTACTTTTATTTTAATTTTAATTAAGCTTATTTTAACATGATACATAAAAGTTGGTCAAATAAATATTATTTAGATAAACACTTTCATTGTATAATGTTTAAATCAGGTTAAACATACTATCTCCTCAAACATTTATCATTTCCTTATTCTAAAAAACTTTCAAAAAGCCTTTCTTCTAGATTTTTGAATTGTGAAGTACAGTAGTACAACATAGCTTCTTGGTACTAAGCTCTAGTTGGAAGCAGTGGGTACCCACTGAACAAACTTACCCCTCTATTCCTCTCCCCTCCTTTCCCCTGCTCCGGTAACTACGCTCTACTCTCTACTTCTATGAGATTGAATTTAGTAGATGCCACAAGTGAGTGGGGTCATGTGATACTGGTTTTCTGTGTGTAGATTATTTCTCTTAAATGTTCAGTTCCATCTGTGTTGTCACAAATGACTAGATTACTTTGCTGTTTTCTTGGGTTTGGTTTTGTTTTCCATTCTCCCTCTTTTCTTTCTTTCTTTCTTTCTTTCTTTCTTTCTTTCTTTCTTTCTTTCTTTCTTTCTTTCTTTCTTTCTTTTATGGAGTGCACTGGATAGCTCTATAATTTTGTTCAGATGACTACAGAACCTGGAAAAGCTGATACTGCCATTGGTACATAATATACTGCTATTTTTAGTCTTTTTACATATATATGTGTGTATATAAATATATATTTATATACATACATACACATATAATATGAATTTTTGGAAACTCTAGCTGTGGCTGTCTATTTTGGAAAAGGTATCCCAGTTTACTGTGTTGGCATTGTGCAGAAATTAACAACAATAATACAACAAATGACAGGATTTCATTCATGTTTCTGGCTGAACAGAAGTCCCTTGGGAATACATGCCACATTTTGTTTTTTTTTTTTTTGTTTTTTTTTTTTTTTTTTTTTTTTNGTATTTAAGTATGAATTTATCACCCTCTAGCACAATACCTATATGGAAGCAAATAAATTCACATATTAATCAAACAAAGAAATAATAATTTCTCCCAAAGAAGGGAAAACAGCTGTATTGGAGTAACTTAGTGTCCTAGTGAGAAATTTAAGGAATTATAGTGATCTTTTTAACCACTTACTTTAAAATACTTTAGATTTATAGAAAATTTGTCAAGATTATGCAGCGTTCCCATATATTTTTCACCCATTTCCTCCAGTGTTAGCAAATACACATATTCATCATATTTTTGTCCAAATTCAGAAATTTGACATTGGTTCTACACTACTACATAGGCTATAATTTTATTCTGATTTGAGCAGTTTTTCCAAGAATGCCTTGTTCTAGTCTGGTGTCCTGTCCAGAATATAGTATTGCATTTGGTGGTTATATCTCTATTTTCCTCTAGTCTGTGACATTTTCCCAAGCTTTCATTATTTTTAATAATCCTGACAGTTTTGAAGAGAACCCGTCGGATATTTTGAATAATGTCTCTTGATTCAGGTTTGCAAAATGTTTCTCAAAATAAGACTGAGGTTATAGAATTCTGAAGAAAACAAATAGACAAGAAATAATTCTTCACATCATGTAGGGACACGTGATATCATAGTGACTTATCACAGGGGACATCCCTGATTACTTGTTAAGATTATGTGAGGTGAATTGCTCCCATATGAAACTGTTTTTCTCCAAAACGTGATCTTCAGTGGGAAGTCACTAATTGTTGTACACATAAAAAGAAGAGAGACATTAGACTTTGCCAATTGAATGTGTAGGTATCTGTATGGTTTGAGATTCTTCTGTAAGGAAGACATTTTTTTCCCTCCACCATTTGTATATTCAATTATTTATATCAATGTACACTCAAATATTTTTTGTTATGATTCAATATTATCAGTCATTTATTGTTGCTCAAATTTTTCCATTATTGACTCTTCTGAAATATTTCAGGTGGGCTATGTCCTTTTGACATGCCCCAATTCAAAGAATTATTTTATCTTATAATAATTTTGTTATATTTATTAGTTCTTATGATTGAATCCAGGAGCTTGCACATCCCAAGCCCATACTCTATGACTACTACTGATCTTCACCTCCAACCCTGCTTCACATTTTAACATTAAACTTATTTATTCCACTGAATTACTCAAGAATAGTTATTCTTAAAGTTTTAGATTATCAGCCCTGTAAATCTGATGAAATTTATGATCCTCTACCCAAATGTGTAAAGTCTTATCAAAAAAAAAAAAAAAAAACATAGTCCCTGAAAGCAATCCCCTGAAGTTATTCTGTGGACTCCCTGTATCCCCACATGAGCACCAACTTCACTTGTAGTTTACACATTCTAAAGTGTAATAATAACATACTGTACTCTGCCACAGTCCGGCTGCAGCAAGATAAACAGGGGGTGAGGAACAACTTGTGTTCATTGATACAGCAGGAGTGGGAGCCATTTATTATAGGACAGGAGGGGTATATATACATTACACACAGCTTATCTTAATTAACATAAACTAGATACAGCAGTCAACCAATAAGGAATCTCCACACTTAATGGCTCGCTGGCGTTACTTCACAAACCACTCCCTCTGGCAAAATGCCAGGCGCCATCCTGACTTGTTTACAGACTCTAACAAGTACCCCAGCTAGAATCATTTGTATTCTTTATAGATGGTCTGCTTAAAATAAAAAATGTTGGTTAACCTGATAGCTTTACTGAAAGAGGAAATGTGCATGCAGCCAGAACTTTTTATTTACATCTACGCTATTTGTGGATTTAGACATATTTATATCTGTTGGAGATATTTATATCCGTTAGAGAAGCAGAAATGGAACTTCAGAGAGAATTCTGATCAACTTTCTGTTCAGGAACAAATTGAGTTTCCCAGGAGGAAATGTTGCATTAAATAGTTGCAATGGTGTCTGGCCTTTCTCAGCTGCTGATTAGGTCACGTTCTTAGAACTAGACATTGCAGTGAGCATGTATCAGGGTCTGATCCTCTTGTTACATGCTCCCCGCCTTGGGAAGTAGTACAAATTTATTCCTTTGGCAATATCATTTTCTTTTGCCCCTGAGATAACTGTGATTATCATTTCCTAGGACCAGTCTCACTTTCCATTTTAATAGGTCCCTGTCAGTGTCTTCAAGAGCTGCCATGAGGATCACTGGGATGGCATTTCTAAACCACTGTGAGCTCTTGAAATAAAAAGATTTATACAAATGAAAGGTGATAATTTCATTACTACAAAGGTGCCTTTGGAGATTTCCACATGCTCTCAGCCTAGAAATCATGTAGGCTTTATAGCCTTTTCATTTTCTCATTGAAGAGTCTTTTCCTAATTGGTACAATGTGCAGAATGACAACTCTGACACTACATGGCTAAATCAATGCAGCTCCCTCAGTCAGATGCATGCAACAGAAGCTTTATTTTATAAGTCTAAGAGAGGGCTAAAGGATGGATTCCTCCTCTGGTAATGAAATACCTCATGTAGACACACAAAGTTAAACAGAAGATGACATGTCGATCAGGTATTGACAAACCCATTTTTTTCCCGTAATCTCACATTCTATGTTCAAAGAAACTTTTCAGAAAAGTTCTATCACTTTGGAAAATCATATATCACATTTCATTTGGATTGAAATAAACTATTCAGAATTGATTTTTTTTCTCAGCAAAAATGAAGCAGTATGTAATTATACCTCAGTATTCATGCTAGACTAATTCCAGGACCCCACAATCTCTTTTGCAAAATACAACATGCTCTGGTCCTTTATGAAAAATGGTGTGAAATTTACATATACCCCTGTGCATTCTCCTGTATACTTTAAATGATCTCTAGATTGCTAATAATACCCAGTTTAATGTAGAATAGTTGCTATACTCTTTGTTGATGGAATAATGTCATAAAAAATTCTGTACATGTTCAGTACAGATGAAACTTTTTAATATTTTTAATTCACAATTGGTTGAATACAAGGAATATGGAGGGATATTGAAGGCTGGCTATAATTTATTTTTTCCCCGAAATAAACAACATCATATGTAGGCTTTTGTAGATTTTCCATGTTTCATTTTTAAGTATAGACAAGACAGTGGCTATGGGCTACATTGTATCCTCCCAAAATGTACATGTTGAAGTCCTAATCTCCAATTTGACTTCTTTTGGGGATAGGATATTTAGAGAGTAATTCAGTTAACTGAGGTCATAGGGTGTGCCCTTAATTTGATAGGGCTGTGGTGCTTTTTAGAAGAAGAGGCACCAAAAAGCATATTTTCATCCACTGTGTAAAGATTCAACATAAAGCTTTCTGCAAACCTGGAAAAGAGCCCTCACCAGAAATCAGCTGTACCAGATCCTTGATCTTGAACATTTCAGTCTTTCATATCAAAATTTCTTTTAAGCAACACTAAGTTAATTAAACTCTAGTCTGCATATTGTTCATCATGTGTACTTTGAGAGTTTAATGTATATCCATAGAAGTCATTGTTCAGTTATAATCACAAAAGTAAAATTCAGGACCTTCAGCAATGGATGAACACTGGAAATGATATAAGATAAATGAAGGGCTTCGCAAAGAACAGATTCAAGATTTTATGTTTTTCTGTTTCCAGTTCATTTTTCAACAATATGGCTCTGTGGAGACTCTAACAGGTTTGGATAAGTCATTTTTTATGTTTGATGCATGGTGCTGCCTATGATATCACAAATTTGAGTTGTTCCAAGTTAGAGAGTCCCAGAACACTGGAGAGCTCTGAAGTATTGAATAAGAGTGCATCTTTAAGCTCTTATTGAAACATTTAGGACTTCTTGATAGTACCACTTAGGAGTTAGTTGAAGACCCTGTAAAATTTTCCCCCAAAATTCACTTCAATATGAAGCTTGATTGCTAAATTTGGGTTTTTTTGAACTAAAATTCATGATAAATTTAAATATTTTCATCATTTGATTTAGTGGTTCTCAAGAATTTCTAGTGGTTGATCACTGCAGAAAAAGTATAAATTCAATCCAGTCTTTGGATTATGAAGCCATCCTATGCAGTCTGCATCAACTAGGTTGTAGTTAAGATCAAAAGAAATACAACAGTAACCTACAGAACCATGAAAAAAGTAAACAACTGTTCGATATGAGTAAACATAACTCAAAGTAGGTTAGGGTGTTCTAGGAATAAGACCAGAAAGCTATAAAGTCTTCATTCAAAATTATCTTTTGGAATCTCTTTATATTGCAGATGGCAATAAATGAAATAGAAATGATAATCAGAACTGAGACCAGCAGCTCTATTTAAGCACATTGTTATTCAATATTCCAAGAAGGAAATGATAGGGTTCCCTATCTCAAAGTCTGAAAACATGAAGGTTGGTAATATAAATTACATGTGAAAGGCAAACATGAACCTATAATCTGAAGGGATATGTCCTTCAAATCACTTGTTATTTGTTACTTATATCAGAATTTATTTTAGAAAATAAATCATAACTTTTGATTTTCATGTTTTATTCTCTAATCTATTCTAATATTACTGTTTGAAAGAAAACTCCAAAACTCATATTCTGAAAGCTGACTTTAAATTGCCAACTAATTTCCCCAAATTTTCAATAATTATTTAACTTATTAAAATTCAAAGTTTGAGTTCTATGTTTCTATAAAAATTTTCATTGAGTGTTAGATTTAAAAAATGATGCATGTTCCTTTAACCTAAGCTAAGATCCTAAAATATTTTGTAAGTTTATTAGCCTTTTTTGTGTGTTTTAAATTATCTGCTTAGTGATTTAGCATTTCAAAATTCAGTCTATTTTTTTCCTTTAACTAGGAAATATCTTTTCTTTGGTTTGCTCCCATTCCATTCATTATCTCCCATACTTCTGGCACTATGATAAATTTCAGAAATAGAAAATTAAGTGTTCCACAAATACAGACATGTCATTAGAGTTTATAAATTGATCATACAATAAACTCTGTGAATTAAAATATATAGACTTTACATAATTGTATCTCCCTGTGTCTATAATTATTGGCATCTAAATAATTTTTATATGTCCTCAAAATACCAACAAAATAATCTGTTATAGAGCAAAACTGACTTTACACTCTACTAACATAAAGAAAGCCACAAACTGATTCTTAGTAATGCCTTATGAATGTATAGGCATGAGTGATTTATGATGGTTTTGGGGTGAAGTTTAGCCAGGTCTTTAGGGCAGGAGAGTGATAGACCCGCAGGTGATATTTTCTATGAGGACCAGATTCACCAAGTTCATGGTGGATTTCTAAGCAAGTCTTAGAACAAGAGCAATCATGTGATAAGCTACCTTTGTCCAAAGAAAGAGGGATTTATTCAAATGATAGTTACTTCAGTACATTACTCAGATAAATATGTTTACATAAAACTTTCTGAAGTAAACAATTAAGGTATTTTGTAATTTCATCTTCTTGGAGTTACAAAGTTCTAGAATATAAAAACCACATTAATGTAGATAATAAACTGTATGGATACATTTTTTTCCAAAGGAAATAGGTGCCCAGAAATTTGAACCAAAATTGGGAACTTTTACAAATGCCGCGACCCCTCGCCGGCAAGGGAAAACACGACACAGGATTCTTCTTTCAGCAGTTTATTCAGGCCTTGATTCAAGTATCATCTTCTAGCGACCCGTCGCCGAGCGCCCAAGCACAGCCTAATAAAGCCTCCAGCATACCAATCTTAAGCTGCCACGTGGACCTTTCCCATAGGGTGGTAAGGGATTGCGTGCCAATTCTCCATATTAGGAGTTGTTTATCACAGGCCACAGTGGAAGCCGGCGCCATCTTCCAATGGCGGCCACGGTCTAACTAGAACGGCTCACCACATACAAAGTCAATTGGACAGGGTAAAATGTAAGAGGAATTTTTTTTTTTTTTTAATGTCCTGGTGCTTTAAATAGAACCCAGGGCCTCCTGCATGTTAGGCGAGCATTCTACCACTGAGTGACATCTCCAGCCCCTGGAAGTGGCCTTTGTGAGAGGTGCAAATGTAGATATTGGGATAGAAAATAAAATTTAGTTTCAAGATATAAATAATGTCCATGTACAGAAAAAAATCATCACTCTGTCTGATTTTGAGTAGAAATCGTGTCTACTTAGTGCCTTTTATTCCTGTCAGAACATTCTGGCATTTGTGGCCTTTTGACCTCTCAAGCTCCCCATTTCTCAAAGTACTTGCCCATTCTGGCAGCAATGAAGTTTACTTTAATTCCAGATGATATGGATGAATTTACTTGTGTTTGCATTGTATGAAATGCTGGCTTTTCCCTAACATATTAAATGTAGTTTATATAAATGACAACCTTAGTAATAAACAAATAATCAAATGTTCATAGCAACAGGTATACAGATTTAAACTCTTATATCCAACAGCCATACCATTTAAGCAGCCTAATTAATCTTTCTGAGCTTTAGTTTCAAGTAAACATATCAACATCTTTTTGATTAAATATATTTGATTAGCTATATCATTACACTTGCATTTATTATTTTATTTATGTAAATATTGGAATGGTTATTTTTGTATGAAAATATAGGCTGAAGTTGAAGGTAAAATCATGATTTTAAGATGATGAATAAATCCATGGCTTGTTTGATCTGTGACAGGAGTAATAGAAAATGTAATTTTGTGATGAAAGACAGGAAGAGTGATGGGGCACTGAGGAGGAAGTGCTGGGTAGGGATGGAAAGAAGAGAAAAGGAAAAAAAAGTAAAGATGTAAGAAGGGTGACAGATGACACACAGAAAATGAGACAGAACAGAGACTAGACAGAGAACTTGGGCAGGGGAAATTGCCTGTGGAAAAAAATGACTTATAATCTTTCAAGAACAGTGATGTCTTATATGCTGCAGAGGTTCACCTTGGTTTCTTAATTATGCTATTTCCTGATTTTCCCACATTTTTTCAGGAATTGTCCCATTTATGTTGAAAGTTGAGAGCCACTAAAGGAAAGTGCAAGACTCAGTCCACTTTGGTGTCCATATGGGCAATAGTCTAGAGAATAAAGAAGGGAACACAGAAAAGAACAATCAAACATAGATCAAACTGACATGTTTTACTGAGTATTTCAGGGAAGAATTCCAGAAATTTCCTATTGATATTAATCAGAGAACACTGGATTTCTATCTGCCTGATATGAAGATATGAATCAAGACAACTTTCAAATAAATCTAATAAGAAAGAGAAAAGTAGGATGCTGAAGGCTAACTAAGCCAGTGATATTTCTGTTAAAGAAATTATATATGTGGCGATTAGTGGGGACTCCGTAAATGTTGTTGCATCTCCTTGCATGTGTCTCTGTTAGTATACGAAAAGGTGTGTGATAATTTCCAGAAGGACTATCATCATTATCATCACTACCATCATCACATCATTTTAACAAAAGCATGATGCTTGACAAATATAAAAACATTGTGTTAAAATCCAGGGTTCTCAGGATGTATCTATTTCATTATCCATATGGAGAGGGGTAATTCACCATACAGCACATGAAGGAAAATTCTTCATTGTTCCAGGAGGTACATGAACTAGCTTAACTCTCACATAACACTTGTAAAAACCATAAACTTTAGGAAACTTTTTCAACATATGAGCATATCTTTCACAGAAAATAATAATAACAAAATGGCTATGTAAACTAGAAATTAGGTATATTTCCATTTGCTCTCTCATATACATTTTAAATTATGCATCAAGATTATGAGGTAGTGAATTAACATTTTCACTGATTACATTAATAGCCAAGATTAAAAATCTGGAGTTTGTCTTTTTAATGGTGCAGATGGCTTATCAAAGACCTATTAATCAATCAGAGGAGTAGTGGTGTTTGGTGATATTCTAATCATTGGAGACCATTTGCAATATTTTAGATATACTTGTTTAGTTTTGGTCTCCAGTTTCTTGTTTTCAAACATGATGAATTCATATGTTATATTTTTATCATTAGGTTGCTGCCTTCAAATAGCTTTCAACAAGCACAGCTGGTTCTTACTACCAGTCACAGTGAATATGTGTTGAAAGGTCTACTTTCAGTAAATATTGAATCATGGAGCTTCACAATTGTTTAACCCTATATTTCTAAAGAACACCATACCTCATTTAGATTTCTCAAATTTTGTAAACTAGTTCATTTGTCTTCAATCCAGACTGAATTTGTTTTCTTCCAACAATAAACAAAAGCCTAGTTTTAAAAAGATGGAATCAGAGGATTGTTAGGAAAAATAAAACTTGACTGAAATCCTCGAGTTTTTCCCCTTAGTCTTTTTATTCTATTATCTTCAGCTTTACATTGTTATTCTAGAAGCAAGTACAACTAAAAAAGTTAAAAAAGAAGAGAATATAATAAAATGAACATAAAATTGTAAAGTAATAAGTGTCTTCTCTTTTACCTAGTGGGAAAATGTGTTTCTTAGAAGAATTTATAATGATAACTTGCAAGTTTCATAGTTCAAATAAAATCATACTGTGTTTTCTATGCTAGGATAATTACCTATACACAGAGTTAATATGACATAGTAATATTCAATTAAAATTTGATATGTAATGTCCATCACCCTTTCTAAAGGTGGGATTGTATCTCGGCAAATCAATACTGCTTTCTTTCTGTATCCTAACTACAATTGCCTATGAGTCCTTTTTAACTATTGCTTATCTGATTATCAAAACATATATATAATTGGTGTTCCATTTTGTATTTCTGTAATAACCACTGAGGGTGAGCACTTTTCATACATGTACTACCAATTCATATTTTTTTTATTTGAAACTTTTGTTTTATATTCATATGTGCATATGTAATGTTACGACTAGAATTTCAAAGAGTTACTTTTTATCTCTGCTTTATCCCATTAGAATCAAAACAGTTCATAAATATAACATGAAAAATGAATATTTGATAAAATAATAAATGAAAAATCTGTTACTAGTTTAAATGAGAATGATCTCTAGGTTTTATAGCAATCAGTATTATTCAACTTTCACTTTATAAGAAAAATGCATTTTATTTATGATTTTTCTCAATGTAAAATTTTATATACTCCCATAAGAATTCACATAAGAGTTATGTGCTTTAAGATAAAATATTAAATCATGTCATCATGCAGTAATGTTTACTATAGAAAACAACGTGTTTCTACTTTTTTTTGGATGTATAAGTAATAGTATAAGAAATACAAAATCAAACTTCTACCTGTGTTGCTTTCTTTCATTTTCATTATCAAGGCTAATACATACCACTAAGAAGCATTCAAGGCAACACAAGCTTAAAACTGATAGTATATTCAGTTGCTTCATCCTGAGAACCTTCAATGAGATAGACATTTTGGCAACATTCCAGGGCATGTCCACAGTGATTTATTTTCTTGTCATGACTAGGCCCCACTCCTTAGTTCTTTAGCATCCCTGTACATACAGGAATTTGTGTGTCAGAAAAGTCCAGACTATAAGTTCCTTAATATCAGTCACTATGGTAATAGTAAGTCTTCTAAACAACCAGAAATAAAATTATTAGAAAATTGAGAACTAAATATTTGGTAAAGTCAGATATATTGGGACAGAGAAAAAGAAAATGGTTGGGTAAGAAGAGAGATATTATGAAAAGGGAATAAATATGTAGAACTGGAAAAAATGGGGAGAGAGAGGCATGAGCCCACTTCTGATGAGCAAAAGATAAGTCATACCTAAAGATAAAACATGAAAAAGAATAAATAACAATTTCAAAGGAAGATTCCCTTAGCAGCAGTGGAATAGGTTGAAGAGCCTAGGTTCTATGACTAGATGAGGCAGTAGGATTAGAGAATATGCCTAGAATGAGTAGCAAGGATAGTTTTTATATTAGAGAGAAAAATCAAGATCAATAAGCAGAACGTGATACACAGGAGATAAAATAGCAGATAGCAGATGAAAGTCCAGTGGCATCACTAGCATGAAGGATTTCCATTTATGTCTATGGGTTTTGATGAACAATCAGAACACACAGAGAAAGAAGCCAGGGCCACATTGTGTGCAATGATCCATGCTATTGTCAGCACTGGAAAGAATCTGTCAGTAGACAAGCTGTGAAGTAGAAATAAGATTCCAGTTGTTAGGAAAATGAATGCAAAATGCAGTTGGGGACCCCATACTAAAAGCCCAGGTATTATCTGGAAATGGCGTCTAAAGCATCCCATGACCAAAAACAAAGAAAGCCACAGACCAGCCAGATAGAATTTTAGACGCTTATATAGAACAAATATTTTGAAGTTTTACTGTCAATTTAAATAAGTTCTGTAAAGTTATTAATTGGTTGATATTGGACCATATGTTAACTCTTCACTGATAAACTGGAGACCAAAGGGTGAACTAATTATGAGGACTATGAGAGATTTTAAGAATATATGTAATGTTTAGCAGAGCATATGATACAAATGCTAAATAAATGTTAATTGTGTTTGTTAACATTGTTATTATTTCCTTAATCCATTTTGTGTTTAGAAAATAAATAAAAGAGGAGTGGAGCTGTACTTAATGTGCAAAAATTCCCTAAGAACAAAAGGTATTGACTGTTAAATGGAAAATGATGGAGACTACAGGGAGAACAGAATGCAAGAACCCATCTCCAGGAGGCAAGGTAACTACAGGATGTGGAAAGATTGAAATCTGATGGTTTAGGTAAAACCATTTATAGTGAAATCTGTGACTTAGAAATTGTCTTAGTAGCTCCAAATATGTTTATTCCTACAGAATAGCTTTGAACATTTACGTTCTTATTTTTGGTCTACATATTTTAAAGCAAACTATACTTCAGAGGCTGTGTTGCTTGCTTATAAATGAACAATATTCACTGGGACATTGAGAGATCTCATCACACTTATGAGCTTCAATGCCACTGTAAAGACAATCAGCTGACTGCATAAGCAGGGACCCAAGGATGCATGTGGAAATACACAGTGCTGTGGTTTAGCACCAAGGTCCAGTAGCACAGACTCTGGACAAACCACTTAAATACAAAGCCTGACTCTAATGTTTACTTTATGACCTTAGGAAAGTTATAAAAAGTCTTTGAGGTCTGGGGATATTCCTGAGTGGTACAGCTCTTGCTGAGTGTGGGCAAGGCCCTGGGTTCAATTCCCATCACTGGGGAAAAAAAGAAAAAAAAAATATTTGAGCTTCAATTTTCTTATCTATGAAATGGAACTAAGACTAATACTTGGTGAGGAGTATTGGGTACAAAGTTCCACCTACACTGCCTGAAATTTAGTGTTAGCTTGCCAGCCAAATTGACTGCTGTCTTTATCAGTGATTCTTAAACTTTGGAATTTCACAGATATATAAATACCCTCCAAATAGATTTTGGGGAACAAAATTCTCTACATTTTCACTTTTTCCAGAAAGGACATTTTAAAGCAATGAAGTCTCCTCAACTCTCACCATTTGAGAGGATAATGGATAGTTTAACAGGAAGAATCAGGTTTGAAGAGATATTGTCTCAAAAGGAAAGATCATCCACTAAATTTTAAAAAAATATATTTTAATGTAAAATTCTGGCATATATTATTTTTATATCAGTTTCTCAAATTTTCCTCAAACATATAATCTCTCATCATCAATCAGGTTTGTGGTATAACTCAGAGGATCCTTTAATCATACAAGTGGTTAAAAAAAAAAAAAAAAAAACTTTCTCTGTTGAGTTCCAAATCTGGAACTCCAATTCCTCAGCATCTCTAGTGCATACTGAAGGAGCAATGAGAGCCCAGGGTATGAAAACTTCATAGGCCTCAGTGGTACTGTAAGGTGGCTGAGGCCAGGCTAGCTTAGGAAAAATTTACAAGTATCCATAGTAAGTAACCACAAAATTGTTAAGAGTTTTGGATGTCACAGTGCTCATAAGCATTGGACCATATCACTGCTAACAGAGTTCAAAGCCAGCATTTGGAAAGCCAAACTCCTGAGAAGTGTTAGATGGTTTTCTACAGATGCCAGAGGAGAGGCTATTTGGATGGGCACATAGAACAAATTCAATGGGAGGAAAATGCAAGTGTATTTTGAACAGATGTACTTAAATCTCTAGAACAGGAAAAGGAGTGGGAGACTGATTTTGTAATGCATATTTTCTGGGATGCTTCACTTCACAAAGGAAAAAAGAGGCTTCATTGAACATACTGAAGCTCCTCTTGTACTCCTTCCTGCAATGAGCTTGGAAACATTCCAAAGTTGCTTTTTTGTAGCTAATGCTGAGAAAACTGTCTGGGAAGCAACTGTTCTAGGAGATGAAGGAATACATATTAAGCAGAGAATGTGGTTTTCAAAGGAAATTGAAAGCTACAACATTCAACTATTTAAATGACAAAGAAAATTCAGTAAACATTCAGTTTGCAAACCACATTTTTCCTTCACAAATGTTAAAAACCTTTTCACCAATGTTTTGTAAGAAAACTATTCACATTTTCTTATTGCATAGTGTAAACAAAAGTATATGATGACACATGTCAATCTCAATACTATCAATGTGATTGCTTTACTCTTTTAGTGTTATGATCTAAAGTATTTTTTTAAATAATTCAAGAACAAATAGTACATGTTTGTAATAGTGTCAATCAAGCATGAGAGAATAATTTCAATGTGCCATTCAAGTAAATAATGATATAGTATAATTCTTGCTTTAAATCTTCCATCAAAAATATTTAGAAAATATTTAGGAACAGAACATATTAGTACACTAGGTGATCTCATATTATAGACAAATCTAAATTTGTCTTACATCATGGTAGGACCCAAGGTCTCATAAATTTAAAAAATCATGGCAGCTCTTAGAGAAAATCACAGAATACATACAGAAAGGCATTTGAGACTAATGCATGGCACAGGCACAGAGAAGATGGCCACTAAACCACAGTCAGAATGAGTGAGTGGTGAGGAATGTTTTCTAGAATGTTAGAGCTTGTTATAATATGAGAAGGAGAAATGAACAGCCATAACTATAGTTATAGCTGCCGCAGTCTGGCTGGGCACAATCAGGAGCCACTTGTCAAAAGAAACTAACTTTATTTTTAGAACCACACACGCCAAACTAAACAGCTCCTCAGGAAAAACCCTCAGAGCCTCAACTGCCACCACCGGCTTTCCACAAGCCTCTCTCTCCCACACAAGCTTCTCTCTACCTCCCACAATCCTCCTGCTCTTGAGGCCGATTGGCTGGGTCACGTGGACGGAGCCAAAAAAGTCCCCCAATGAGCAGCTCCGTGGTCTGAAAGGGCAGGGAAACAGCCCAATGAGCAT
>NW_026000174.1:35845841-35868709 GCF_001458135.2 Marmota marmota marmota | reverse complement strand
CCACCAAAAATTCAAATACGAGTAGATCAACTCAAATCACTTAATGACTTTCAAAAGTTATTAGGAGACATAAATTGGATAAGGCCTTATTTAGGTATACCAACAGGAGAGTTATATAGTTATATAACTATAAATATAGTTATAGTTCATGACAAGTGAAAAACACATCAGGAAATACTCATAGTGCTTTTGGAAAACTACAACTATTTTAATATTGACTGAGGTAAAGACTTAAGTAGGTAAGGGATAAAAGGAATAGATAGGTAGGTAAGTGCTGAATCCTGTGGACAAAAGAACATCATTCTATCCTCAGTGTGATGGATATCTGCCTGCCATACTCACTGATCCCATGTAAACATCATTCTGGAAAAGGCTAAGTTAATATGTGAAAGAAAATGTCAGACATTTGATTTTACAGAAAAAGAGATGTTAACTTAGAGAAGGACTTCAGAAAAGGCTCCTAGAAACAAAACTGTCATCTTGTGTCCAGCTAAACTCCAACACTTCTAATGTACTTTCATATATTATGTTGTTAAATAGAACAAGATTTGTTGTTTCAATAATCCCTAGCAGACCTTACTCTCATATAGGACTTTATGGAATTGGCATTTTGGGGAGAATGTGGTTAAAAGAAAAGTTACTATATTTTCTTGGAATTTAACTGGGGCTACAAAAAGAAAAGAGTTTTAGTAAAGAGATGAGACAGTAGACCAAGCGTGACTAACACAACATGAGCCCTTCCAAATCCTGGAAATATTAACAGTAGGTAAGTTAAAGTTCAAGGTCTAGGAAGAATTGTTTTTAGTTGTTTGTTGTTCTAGCAGTAACTGGGAGCAAATGAAAGGATGTGAAGAAGCTTTCAGAGAGATGCAATCTGATGGACTGAAAGGAAACAATTGACAAAGTCATGAGAGTTAGAAAGCAATTATAAGAATCATAGAGAAAAGTTTTGAAAGTTTACTTTAGACAAAAATCAGTGGAGAGAGAGAAGATGGGAAGATGGAGAAATGTTATGGAAGTAACATTTCTAGGACACGGAAATTTGACAGACAAGATGCCTGAATGCTACTACTGACTGAAATCAAGCACTTAAGTCTGTTCTTTGTGTCATAAGGAAGTAATGATGAAAGGATGCTGGGTTCTATTGTGAATGAATTGACTTCTTAATGTCCTTTGCAAAGCTTGAAGATAAACATATGTGCCAAGAAAAGCCAAATCTCAGGTAGACCATGTTAGATCTTCAAAAAAGCTGCATTGAGGTTGGCACTGCTGATAGGTAGGGGATATCTCTAAGGAATATGATGTCAATGGGGGAGAATTAGAGGCAGATGAGAAAAAGACAAAATTTCTTTGTAACCAGACTCAACAGAACACTTTATGCAGTGCTAGGAGGTGAGACCTGATTCTATGGAAACACAGTGCTCTTAGAGAAAGATAGAAGAAAGTGGCAATTCAAACTACATCACTAATATAAGACTTGACACCATTTGAGCATCTCTAATAATATGTAATTACATAATGCTTATTTGTATCAGGGGAAAATTACAAAGAAAAAGTCAAGGTGAGAGCAACAAGAAAGAATAACGAAAAACGAATTAATAGCACTGAGTAAAATTCTTTCATCCAGGTAGACAGAGGGGAGGTAGTCTCCCTGATGCCCTAATGGCAGAAAAGGAGCAAAATTCATTATATCCACATTCCTAAAGCAGCTCCCAGATTCCCTGCACTGCTTCTGTAGCTCCCAGATTCCCTGCACTGCTTCTGTAGCAGTACTAAACCTGCTTAGAAGGCAAACATGTCAGACAGATTGTAAATCTTAAAAAAAAATAAAAAAGAAAGAAATCACCCCAGGGCCTTCCCCTCACAGAGCAAGGTTAGCAAAGCCCTTGAAGATGCTTTTTCACCATTTCTCAGCTCAAGCCTACCCAGAGGTTTGCAGGCCCCATCTCATTCCATACAAGAAAAAAACACTTGGTTGGTAAAGAGCAGGGATTATCTCTAGGTTGGGCAGGAAAGAAGCCAATGATAGAACCAGTGTTCAGTCCCTTCTCCACTTTCTCCCTGCAGCTTTCCTGGGGGTAGAGCTTTTGACTGTGCTTTGAGATCATTAACTGAAGAATCTTCCTGGGATGCTAGTTATTCAAACCTCTGGTCAGAACAGAAAGAATGATAGGGCCAAAATAAATAAATAAATAGATAAATAAATTAATTAATTAAATATAATATTTAAAGACTGCATATATCAGGTGAAATCATATTCAGTTTTAACAAACTGAAGCCCAGAGACGAAACTCACTGTCAACCTGTATCTACCTACATGACTAAAGTTTGTATTCTTCCCAAGACCTGCATTTCTTTTGAGCAGTGGAACACCTGCTAGGTATAACAAAAAGTTCGAACTTATTAAATATACTCCAAGAAACTATGGTTGTTATTTTCTAAATGATCATGTTTTTGAGATTTTATTATCACCAGTGTTCTTAAGCAATAATTAATATAGAGATTTAAAAGTTTTTATTTCTTTTTGCATGAAGAAAGAACTGAGTGGCCAATATGGAGCACTTGGTGAGTAAAGGAAATACTTACATTTGTTTTTAATCTGACTGGTGGTTAAAGGAAGAGAATTCTCACTCATGTTATTCACTCTATCTTTACCCTTGTTACATAACCATGTGCATGGATGGTGGTAGCAGCATATTGGAAATAAATATTGATGAACTTCTGTGTTTAGGTACTATATGTAATGGCCTCCAATTAATCATATCTCCAATTCTCCATGTTGTAGAGTAGTACCCACCCACATAATTTCTGAGACGTCTATGTGATTGACTATGGCCAGTGGGATATTAAGAAGCCCAGAATAAGCAAAGACTAGAATTGCATTTGTCCCCTGAGGTGTGCCTCTTTGGAATGCTGTCAATACATAGCAAAGCTAGACTTAACATTAACTTGCAGGAGATAAATGGCCCAGCATTCTGCTATGCCTAAAAATTATAAGAATTTACAGGAAAGCCAGGAATGTACTCTATTTCCAACTCAACTATCAGTAGATGGCAAATTATTAATGACTTTCTAAGCACTTTGATTTTCTTCCTTTGGTTTTGTCTTTGTTCAATTATTCATATAGTTGAGGGTTTAAGTAGACTTGGCAAGGTGATGAAGCACATGTTACTTCACCTCACTAACTTTCCTAGATGGGTTCCAATATTTCTTAGAAGAAGACAATTGAAGAGCTATGTTGTGTAAAGGGGATTATTAATTCATTAATAATCATTAATTCAATGAGAATTGAATGAATCACATTATTGTCACACACTACCAGGTTGCATTGTCGGGGGGTGTTTTCTGATTTTAAGAGTTTAGCTTCTCAAAATCCCTAGATAGTATGACAGCCTGCTGGACCCATGTTAGACCTACTGCTCTTTTATTTCTTAAAGTTCTTTCTAAGCAGACTCAGTGAAAGTAAATTTAAAATGTCATCAGCATTTATTCCAGAATTTGCAAAATTCCTTCTTTCTTTCCTTTCACATTATTTTTCAAAGATGAAGTGTGAACATGTATCCTTTAATTTTAAGCAAAGGTGCTATAATTAGAGGGATTAATTTATTCATAGAGTACCCAATGTCTGCCTATTTTGCATAATGTGGTGGTTTTAATAACATAAGGACAAATGTAAGATATATATTCCTATACATACTTATGTATAGCCAGTACAATGCATAATGATATTTTTAGTAGAAAATTCTATGGACCTATGTGAGCACATTAGATAAAGAACTGTTATGTCCATATCCCATAATGTACACAGGACAGTTTTAAGAGTCACTCCAGCTTAAAAGATCTAAGGGAGATAAGAACAGAGGATACAATATCATTTTATACTTTAGAAAAACAAAACATTTTGGAAAATTACATGAATATAGCATAATTTGGCAAGGCAATGAAATCTGCAAGTAAATTTTTAACAAGATCAAACTAAAGTTGAGGAAATACAGTCTCCCTAGGCTTATCTGAACAAAAATAATGATTAAAAAATAAACAAAAAAAAAACTTCTCTTATGTAACCAGTAACATTTTTCCTACCATAAAAATAGCATTCATAGAAGTCAATTACACTCTACTTCTCAATTAACTTTGTAATAAAAGAATTTTAAAGCAAATACTAATTTGGTTATGAGGGACCGTGAGCAATTCAATATCCTTAAGTGGCCTAGAACTTTTAAAAGGGAAAATTTGTGAATCTCTAAAATGCATATGTGTAAACAGTTTCAAAAACTAACAAATTCTGATATAGTATTTTATGTCTTAGCAATAATGGATAAATAACATTTAATTAATAATTGAATACTACTATGCCAACACTATGGTCTTTTTACCTAATTTTATATTCAACAATCCTTTGATTGGAAGTTTAACTCACAAAGTAGTTTATCCATGTAAAGTTATACATGTAAAGCATTTCCCATTGCTCTTTACATAAAATGATAATCTGTGACCATGTATTCCTATCAAAGAATAATGGTTATCAATTGCTTAACACTGGATTGTTGAAAATCATCTGAATACTTCATCTTGTTAGATGGGATTATATCCATTTTAATAATAAAGAAATTTGGTAAAGTAGAAGAGCAGGATTTTATAATCCTGAAACATGGCTCTATCTGATTAATTTGACAGTCTGATTATATGGTCTAATTTGACTAATAAATTCTTCAAATCTTATTCACAGCATGACATTTAAATTCAGTGTTATTTCAAGAGAATTAAGTGAAGAAATGGAAAAGAATATTTGAGGTTGTTTTAATAACTGTAAAGGGCTTTGATATTAAATAGCAATTCCAACTGCAAACAACCAAAGACAAGTGCTGACTAATAGGAATGGCCAATTTTAAAACTTTAGGTAAAAAATATTGAAAAAGTAAATAATAAGTGTTTTCCTCACCCCAACTTGAACTTGTGTGTAGAACTGTGGTATCATTGAATATATTATTGTTGGTTTTCTTTTTTTCTATCAACAATTTCCAATTTATATACAGTAAAGATACAAATTTTATATATAAGATAAAGTAGTGGAATAATTTGAATATTCATCAATAAAAGTTAAGGTTAGGGAATTAAGATATCAGGTATGATTTGCAGCACAGGTGAACAAATAAATATAGTTATAATGAAAAGACAAAATACTACATTTATAAAATATAAGTATCTAAATGCAGAAACTAATTAAAATTTTATAAGAAATGTAAGACTAGAGTAAAACAAATGTGTATCTTGTTTCTTGGAAATGTAGATTATAGTATTTCCATGAGAAACATTGTTGAAATAAAATAGAAAACAAAATATCAGTAGAATGCTTTGTAACTATTTAAAAATATGTCTAAAAATATTTAAAATAACAGCAAATAACGTTGGCAAACTAGTTTTAAATTTGTTTTACACCTGGACAATATTAAATATTGTAGAAAAAGCTAAGAATCCCTGATATATGGAAACTCAACATATGATAAAGGAATTTTCTCAAAGCAGTAAGGAAAAAAGCTGTTCAGTGAATAGTGCTTGCATATTTTAGCTACTTCAAAAAACTAGAAATTATATCAAGAGTTGAATCCTTTTTTTTACCTGCACAAACTTGAGTACTGTTGGACTAATATGCACAAACTTGAGTACTGTTGGATTAATATGTTAAATACAATTTTTAAAAATCTTAACAAATAAGAAGGATATATATGTGTGTCAGTGTGTGTGTGTTTGTATGTGTGTATATATATATGTATGTGTATATATATATATACACACATACAAACATACACATATATATACACACATACAAACATACATATATATGCATATATATAAATACACACACATATATACGTATATATGTGTATATGTGTATGTATATGCATATATGTGTGTATGTATACACACACATACACGTATATATACATATACACACATATGTACATATTTATGTATATACACACATATGTGTATGCATATGCACACACACATATACATATATATACACACATATGTTTTAGTAGTTTTGAAATATGAATATTTTCTAAATTAAAATTAGTAAAATAAAAAGAAACAACTTAATTATCTTTAAATATGTAAATATTTATAAATATGACTAAAGGACTAAAAAAAAATCAAGAAGAAAAAAGCACATTGAAAATTACAAGACAGAAGACAATTTCCCTCTGTATAAAAAGATGTTTTTTTAAATATATACACAATAATTTAGACTATTGAGTAGGGGAATAAATCTACCATTTTATAAAAAAAGAAATCAAAATAGAAATAAATATCTGAACATATACTTAGTTTGATTTAATTAAAGTTGTGCAAGTCAAATATACAATTAAGTAATCAAACAGCAATGATTATTACTTATTTTTTGGCAAGTTTGGAAAAAATATAGGTTGGTAAATGTGTATATTTTGTAAGGGTTTTGAAGCAAAATTTTGCAACTCCAATTAAAACAAATTGTGCATACCCATTGACTCAGTAATTACTCTCCTGGGAACCCATCTCATGAATAAAGTTAATCAAAAAGCAAAAGGGTGTTCTTAATATTGGCCATTTTAGCATAATTTTTACTGTTCTTCTGAGAAAAAAATACACACAAAGTTTACTGTATGGATTTTAAAGATATATACATACATATTGCTATATAATTAATTCTTAAATAGAGTTTTATGAGGTTCTAACAACAGGATTTACTTTAGAAATTATATTGAATTACCAATGTTGATTACAGAATAGATATGAAATAGAAGTTGAATAAATAGAACACAGGTCCATCATGTTCACATTGAATGTTTGGTATTATTAGTGAAATAATCTGAGAATTATCTCTTTACATTATAAAAAAATGTATCATCCATAAAAGAAATGAAGAAAGCAATAAAGCAAGTTTGGCCTCCAGGTAAATATTTGGGATTTTAATAGCCCTAGTTTTCTCTCATCATACCCAGTGCTGTATCCAGGGACATCAGTTAAAATAAGTAGATGAAAATTTTATTTGAAGAAATATTATTTTTAAATAGCCACAACATCATTCAGCTTTTCTAAATAACAGTGACTAGAATATATTTTTGCTCTTTTAATTTTCATTTTCAGACAGTTTATAGCTAATGTATTCATTGCAACTGAGTTGATATAGATAAGAATTGTACTTCATTAATATTTTATTAAATTCCAAAATTAAAAACCAGTATTACCCTAATATCAAAACCAGGTAAAGCAGTATCAAGGAGAAAACTTTGAACCACCATTATTGATGAACATAGATGCAAAAATTCTTAATACAATATTGGCAAACTGCATGCAAAAACACATTTAAAAGATGGTGCACCATGATCAAGTGGATTTTATCCCAGGGATGAAAGGTTGCTTCAACATATGAAATTCACCACATAAACAGTGTTAAGGTCAAGAATCACATAATCATCTCAATAGATGTAGGAAAAGCATTTGACAAATTCATGTTTAAAACACTAGAGAAACTTGGAATAGAAGGAACATATCTCAACATTTTAAAGGTTATATATGACAAACCCAAGACCAACATTATAGTGAATGGAGAAAAACTGAAAACATTTCTTCTAAAAAGAGGAAGAAAACAAGGATGCCAACTTTTATCACTTCTATTCCACATTTTTGAAATGCTAGACAGAGCAATCAAGCAAGAGATATAAGATCAACACTCACAAATCAATCACACTCCTATACTCCAACAAAGAATTGGCTGAAAAAAACAAATGATAAAAACCATCACATTCACAATAGCCTCAAAAAAGTGAAATAAAATATTTGGGACTCAATCTAACAAGAGAGATGAAGGATCTCTACAACAGAAACTATAGAACACTAAAGAAAGAAATTGAAGGAGATCTTAAAAGAAAGACTTCCCATACTCTTGGAGGTAGAATTAATATTGTCTAAATGCTCAAACTACCAAAAGTGCTATACAGATTCAAAGCAATCCCCATCAAAATAGTAATGACATTCTTCACAGAACTAGAAAAATTGTGTGGAATTAAGTTTTGCAAAACAAGAGATACAAAATAGCCAAAGCAATTATTAGCAAGAAGAACAAAGCTGCAGGCATCACAATATCAGACCACAAATTATACTACAGAGTACTATAATTAGTATTGGCATGATACTGGTACAAACAGGGATGAAAGTCATTGGAATAGAATAGAAGTCACAGAGACAACCTCATATAAATACAATTATCTAATACTAGAAAAAGGTGTCAAAAATATATGTGGGAGGAAATGAAAGATAGTCTCTTTCACCAATATAGCTAAGAGTACTGAAATTCCACATAGAGGATTACCAAAATTCTACATGTAGAAATATAGAATGATGAACTTTGACCCCTCTCACCCTGTAAAAAACAAGCTAAATATTGAAGTTTTTACTATCACATATGCTTAATGTCTAACTCTTATAATATATTAAAAGTGTGCTTATTTGGCCAAAGATATTTAAAGATAACTAATTAATAAAAAAAATATATCATTAGGGGAGATCCAAAATGGCAGGCAAGAGGGAGGCAGCCTCTGTGTCACTCTGTGACCTGGAACTCATGAAGTGAGAATACTGCTTTTCTGTGAGAGATATTCCTGCTCCTGCACAGAAATCACGGCCACTGTGCCCATGCAGGGCTCCAGGCCTCAGCGCCAGAGTAGATCTCCCAACTACTAGCCCACGCAGGACTACCGGGTGCCCAAGCAGGACTGTCAGCATCAGCACCCATGCAAAATTTTCAGCCACCCACTTGAGCAGAAATTCCTGATGCAGCTCCTACACAGGACACTTGGCAGGAGGATCTCCAGCTGCCACTCCTATGTGGACCATCATCAACCAATGTGGGACTCCTCCAGTTACCTTCATCTTGGGATTCTGCAGCAATGGAGATAGTCCCCTACACACCTTAGCCCACCTGCACCAGAGAACTTCACAAAGGCTCTGAAGACAGCCACAGCCACATGCTACACACCTCAGACAGTCTCTGAACTCATTGTCCAATGCTGTCCCCCTGGCTTCCCCCTCAACTGACACCCATCACTGAAAGCAAAAGCCTCCATCTTGGGTCACCTTCATCACCGTCTTTAGTGGGGGCAACTCCCAGTTTGGAACTCTGGCTGCCAAGGTACCCAGTTTCTAACTGCCCCCTCTCCCCAGCAGCCACTTAACCCAGCACAGTGACTGCCCTACCAAAAACAGCTCTCAGCGGGGCAGGCATACCCAAAGCTCCACACACAAAAGCCCCAGAGAGAAATGTCCCTTTTTAGGAAGCAGTAAGGGAAGGGATGAGTGGGATACAGTTTAGATACTAACCCAGATATCAGGACCTGGGAGGTCTTCAGGTGAGATAAGGAGACAAGACCAGGCACTCATGACAGGAGAAGGTCCAAAAAGAGATCCCTGAGGTGCAGTTGCCCTTCAAGGACAGCAGGTGCCATACCCCACTTTCAGGTACCCTCCACCCAGAACCAACCCTCCCTCCCTGGTTACCTTTGCCATCCGAAGGGTGGAGATACCAGCTAACAACAGATGACCCCACCTATTGGGCGAGAAGGGAAGCAGAAATGATACTGATCTCCAATCAAAACAATCGTTGTTTCTTCCTTTGAGATTTTTTTCTTTTTTTCTTTCTTTTCCACCTCTATTCTTCTACCCTCACATCCCCAACATATATAAAACCAGGTATTTTGCATGGATTAGGATATTGAGGACTGGGATCACTCATAGGATATTACAGTTGTGTTGTATATTCTTTTCTTTTTCTTTTTTTCTCCATTTTTACTATTTTAACATTTTTTTTAATTTTTCAATATATATGAGTGTTTGTTTTATGTACTCTACTGTCTTCCCATTTACTTGTGTACCCAAAATTACTTCCTCTCTACTTTCCTGCTACTAACCTGTTTTAAATTTCTCTTTCCACACTTCCTAAGATATAATAATTCTTTTTTTATTGGTTGCTAAAAACATTACAATGAACTTGACATATCATATTTCATACATTTGATTCAAGTGGGGTATGAATTCTTATTTTTACCACATGTACAGATTGCAGAATCACATTGGTTATACATCCACGTTTATATATACTGCCATAATACAACAGATATAATAATTCTATATTCTCACAGCCTACTTCCTCAGCATGTTATCCTATACCTCATCCCTGGTTCTTTGTCCACCATTAGAAACTGTAAACTCTTTTACAAACCTACTGATTATATTGTAGATAATATTTGAATTCACAATTTCTGTACATTGTGACCAAACTGTAAATGTCTATTAGCAACTATTTGTTTTTAGGTGGTATATTGTGTATATTTGGATCTGTAAACATTGTCCTACCCCTCAAAGGAGAGGTATTGGAAAACTACAAGGGCACTATAAGCCTATAGGGTAAAAACAGAAATGCCTCAGATCCACACATGAAAAGACAAGGGAAGAAAGTGCCCTAAACAAATCAAAATACCACATTATTAGAATCCATGGCCAGCACAACAGATGAAAGGACAGAGATGGAGTTCAGGATGTACATGATTAAAATGTTCTATAAATTAAAAGATGATATAAGAGAGCAAATACAGGCAGCAAAAGATCATTTCGACAAAGAGTTATATAAACAAATACAGGAGGCAAAAGATTACATCAATAGGGAGATAGAAGTTCTAAAAACAAACAAACAAACAGAAATACTTGAAATGAAAGAAACAATAAACCCAATTAAAAGTTCAATTGAAAACATCACCAAAAGATTAGACCACTTGGAAGATGGGACCTCAGACAATGAAGACAAAATATATATTCTTGAAAAAAATGTAGACCACACAGTGAAAATGGTAAGAAACCATCAGTATGATATTCAAGAAATATGGGATAGCATAAAAATACCAAATTTAAAGTTATTGGGATAGAAGAAAGCATAGAGTTCCAAAAAAAGGAATGAGCAATCTATTCAATAAAATAATATTAGAAAATTTCCTGAACATGAAGAATAAATTTGAAAACCAAATGCTAGAGCCTTACAAGATGCCAAATGTACAAAATCACAACAGATATACACCAAGGTACATTATAATGAAAATTCCTAATATACAGAATAAGTAGAGAATATTAAAAGCTATGATAGAAAGTAATCAGGTTACATACCAAGGGAAACCCATTAGGTTATGTGCAGATTTTTCAACATAGACTCCGAAAGCTAGAAGATCCTGGAAAAACAAATGTGTAACTTTGAAAGAAAATGGATGCCAACCAAGAATCTTGTATTCAGCAAAATTAAGCTTTAGATTTGATGATGAAATTAAAATATTCCATGATAAACAAAATGTTAAAGAATTTATAGCTAGAAAACCTGCACTATAGAACATTCTTGACAAAATATTCTATGAAGAGGAAATGAAAAAGAACAATGAAAATCAGCAGAGGGAGGTATTACACTAAAGGAAAAACTAATCAAAGGAGAAATAAAGTCAAGTTAAACAAAAAAATAAACAAAAATTATTGAGAATACAAATCATGTCTCAATAATAACCTTGAATGTTAATTGCCTAAACTCACCAATCAAAAAACATAGGCTAGCTGATTGGATTAAAAAAACCCAATATGCTGCCTTAAAGAAACTCATAGGAAAAGACATACACAGACTGAGGGTGAAAGGTTGCAAAAAGCATATTGTATAATTGTATAATTCACATGGACTGTGGAAACAAGTAGGGGTTTCCATTCTTGTATCAAATAAAGTACACTTTAAGCTAAAGTTAGTCAAAAGCGATATAGAATGACATTTCATACTGCTCAAGGGAACCATACACTAACAAGACGTAACAATTATAAATATATATATGCCCAATACAACAGAGCATCTATGTTCATAAATCAAACTCTTCTCAAGTTCAAGAGTCAAATTGACCATAACACCATAATTCTGGGTGACTTTAACACACTTCTTTTATAACTGGATAGAACTGCCAAATAAAAGTTCAAAGAAACTACAGAACTCAATAATACAATCAGTAACTGAGACTTAACTGACATGTAAAGAATATTTTATCCTTCAATGAGCAAATACACTTTTTTCTCAGTAGCACATGGATCCTTCTCTAAAATAGACCATATATTATGCCACAAAGCAATTCTTAACAAATAAAAAAAATGTAGAGATACTACCCTGAATTCAATCAGATCACAATGGAATTAAAATAGAAATCAGTGATAAAATAAAAAATGAAAACTACTCCAACTCCTGAAACTAAATAATATTCTACTGAATGTGTTGCAAAAGACATCAAGGAGGAGATTTAAAAAAATCTTACAGGTAATGAGGACACAAACACAACATATTGAAAGCTCTGGGACACAATGAAGGCAGTACAAAGAGGAAAGTTCATTGCATGGAGTTCATTCCTCAAAAGAAGAAAAATTCAACAAATAAATGACTTAAAATTACATCTCAAATTCCTAGGAAAAATGAACAAATCAACACCAAAAGCAGTAGAAGATAAGAAATAATTAAAATCAGAGCTGAAATCAATGAAATTGAAACAAAGGAAACAATAGGAGAAATTGACAAAACAAAAAGTTGGTTCTTCAAAAAAAAATAAATAAAATTGACAAACCCTTAGCCATGATAATTAAGAGAAGGAGAGAGAAAACTCAAATTACTAACACACATGAAGAAAAAGGAAATATCACAACAGACACAACAGAAATACAGAAGATAATTAGAAATTATTATGAAAACTTGCACTCCAATAAAATAGAGAATGTTGAAGGCATTAACAAATTTCTAGAGTCATATGATTTGCCCAAATTGAATCAGGATGACATACACAATTTAAACAGATCAATTTCAAGCAATGAAATAGAAGATGCTATCAGACGAATACTAACCAAGAAAATGTCAGGACCAGATGGATACACAGCTGAGTTCTACAAGACCTTTAAAGAAGAACTAATACCAATACTCTTCAAATTATTTCATGAAATAGAAAAAAAAAAAAAAAGGAAGCACTTTCAAACTCATTCTTTGAGGCCAATATCAACCTGATTCCCAAACAAGGAAAAGAAACATCAAAGAAAGAAAACTCCAGACCATTATCTCTAATGAACATTGCTGGTATTCTCAAAAAAATACATTGTTGGTAGGACTGGAAATTGGCGCTGCCAATATGGAAAACAGTATGGAGATTCCCTGGAAATCTGGGAATGGAACCAACATTTGACCCAGCTAACCCTTTCCTTGGACTGTACCCAAAGGACTTAAAAACAGCATACTCCAGGGACACAGCCACATCAATTTTTATAGCAGCACAATTCACAGTAGCTAAACTGTGGAACCAACCTAGATGCCCTTCAGTAGATGAATGGATAAAGAAAATGTGGTATATGTACACAATGGAATATCACTCAGCAATAAAAGAGAATAAAATCATGGCATTTGAAGCTAAATGGATGGAGTTGGAGACTATAATTCTAAGTGAAGTCAGCCAATCTCAAAAAATGCAAATGCTAAGCTGGGGTTGTGGCTCAGTAATAGAGTGCTCACCTAGCACATGCAAGGCCTTGGGTTCAATCCCCAAGACTACATAAAAAATAAATAAATTTTTAAAAAAGGTTGTTGTGTATTTAAAAAAATAAAGTCAATAAAAAGAGAAAATTTTTAAAAAGGTATTTTAAAAAATCAAATGCCAAATGTTTTCTCTAACATAAGGAGGCTGATTCATAGTGGGGTTGGGAGAGGGAGCATGGGAGGATTAGACATCTAGATAAGGCAAAGGGGTAGGAGGGGAAGGGAGGGGTCATGGGGAAAAATGATGGTAGAATAAGATGTATGTCAATACCCTAAGTACATGTATGAAGACACGAATGGTGTGAATACACTTTGTGTACAACCAGAGATATGAAAAATTGTGCTCTATACTTGTAATATGAATTTTAATGCATTTTGCTGTCATATATAACAAATTAGAATTTAAAAAATCAACAATTGAGTATTTCTAAAATTTTCTCCTTGAATATGTGATTCAAAGAATTTGCTAGGATAGTGATTTTTTTAATTGCAAGGTTTTTAATAAAAGTATTCCTATTATTCAAAAGGCTACAAATAGATCATTTGAATTAGCACTAACAAAATATGACATGGAATGCTGACCATTTCATGAAAAAACTTTGCTATTGGGACAGATTACAAAACATAAACCTTAAAGCAAAAGGATCCATCCTCCCATTACCACATATGTATGTGTGTGTGTGTATATATATATACTAAATATGTACTAAATATGTATTAATATACACAAAAGTATCATTATGCAAAAGTATTAACACATAAATATTCATAAAATATTTGTTTGAATATATCTAAATTTAATACAAATATATTTACATTGTCGTGAATGTATTTATATTTTAATTGTATAATTATAAAATATATAGCAATATATTATTATTATTTATAATCTATATATTATATATTCACATCCTTTTTATTTATTTCTAATTGAGCAGCTCCAGGTAAAAATTCCTCTTGACTACAAACATGAGTAACACATACTAAAAAATAAATTGGGTTTAAAAAAATTAGAAGTGGACACTAAAAAATATGTTTCATGGGCAGTTTATGGGAGAAAAAAAGGGAAAAAAGTGTGCTTTTTTGGTGCTTATGAATAAGGCTAAATTAAATATCTTCCTCCCTCTCTCCCTCTCTCTCTCTTTTATTTTTTTAAGCCACTCTGTTTGAAGATTTAAGAATTCTGATGTCTAAGTATTGCTTGTCCAAGGTCACAGGGCTAGTGATTATTGCACATGGAAACTAAGCTAGGTCTTTAGATTGCTCCATCTGTTGTATGTTGCCCTGCTTCTTGTCAGGGACATTTAAGTTAGCGAGGGTCTGTTTTCTAGGAAAAAAAGGACATAAATGGGATCAAATGCTAGGGTAACCAAATTATCTAATGAATATCAAGAAAGACCATTTTGAAGTGTTTAGTGTTTAGAAGTTGGAAGTCTGGGTTATTATGTACATTTTTCACTTGTACACAGTGACAGTTCAACTCATGCCTTTTCTTTATTGTCTGCTATTTTTATTTATATTGTTTCTCTTCAGAGAAGATGAACCGATGATTAAATCATCCCCCAAAATTGTTATTTTTAAATTATGAAGAATATGGATAGACGATGTAAGAAATATCTATTGTTTTGGTTTTGTTTCCTGATCTATGACCCTTCCTTCTTTTGGAAAGAGCATTTTATTCTTTCCTAGTGCATCTACCCCTGTTCTCCCCCAGTTATATGATAGTCTGTCTGGTCAATCAATATTCTGTACATTTGACTATAAAAATGCCATCAAAATGGATACTTAAAGTCTAATCAGGTCCAATCACAGTGAATTTCAGAACCTACTCAGGGGAATCTGAGGAAACCTGAGGAAAAATCTCTTCCTACCAAGGTTGTTAAATTTAGTATCTTGTAGCAGGTATTTTGTTTCCTCCGGGATAAAGATTGTGAATGAAGTTGGCAGAGTAAAAGCAAAAGAGGAAGAAACATAATGAATACTGAGACTATTATTTATGCCATTCTTTCTATATTGACATACCTATATATTGGGGGAAAATATATGGATATATTTTTAAAATCTACCTTTTTTCAATGTCAGTAATAAAGTTTAATATACTTTTAGCACTTTGCTATATACTAAACAAATTTCCTCAAGTTATCTCCTTTCAGCCCTACAAAAACTCCACATGAAACCAGATGAGTAGACTCATAAGACAGGTTAAGTGATTTTTATAAGCCAATATGTCACTATCAAGATGCAGTTTTCAGTAATGAGAGAGAGCTAAAGCATTCTATCTCATAGGAAGCCGGTATGCCTTGGAATTCTGTATTTTACAAAGGAAAGACAAGAGAAATGTAGGCACATTGAAGCCAGTGATTAAAGTGCAAGTGGAATCACTGTAGTTGATCTTTGATATTTCAATTGAACGTGTATGGGAGGACTCCTGCAGGGCAAAGCTTATTTTCTGTTTGACCCTTACAGCACACAATATAGTGTTTCTTTCAGGCTAGGCATTCTTGCATTTTAGATCTTTTGTTGATCTACAATATTTTTTTCAGAGTTTCCCAAGCTCATGCTAGCTGCATTTATGGTGTTAGTTTTCTCTGAATCATATTGTATTATTAGTATTATTTTTTTGGTAGTGGTGTTATTGTTTAGTTTTGGTTGTTTGTGAAAAAAATTATCTTTTCCTGCTTCCCATATAATCTATACATTATTTTCTTATTTTAGTGAGTCATTAATGGTTTGCTGATCTCTTTAAGTTCTTAAGTTTTATATATGTAATATAGATATAGATATAGATATATAGATATATATATTTAAACCAGAGTTGTTGAACAGGAGTATTACAAAAACTCTGAAGAGCACTGAAAGACTTCAGTTCTTAGAGCTGATGAATTGTTGGAAGGACAGTTCTAATCTGCCAATTCAATTTGGAACATTTTCCAAGTCAATTCTGAAATCCAGGGTCATGAAATCTAGAATATTCATAAGACTTTTTTAATTTTTCTGATCAAAATTTTCACCTGGTGTGTTTGTTCACTTATTGCCAAGAAAGTCTTTAGATTGCTTGGATTAACTGTTCTTTGGACTCTAGACTAGAGGGCAGAAAGCAAGTCAAGAAATCTGGTCACTTTAGCCCCACTCTCTGTGCCCCTCAAAATCCATATCCCACTTCCCCGCTTACCCATCCCTGGTCTAAAAAATCCCTTCCAAGTTTACTTAATGTTGTGCTTATGTTGTTTTATTTTTTTGAGATACCTATTTATTTGGGGGAAAACTATGGATAAACATTAAAAATCTACATTTGTTCAATGTCAGTAATAAAGTTGAATATACTTTAGCATTTTGCCATTTTCAAAGCAAATGTTTCTCACATTATCTCCTTTTATCTTTATAAAAACTCCACATGATACCAGATGAAGAGAGGTTAAATGATTTTTTATAACCAAACACTGTATATTTGAGCAAGAGCCTGAAACACAGACTTATGACATTGGCTTAAGTATGTATTCCACAGTGTTTTGCTCCTGTGTGAGTTTCTCAGCACAATTATTTATTCATTAGTTACATTTTTCGTTAGTTATTTAGAAAATATACTCCAAAAACATTTTGCCTTTCAAACTTTGAGGACAAGAGCTTCTATTTAAAATGAATCTTTCTCTTGAGCGCTAATCTTCCCATCATTTACACATAATTCCATCTCTGAGGGAAAAATCTCCTAGGTAATAAGAACTTATAGAAATTCCTATTTACTTATATATGTGCATACATATATATGTTGTGAAATACAAATAAATATACATATATATATATATATATATACCTAAGGTTCTGTAAAATTTGAATCATTCAGAAAAGCACAAGTATTCATTTTAGCCTATGTTCAGATGTACAATATAGAAACTGAATTCATTTGAGTTTTCTGATAAAAACTTTGCTTGGTGTTACAGATGCTTTCCATAACTTTTGTTTGTTATCTTGGTGCTAGTTTGTTTGAGTCTTATGACCACTCTTAGGTAGTAACATGGTTAGAGTGTTTAGTATTTAGAAGTTGGAAGTCTGGTTATTATGTACATTAGGATAGAAATTTGTACACTAGGATAGCCCAAATATAAAGATATTTGGGCTTCTTGTAGCTACACATCCCCATTTACGAATCTCCCTTTGATGCAACTAGAGATAGGTTCATATTTGAGTTGAAGTCCTCCGTAAGAATATATTTAAATACAGAAATGATTTATGTTATAGTTTGAGTATAGAATGTCCCCCAAAAATTTGTGTGTTGAATAATTGGTCCCCAATACAGCAATGTGCAGAGGTGGGGTTTTGGGGAAGTGAGTGGATCATGAAGACTCTAACTTCATCAATAGATTAATCCATTGATGAAAATCGTATCTGTGACTAATCCATTAATGAATTCATAACTGAATCCAGTTGGAAAGTAGTGGTTGGGCCTAGTTGAAGACAGTAGGTCTTATGTGTCTGCTTTTGGGTACTCCCTCTCATTCTCTCCCCTTCTCCTTCCTCCTCCCAGTCACCAAGGGGAAAGCAGCTTTGCTGTGTCATGCCCTGCCTTACCATAGGCCCAGAAAGAGTGGGGCCAGCTGACAATGCACTGAAGCCTCTGAAATCATTACCCCAAATAAACCTTTCCCAAGTTGATTTTTTAAAGGTATTTTGACACAGAGATGAAAACCTAAATAACACAACTTGTAACCAGAAATGCTGTCCCCTGTATCATCTTGTAAGACCATACTGCTTAGAAAATTAGGAGTCTCCACCATTAGGGGAAATAAAAATCTGCCCGATTCATGTCAAAAATTATTGTTAAAGAGTAATAGAAGTTTTAAGTAGATGACCAGAAGTTCTTTATCAGTAACCTTAACATCTGAAAATCCAACAAACAAGTTTACCTGAAACAAGAAAATGTTTCATGCATAAAGATAATCAGCACATATAACATCAAAACCTTGAAAAAAAAAAAAAAAAAAATATATATATATATATANCCAAAACATACTTTTTCTACTCTCCTTTTTATGTGATAGTTTACCTTTTATACAATTTTTAGTCCCCAACAAATTTCCTGTAGAACTCTAAATGTGTTATATCCTTTTCTAGTATACAGTATTGCCATTGAGTTCATGAATGAATTCAACCTAATGTTTTTGTTGATAAACTTTATTTTTTTGTCTCCTGAGGAATTTCATTTTAAATTTTATTTTAGTTAATTTTAATTTAATTTGATAAGTTCTAAATCTTATGACACAGATAAGTTTTGAGTATTATACCTGATATATTAGCCAAACAAACTTTTAAAACTGTAGTGTCTTTTTACTCCTTTGCAAACTTTTAAAAAATATTTTACTTATTTGTTTCTATTATTTCCTCAATTCTTCTTTTGTTTTATCCAGCTTTTCTCTGTGCTTTGAGTAAACAACCCCATCAGAACAATTATGGAGAAAGAAAAGTTTGAGGACTCACCATTTCAGAGATCTTAGTCCATACAAGGCCAGCTGCATTCCCAGGGGGCTTGAGGTGGGGCAGAAGAGTTTGACAGAGGGAAGAAGCTCCTATGCTGATCAGGGAGAATACAGTCCTGATGATACGCTGAAAAATATGGGGGGCAGNATATTCAAATATATACTCCAATCACTGAATGGGTTCAGACTCTTACAACCCAAGCGTTTTTTCCTCTGACCCTTTTTAGCATTATCTCACACATGAGTTTTTGGGACACCACACATCCAAACCACAACACCTGTGGGGAAAAAAAATGATAATGACATTGTTTCTTCTATGATGATTTTCTTCTGGGGTAAAATCTATTATTCTATAGCTGAGCTCCTTTTGTAATTTAGCTTAATTCATGCATTTTTAATAGAAACCATATTAGTAATTCTTATTGTCTCCAGTTGCCAGTTTAAATGAAAATTTTGTTTTTATAGATGGGATAACTTCTCCTTGCTTCAATGCTAGTAATAGTCATACTTTAAGTTTCATATTTGCCTTTTGAGCACTTAATTTTATATGTTTGTGTTTTGGATTTTCTTTATGCTGTTTTCATGGGTGGTTCTCATTATGTATTTTACTCAAGGTCTGGGTGATTATTAATTTTGTTCTTATCATTTCTTTTGAGGATGGCTCTGTGTTTATCTGTGAACATTTTTTTCAATTTACCATGCACTCTATTTTGCAATTATGAAATTGTTCTAAAATTATGACTTTGGTGTGGAAGATGCAAAAGGAGGATCCACTGTTTGGATTTATTTACTGGGTATTTGTGATTTACTCTCTTTATTGATTGATTGATTGATGACTATTTAAAATATGACTATACTTCTTTTAAATTAAAAAATAGCTCTTTATTTAAGCAATACAAAAGAAAAATAAACTTACTAAGAAACTACTAATGCTTTTTTTTTTAAATGTTTCCCAATATTTTGAAATGTTTCAAAACAACAAAAAATGTTTAAATATGTGTACAATAAACAACAAAAGTTCATCATCTATTATCTCTAATTTTGAATACTTTACCTACTCTGGGAAAGCATCATTTTTTCATGAGTTTCATTATTAAGCTATACAAGTATAGACTCTTAGGGAAGGGTAAACCAAAGTCTCATCAGCCCAACAACAGAGGATGAGGAAACTTCAGTGAAAAAGATAACTGAGCCATATCCTCAAGCCTAATGTACTGAGAAGCAAGCTGTGCTGACAAGGACACAGGACTGGAGCTGAAAGTTACCTGCTGACTCTGCAGCCCCAGCTGTGCCTGTGACATCTGATCCAAGCATCTGTCTGCTGCTCACTGAGCAGATCCCACAGAAATCCGAGAATGTATGCAAATTATTTCAAAAAGGCAGCAGGTGTTGAGTGTGTTCCTAAGTTGCAACAGCCCTCATGAAGTTTCATTTAACTTCACGTGTCAACATTTATAAGCATTTTCTCCTAATTGGCAATCACTTGACAATGGGGCAGAGTAGTTCAAGCTGAAATTTTTCTGGGACTAAATGTTCAATATTGCTTCCAGATTGTGGGCAATTGCTGAAGGAATAAAGTAACAAAAGAAAAGCACTTTTTAAAAATATATGACAGCTTCAAGTTCTTCCTGGTATTCCAAAGTTCTAAAAGGAATGAAGTATTTTTTTTATTTTATAATATATTCCAATATGACTTAATTATTGAAATCTGTGCTATCCCAGAGATTCATTTTTCCCCTCTTATGGGGTTTGAATTCCATGTCTTAAAGTAGAACAGGGGGAAAATGAAGCATGTGTACAAAAAATAATATGAGTGTAAACAATGATAAAATTCTTTTTTGATTATAATATAGAGGAGTATAGGTCATGTTTCCATAACAGTAACAAGTATAGAATATATTTATATTTTTGATAAAATGTGCTACAGTTTTTTTCATTGGCATATTAATTTCAATTCATAACTCCTTTTAAACAATACTTTTTTTTGGCTCTACTTGTAAACTTAAATAAAGTTCTTGTTTCTACTTGTAAACTTAAATCTTTTCTGGAAATTGAGTGAAAATAGTGAAGTGTGGAGACCAAACTTGGAAGCTCTAGTTGCTTCAAAGTGTATAGCAAAACATCTACCAATGGAAATCAGAGTCTTATTTAATCAATGATTTCTTGATAAGTGACGATTATAGCAAAAACTAGTTTAGCCAAAATTTAGAAAGTTTTCACTGAATAGTAGTGAATATTCTATATTAAACAGGACACTCCAAATCAGGAGTCCTTAATCCAGGGTCCTTGGATAAAAATCAGGAGATTGTGAGTTTGGATGAAAATATTTGATCTTTATTTCACTAACCTCTGATATTTAGCAAATCCTACAATTGTATTAGCAATAGTGATTCTGTCCTCAACATACAACAGAGAAATTTTTATATAAAATGTGATGCTTGAATACAGATCCTACTAAATGTCTTTTGTTGCCATAACTTTGAAATGAGTTAATATACCTGTTGCTGGATCTTTTTATTTACAATGTTTTAATAACTTCATTTTCTACATTTCATTTTCTTCTAGATTATTTATTGTATTTATTTGATAATATTCTGAAAAGCATCTCCATGCTTCCTCAAACTGAAAATCCACTGCACAATACAATTTTGAGATTTCTAGGTCTACCCTAAAACTATTCCTTTTCTTTCACATATCACATTTAACACTAATTTGACCTGTTCACGTCTTCTTTAGAATAGATATCAAATCCTTTTGGTCATCTCCACTATATTTGTACGATCAAGCCACAACCTTACCTTCCCTACCAGGATGACATGGCCTGACATAGTTGTAAAAGGTCCAGCTCAATCTTTCAGCCTCTCTCAGCTATTCTCTCTCTACCTTAATATATCAAGAGAAATTAGACTCTGTTGAACTTTTCAGGATTAAAAATAAAGAGAAAAGTCTGATATGGAGAACAGCAGGAGGGAAACCAGGTATGAAGCTGATAACTTAAATATACCTTGATAAAACTAGATAGGAATAGTGATCATGAAGATAAGAATGAGCAAAAATATTTTGACCAGAACATTGGCTATATGTAAACAAAAGAGATTCATTAAAGGTCACTGCACGTGATTAGATTTAAAAAACCTAGAATACAATATGGTGGAAACAATCATTGAGAGGGTATTTTTTAAGTTACCTGGTTTGAACTATTTATTTAATTATTTACTCAGTCAATATGCTTGTGTGTATGTGTGTGTGGCGGGGGTGTTAATATCTGTTATATACCAGATCTTATTAAGTATAGAATACCATCAAGATTAAGGGAAGCTCTTTCCCTTCAAATATACAAATGCTGTAGAGAAGACAGAGAGTCAACAGAAAATTAAAAGGCAGCATATAAAATGGCACGATATGGATGAGTATGGGAATGTAATAGAAAAGGACAACTAATTATTTCAGCAAAATATTGTATTAGCAATAGTGATTCTGTCCTCAACATACAACAGAGAAATTTTGATATAAAATGTGATGCTTGATACAGATCCTACATGTTAGGGTCTGTAAACAAGTCAGGATGGCACCTGGCATTTTGCCAGAGGGAGTGGTTTGTGAAGTAACGCCAGCGAGCCATTAAGTGTGGAGATTCCTTATTGGTTGACTGCTGTATCTAGTTTATTTTAATTAAGAGAAGCTGTGTGTAATGTATATATACCCCTCCTGTCCTACAATAAATGGCTCCCACTCCTGCTGTATCAATCTACACAAGTTGCTCGTCACCCCCCCCCCCCCCC
>NW_026000174.1:35577123-35844522 GCF_001458135.2 Marmota marmota marmota | reverse complement strand
CCCCCCGCCCCGTTACTTTGCTGCAGCCGGACTGCAGCACCTACAAAATGTCTTTTTTTGCCATAACTTTGAAATGAGTTAATATACTGAAAGATGAATACATGTTTGTCAGGGTGTGAATAAATTATGGGTTTGTTTGAGCCATCTCAAGGCAGGGAATTTGCTCTTCTGAGAACTCTCAGTGAAATCCCACAGGTTCAAGACCATTCAGATTATCCTGATGCCTGATCAGGTTCAAACGCAGCAACCAGGAAGTAGAGAAGGTAGGCGTAAACTGCTAAGCCCCAACCAAGTTGTTTTGGCCATCTTCACGCTGTTGTCCTCAGGTAGTTCTTCACACTGAATCCCATTGATGTTCCTATCATATAAATAAAGCCTGTGGGATCCATTTTGTTGTTAAAGCCAGTATCCACCAGAGCTGGTTCCCACAGGATCCCACCATTTCACTTATTTCCATATTTTCTCTTTATTTTTGAATTTCTCATACCCTTAAGATTTCTAATCTGATTTAGTACCCTAGCTCAGGGAAACTGAGTAAATAATGTGAGGGTTGTGACACAAGTTAACCAGAAAATAGTGTGCAGAAGGACATGTTTAGGGTTTGCAGGGAGAGCAAGATTTTATCTATAGGTGACAGAAAATGTTGGTTAGATCATGGCTTGTTTCAGCATGTACAAGTCACTTGGAATGCATAGAATTATGGTATGATAAAAGTAATGCCAGGAAAAAGCAAGTTTAAAAAAAATATGGATTTTATTTTGATGACCACAGAGGAATTTTGGTATATACCATTAATCAAAAACAACCACATAATTGTCCTTCAAATCTAGGACACCCACCAGGTGTAGTGGCTCATGTATAGAATCCCAGTGACTCTGAAGGTTTGGGATCACAAGTTCAAGGTCACCCTCAGCTACCTAGCAAGACCCTTTATCTAAATTTAAAAATTATATTATTTATTTAAAGGTGGGTGAGATTTGGGCTGGGAATATAACTCCGTGATAGAGTCCCTGAGTTCTTTCCCCATTACTGCAAATAAATTGTAGGGAACCTTTTAGCCCTAGTATGTTTCTGGAATTAATAGGGTTTTTATTTTCATTTTGACATGAACCACTTTGACTTGAAGTCTGAATAGGAACTTAAAAAGAGTTGTAAAAAATGTTTGTGTCCTTGTTTATGTGACTTTTAAAGATCAATTTGAACTTCTGTGTACAACAAATTTGCTCATCCTATATTATGGATCTGGTAAACTATTTAGATTCCAGACTGGGATATACTTTCTAACTAGCTTGTCAAATTACTCATTACCTCAAGGGTGCCTGACAACTCAGAAAAACTCAATTGTAGATTCAAAAGTTGAACTCAGAGTCTTCTAAGAAAACAGATGGAAGAAAATGTTTAGAAGTCACACGGGAAAATAAAATCATTTAGAAGAGTCCACACTAATCACTAATCACTGAATTTCAAACATTGAATCTTAATATTGCATAATATGCATATTTATACTCTTGTAAATCCCCCCCCAACATACAAACCAAGCAAGAGATCATTTGTCTCTGAACTCATTTTTTATAAGCCGCCTTTGAACATCTAATATTTTATCTTCCACCTCACCAATTTTTATGCTATTACCTTTTATAATGGCTTTTTAAGTACTTCCAACCTAAGAAGATTATTATCCCCTGGCCATCACTCTCAATTCATTTCCACATCATAATTCAAAGTAGTCTTCATGTTTCTCATTATTCCAAAAACTATTTTTCTAAAAGAGCTATAATGCTGATATCATTATTTAAAAACCTATACAATCTGTCATTTCCCAAGTTCCTCGTTCAAGTTCTCCAGGTAACTATAACCAAGTGTAATTAGAATTTTAATCTCCTGAATAAGTTTAAACAAACACCCCTGTATTCTTTATGATTTATTTACTTATTGACAAGAATTTAATAATAATAATTTGTATACTAAAACAAAATAAAAAATTAACACAAGCAGGAAACTCACAAACTCAGATATCTTTTCATGATGTGTTATTACTGTTCTTAACAATAAAGCAAGTTCAAATAAACTTAAAAGCATGTTCTTATTTTCTGAACCATGTTAGCTTTTCATTTACACATAACCAGAAAGTGTAAGATTTTTATTATTTTATTTTAATACAGCATATGCAAAAATAAGGAATATATTAAGGCCAAAGTGGAAAAGTCTCCTGAAATTTAAAAAACAAACAAACTATTTTTGGTTACAATTTTATTTTAAAAAATAGTAATTTCACAAAATCCCTGATACTTACATATCTGAATTTAAAACAGTAAAAAAAATTGAGTACAAACATAATATACAAAATCACTATAAATAACATAGGTAAGAGTTCATTGAAAATGCAACTTCCCTACCTGGTTGTTGAAAGTGAAGGGCAGTTTAACTTTTCTAGAAAACAAGCTAGCCATATATATTAAAAGATGGGAAACTAAATGCATTTTTTATGCCATGATTTTTAGGAATTTATCTTAATCAAGTGTTTATTATCTTGGTAAAACTTTATAAAAGTGTTTAACCCAGAAAATATTTAATGGTAAGATTAGAAGATTATTTGAATAAAGCACTAAATTCACAAAATAAAAGATTCTTAGTAAGGATTCTGGCTGTAGAAATGTACAAGGCAGCATTCTTCTGTGAGCAACCTCTCAGAGAGTAACAGGCGCCCTGGTTTCCACACTTGGAATATTCTACAATTTCTCCCTGGAACTAGTAAGATAAATAATACATGCTCAATTCCTAGCTGCAATGGTAATGTCCTTTGTGAGGAGACTATGTGCTAGATTCTTATCAGCCTCAACCTTAATCTCAGACACTCATCTTCTGGGAGTAAAGGAAGTCTCTTAGACTACACCTAAACTTACCTACATAAAAGCAACTTTATACAATGAGCAATATATTCTAATGAGGCCAATGACCTAATGTAACCTATGGATATAAGTAAAGCTGGCAGTTCGGACAAGCGGCCCCTTTTACTTTGCTCCCGCACCTTGCTTGCTTCTGTCTCTCTTTTTGTTTTTCACTACAATTCTATTTCAGTCATTAAAATTAAGATGAAAAATAGATTGAAAAGGATAGAGCTTTCTAGAATGCCTAAATAACCTTGCACAAATAAAAAGTAGTCACCAAAAACAAAGAAAAATAAATAAAAGGAAAGATATCGCCAGATGAAGCCTAATTATCTCTTTAACATCTCCATTCATGAAACAAAAATTATCTTATTTCTGGGGGGCATGCAATTGTCCGTGTGGCTTATCTACAGAAACACAGGAAATGTCACTTGAGACTTGAGATATAGATTGGAAAAACCCTGCAGGAAAGGATGTTATCTTATGATAAAAGTAGTCTTCTTTAAAATATGCTCCTGATCAGGGAGAATACAGTCCTGATGATACGCTGAAAAATATGGGGGGCAGGGGGGTTGTCCCTATGATGTAGAAAGTCAAATTACTTGTGGCTAAAATATTCACAAGTACTTTTTAAGGAAGTGTAATCTTTAGCATCTTAATACTTATATAACAAATCATGTGTCAGTGATGGGGAATTTAGGGATAGAGAATATGTACGATTGGCAACTCAGGAGGGGAATTTGCCCAAAACCCATGCAAAATTGGGAATTTAATCCTCACATCAATATCTTTAAATAGTAGTCATTTCCTGCTATGGATTCAGTTGTGGAGAACTATTCAGAATTACAAAATATTTCCAGGTTCTTTAATTTAGCCTAGATTTATATGAAGGATAATCCTCAAAATAAAATTAGGTTTTCCAAGGATAGGTGAGAAATCTTCCTGGCATGGGTGCTCAGACTGCTTTGTTCATATTAAAGTTGTGGTAATTTGGTAGGGTAAAAATAATAATAATTTTAAAAAAACTAATGAAATTAATAATGTCATGTGTTTGCATAATTCATGTTTGTTTACCAAGATGTTGAAAAATGACTATGTAAAAAAAAGTATGAATATTTTAAGAGCAGGTAGAAATAAAAGTGCTATTGAGATTCAGATACATTTCAGAGCTATAACATACAGTAACCCCTGTAGCACATATTACAAAGATTAGGAATAAATGAATTCTAGATAGGGAAGAGAGGAGGGAGGGAAAGGGAGGAGGCAGGGGATTAGCAAAGATGATGGAATGTGATGGACATCATTATCCAAAGTACATGTATGAAGACACGAATTGGGTGTCAACCTACTTTTTATACAAACAGAGATATGAAAAATTGTGGTATATATGTATAATAAGAATTGTAATGCATTCCGCTGTTGTGTATTTGAAAAAATAAAATCAATTTAAAAAAAAAAAGAATTTAACCTTTAAAAAAAATTAGGAAATAAGGGCCATGAGACTGATTTCTTTTATCATTTCAATTATATAGATATGAGGAAGCAACGATGGTAATATTCCTAAAATTAGAATACAAAGGAAAAAGAAAATATAAAAAAAGGTTATATGGTTTCAGAATAGATAAAATGATAAAAGAGTACAACTATCATGTTTCATTTCTGGATAATTAGAGAGTGGTGATGCTACTGAAATTAATACATGGGACAAATTGTGGGCTTACAGACAAGTTGTTTTCAGCTTTGGGCATACTGAATGGAGGTTGCCATATATTTGAACAGAGAGATCATGCCATTTTGGGGTGAATGTAGATTTGGAGTTAAGTGAGATCTCAGGGCAGATACAGGAAATAAGAGGTCATTATCTTGGAGGACGTGAGTGAAACTATGGGGCATGTGCCAATGGAACACTCAAGAATGAATTCTCAGAGGAAGAAAGCCCTGATAGAAAATGTGGAAAACAAGTTAACAAGTTAAGAGCTGAATGCATATCAAGGAAAATGAGGATGTTTGATATGGTAAGAAACCCTAAAGAATTTGCTTTAGGAGAGTTTTGGGAAAGAGGGGAATTCAGAGCACTATAACTATAGAAAACTAAGAAAGAAATAAGTGGTATGAAAATACAACTGGACTTTTTTTTCGACCCCCTGAATTTTGCTGGGAGAAAGAGCTACAACTGATAAAACTGGTATTGTAAATGGTAAGGAGATTGCAGTTCAGCAAGTTTCTCAGAAATAATGAGACGGTGATGATGGGGACTCTTAGTGCTGAGATAACAGGCAAAACTGGAAAAAAAAAAGGAGAGAGATCAGTAAGTGTTATACTAGAAAAGAAAATTTTAAAAGTTGAAACAAGCTATGTTTAAAATGCTATATATTTTATTCCCTATCACTGATGTCTATGGAAGTGGTCTTCAAGCAAAATAATGTTGGCATAGTATTGCTTACAATATTATTAAGTTGGAAAAGATTTCCATTTCAAAAAAAGAGAAAATAATTGTTTTTATAATATTATTTTATTATCCTTTTAGATCATTATGCATTTATTATCAAGTTATATAAAATTATTATAGCACAGCACTATCAGATATAAATAATAAAATAATCTTTTCAGTCAGTGCTATACAATAGAAATATAATAGACATGTAATTTAAATTAAAACAATACAAAATTTTTAGTGAACATATTTTAACAGTGTAAAAATTAAAAGGTAAACATAATGTTAATATTTTACTTAAATCAATATATTCAAAATAATAAATACTATCATTTCAATACTTAATCAGTACAAATACATTTTATATGGTGTTCTTTTTTTTGTTTTTGTTTTTAGATGTGTCTTTGAAATTCACTGTGTATTTCCACTTAGAAGACATCTCATTTCAGACCATTTATACTTCAACTGCTTTATATCCACATAGAGTGCTAAACAATGTATATTTAAATAATTCTTTTTTATTATAGGGTATTTTACTTCAGAGTGACCATTTTCTAAGTTTAGAGTTTCAATAACATTAAAAGAAGGCATAACTAATTGTGAGATTAAATAACAAAATGTTTCATCTTCTTAAAGAATTTTGACTTAATTCTCTTCTTTTTATTCTGGTCTTCAATTAATTTATTCTTTTGTTTCATACTGTTAAGGCTAATCATATTCTATTCAATAAATACTAGTCAGTAACAGTACTTTTTTTTCTTAGTTTCACATGCAAACAGATTTAATATTCACACTGGTATTTATCAACCAGTTTCTCCAAACCAAGTTCTGAGTAAGAATGCATTGCTTCATTCTCTGGACTTCACTATATTCTTCTGCATCCAGAAGGGGCTTGTTGATACTGTAGTCTCTGAGTTTCCATGTTACTTCCCCTTGAATGACTAAATACGTAAAGACTCAGGGGACATCTCTCAAGTGTAGCTATTGATCATTTAACTTCTGTCATACAGTGATAATAGCTCAGGGATTATGGCTTTTTCTTGTTGTTGCTGATTCAATTCTAGATTTGTTTACAAATTTATAAATGTCTGTCTTCTGTCTTTATACAGTACAAAATGGCAGCTGAGGGCTGAGGTTGTGGCTCAGTGGTAGAGTGCTCACCTGGGCTGTGAGAGGCCCTGGGTTCAATCCTCAGCACCACATAAAAATAAATAAATAAAAAAGATATTGTGTCCAACTACCACTAAAAAATAAATATTAAAAAAACAAAACAACAACAACAACAAAACGGCAGCCGATCCTATTTTGATGCAATGCAATCAGTGTGCTTTTTGGTTGTTGTTTTTGGCTCAGCAGAACACTATAGACATTTTCACTATCTGCAGACATTGTACTTGCTGTGCTGGAAAATCGACACCAACCATATTGTTTCAGTTACTAAATGTATTTAAATTGTGTGGTTTGAGTTTTGAATATTTTTTATACCATTTGAAAGGACATTTACAAGTCCACACAATGACTGTATCATATACCAGAATCCCACACAAGAGATTTATTGTTGGTAACATGAAGTATAGTGTCAAGGCTGTCCCTCTGTGGAGAGCAGCAGCCTGTTGGCACTCACAGAGCACCTTTAGAGGCCTCATAAACTGCTTAGGAGTTTTACCCGGGGTAGGGTTGATTGTAAACTGTTTAAGCTGGGGTGGGGTTTATAGCAGTTGCTGGGAGCCATTAGCCAAGTAGGTATGACAATTTCCTTGCCAGCGTACCCCATGTTGCTTAGTGGAAGGACTCGTGGAAATAGGACATTTTGCAGTGACATTGCATGGAGGTGACCTTGCTCAAGGACCAGGGCGGATTAGGGTGTTCCCGGTTTAGGATAATCGGGTTTAGGGCGTTCCAGGTTTAAGATTATTCCTGCTGGGAATAGGGCGTATCCTGCTGCCTGAGTTCCCCTTGAGTTCTCACGGGATTGAGACAGTATTTTTTGGGAGACAGAAGCCCAGTGGGTGTGGATTAGGGCAGAGAACGTGGATTTCCCCAGAACGTGATTGTAGACGGCTGGTGTGAGTTCGGGAATAAAGAGTTGCTGTTTGAATCTACAAGCTGTGTGGTGGCTCGTGATTGTGTGCCCAGCCAGACTGCGGCATTTGTGCCCAGCCAGACTGCGGCAAGCAGTCATCTATTCTTATGAGAAGTTAAGCAGCTTTGCCTTAGAATCAAAACTTTGGAACCTCTAGATAAAATTGCCCCCAACATAAAGTGGCAAATCTGATGCCAATATTCCTCCCTTTTTGTTTTTATAGCTACCGAGGGTGAGGAAGATGGTCTTTCTTCTGTAGCTTCTTCCTGCTGGTTAGGGGTGAAAAATATCATTCTTGTAAAGAGGGCCAAGGGGGGTTTTATGTGAGGGCAAAATCTCTGGGGTTGAAGGAGTTGACCCTCAGTCGTAGGCGAGGAAGAGTGTCATCATGGGGGCCTCCCAAGGCTGCCTGTCTTGCTGCCTTATCAGCTTTGTTATTTTCCTTGGAAATGGTAGAAGTTTTGGTTTGACGGGATCTGCAATGAGTCATTCTAATTGCAGTAGGGAGGTGGGAGGCCTCAAGCAGGAGCACAATCTAGGAAGTATTAACCACTGAGGTCTCCTTTCTGGTGAGCAGTCCCTTCTCCTCCCATATAGCTGAGTGTGACAAGAGAATGTGGAAAGCATATTTACAGTTGGTGTAAATGTTAAGGGTGTAGCCCTGAGCCAGGGTAAAGGCCCTCATGAGAGCAAGAAGTTCTGCCTTTTTGTTGGAGGTGTTGGCCTGACTTTGATGATTTCATTAAGGGATATTACAAAGTAACCAGCCCTGAAGGTGAACTCATGAAGAAAATACCTTCTATCAGTAAACCATGTGTAGGTGGCATGTGGCAAGGGACCCTCTTAAATGTCAGTAGGGTGAGGTAGAAGGTCTTCTAGGGTCTTTATACAGGAGTGTAGTGGAGCATAGAAGTGTTTTAATGGAGAAAGGAGAAGAATGTCCAGATTAATTGGTGAATAGGGTTGAAAAGACAGTGTAGAATCCTCTATAAGGGCAACTTGAAGAGAAAGAATCCTGGAGAGAGGAAAAGTTTGAAGGTCTTTGTAGGTAAGAAGTTCAGAGAGGTGATGTGGAGAGAGGACTGTGATAGGGGACCCAAAGTTTAGTTTTTTGATTCCTGTACAAGGAGGGCTGCCAAGGTGAAAGTTCTCAAGCAGGAGGCTCAACCTTGGATGGTTATATGTAGTTATTTGAGAGGTATGTGACCAGAGCAAAGGTTGGTTCCAGTTGGTGTCCCAAGGCTCCCAGAGCATATCCATTCTTTTCAGTGACACACAAAGAGAATGAGTGAGTAAGGTCAGGAAGATGGAGAGCAGGGGCTCAAAGGAGGGCTTGTTGAAGCCTGTGGAAATGTGGTGTGATAGGATTCAGAAGTGGTTCAGAGAGGGGACCACATGCATTTTCATAGAGAAGGAGAGCCTAAAGAGAATAGCTGGGAATCCAAGACTGGAGGAATCCTGCCATCTCCCAAAAGGAGAGGACTTCCTCTTTCATTGTGGGAGGTGGTAGGGAAAAAATTAAATTCTTTCTATCAGTGGTAATTGCCTTGTAGGTTGGTATAATGAGAAGACCCAGATAAGTGACTTGGGGGGTAGATAGCTGAATCTTTTAGGGTAAGACCTGATATTCACTGTGAGCTAGGAAGTTGAGGAAGATGTTGGTGTTAGTGAGACTGATCTATAAAGAGGAGCTATAAAGGAGAAGGTCATCTACATTTTGAATAAGTTTAGATTGGGGGAGTGAGAGGGAAGATAGTTGCTTAGAAAGGGTTGGTCGAATAGATGGGGACTATCCCTAAATCCTTGGGGTACGACAGTCCAAGTTAATGGGGTGGAGATATGAGTGTCTGGGTCTATCCAGGTAAAGGCGAAAGTGTCCTGGGATTGGAAGTGTAAGAGAATGGAGAAGAAATGGGTGGTGTGTGAGGGAATGATGTAGAGGAGGATATATGGGCTGGGAACTACTGGGTGACTACTTGATTACAGCTGTATTGATGAGGCGAAGGTCCTGTATGAGTCTGTAGAATCCGTTTGGTTTCTTGACCTCTAGAATGGGTGTGTTAAAAAGAGGAGTTTGTTTGACTTAGAAGGTCTTTTCAGAGAAAATCAGAGATTAAAGGGTTAAGACCCCTGAGCTTATGGAGGTAAAGTGGTTATTGGGGTCATGCTGAGAAATAGGTGGGGTCCTTGAGATGTATTATCAAGGGAGGGTAGTGGATAGCTATGGAGGGGTTTTGGAGGTCCCAGATCTAGGTATCAACCTCTGAGGCAGGTAAGGGGTAAAGGGGGTTTGCAGAATTTGTCTGGAGTACTAGCAGGAGGGAGACCAATGGCAAGTTGCAGTTGAGGCGAGTCTCGGGAGTGAAGGTAACGGAAGCTCCAACTTTGGCTATGAGAGCCCTGCCTAAGAGAGGAAGTGGGCAGCAGGGAATTACCAGGAAGGAATGGGAAAGGGTCATGACCTGGAATATTCAGTGAAGCAAAGGGGTTTGTAGAGGCTGAAAAGGTGTTCCTTCTACCATGACAATAGAGGAATAAGAAAGAGAAGTAGGTCCCCAAAACTCCTATAGGACCAAGTATGTCGTTCAGTGTCCAGGAGCAAAGAGATGAGCCTACCTGCTACCACAATGGTGACCCTGGGCTTCTGAGAAGTGGCGGTAGTGGTTGGGTAAGGGGGTCCTGGGCCTCCTCAATCATCTGTTGCCAGACCTAGAAGATCCACTTGAAAGGTATCAGAACTGAATGGCCTTGCACCTCTTGGTGTGTGAGGACAGATGATGGCCCAGTATCCTTCCTGATGGCATTTGGGACATGCACCAGGAGGCTTCCAGGGATTTGGGCACACTCCGGCCCAAAGACCCATTTGACTATATTTAAAGTAGGAGCAGGGGATCCCCCTGGCTACTTCCTGGGGAGTGGGGATTCCCGAGTGCCAGTAGTTGAGGCAGGTTGTAAGGCCTTGACCAGTGTCCAGTATTTCTGTTTATGGGCCTTCTTATCTCTCCCATTATACATCTTAAAAGCGACTGCCAGACCCTCTGCTTGAGGAGTTAGGGGTCCCTTCTCTAAGCATTTGAATTTAGCCTTAAAGTCGGTGAAACTCTGAGAGAAGAAGTAGGTTATTAGTAATTGTTTCTCATCTGGTGTTTCAGGATCTAGATTGCTAGTTCTGTAAAAGGGCTTTTGTAAGGCGGTCCAAGAACATTGTGGGGTTTTCATTTTTGTTCTGAATAACTTCTTGGAATTTCTCATAGTTAATACAGTTAATAGCCTACTGGCCCATTTTTTTTAGTCCCGCCATGAGGCAGGTAATAAATTGGTTCCTACTAGTGATCCCTCCATCCAAATTGTAATCCCAGTTGGGGTCAGGATCAGGGACTGCCTCAGTGCCAACTGGGTGAGCAGGGGAGGTTTGGTGGACCTTATAGGCATAGTTTCTGGCCAGCTCCCAAACTCGCCTGCACTCTTCAGGTAGGAGGGTACTGGATAGGATCATATAGACATCATGGAAAGTTAGATCATATGATTGGGTTAGGTATTAGAATTTCTTAATGTACCCTGAAGGATTGGAGGTGAAAGACCCTAGCCTTCTTTTGATTTGGGAGAGGTCACTAAGGGAGAAAGAGGAATGTACCTGAACAATTCCTTCTGACCCTCTTTTTTCCCAAAGTGGAAGCAAGGGCGCAGGCTGGGTAGAGGGGTCCATTTGAGAGCGAGAGCGAGTAACAGGTGGACTGAAAGTAGGTGAGGGAGGTCCCAGAGGAGTCACAGCAGAAGGTAGAGAATGGTGGGGAAGGGGTTCATCATCAGGATCAAAGTCTGGGGTTTGGGGAGGGTCCTGAGGTCAAGAACAGAGAGTTTCAAGAGCCAGCAGAATCTGGGCCCAAGAGCAGGAAGAGCAGAGGGATGGTTTGGAACAATGGAAAGAGAAGTCCTGAAGATAGGGGATCTCTTTCCATTTCCCTGAGCGCTCACAAAAGTTACAAAGATCCCTCAAAATTTTGGAATCTAGAGTGCCATTAAATGGCCATTTGGAGTCATTGTCTTAGGTATAAAGGGGCCAAATTTGGTTGCAGAGACTAATTAGTTTCTGCATCTTTAGGTCAGGAGTAAGGCAGAATGAGTCTCAATTTGCTAAAAGGCAACCCAAGGGGGTGTCTACGGAGATGGCAGAGGTGGCTGCATCCATGGCGAGAGAGAGAGAGTCCGTAGGAAGAAGCAGAAATTTTCCTCTGTGTTCTTTTATACCTAAGGAGGAAAAGCTAACTGCTCTGGGAGCCATCACTGCCTCAGGACAATAGCTGGGAGTAAGGCCCATAGGGTTTCTTGGTGCCTGGCACCAGGGCTTTCGGGCCCAAAGAGTAACCGAGACCCAGAGAGAGATTTTTCCCAGGGGTGAGGCCTTTCGAGTTTATGGACTCAGTGGACGATAGAGACCAACCATAGCTCTGAAAGCTGTGGTTCAGGTTCTCCCAACCAAACAGGAACCTTGTGAGTGCTAGACATTCAACAGTCACTTCCTGGGGCTGCAGGTTGTTTGAGTCAACCCAAGGCAGGGGAACTTACCCCAATCAGTCTGTGGTGGATGAGAAGTCCAGCACTTGGTGAAATGGAAAGTGGGTTCTTGGTGAGGGTGGCCTAGGTCCAAGTATAGGATCCCAAAGTAGCTCAGATCCCCAAAGAGAGAGCAAGGTCAATGAAAGAGCCCACGAGAGTCACAGCACCAGTGAAAGGACACTCGCAGAGTCCACACAAATTCCAAAGACTCCACCACACACGGGAATCTCACACAAGAGATTTATTGTCAGTAACATGAGGTTGGTAACAAGGGTGTCCCTCCAAGGAGAGCAGCAGCCTGTCAGCCCTCACCAAGCAGCTTTATAGCCCACAAAAGGAATCTCATAAGCTGCTTAGGCGTTTAAACTGGGGTGGGGTTGATAGCAGGCACAGGTTCTTAGAATAAGTTAAGCAGCATTGCCTCAGAATCAAAACCTTGGAACCTTTAGATAAAATGGCCCCTGACTTAAAATGGTGAATCTGATGCCAATACCATTTAAAATATTTTTAGTGTTAAGTTTTATTAGTAGTAACTTATTGGATCATTTTGGTGCATTTTATCTTTTTATTCAAGTAAAAGAAATTTACTTTTAAGTAATTTCATTATTTCAAGTGAAATTCTTTCCTATATTTAATCAAATACCAATCTGTTCTTCAGTGGAAAAAGCTTTATCTTTCAAACTTGAATTATTTAAATTCTAATGTAAATGTTAGCTTTTTTGGTGGATATTTTTGTCAGCAATTTTTTTTTTCTTATTTCTGTAACTCCACGTTAATCTCTGTTTTGTCATCATATCTGTGAGATCCTGTCATATTGATTTATATTTTAAGAATAATTTTGTGTGTGTCTATGCACTTTGTGCTTTTCTTTTAAAAAATAGTTTAGTGTCTTAGTATTTCTTTACTATCTTTTGTACATAATTCTATTCTTTTATTTCTTACCTTTAATTTCTTTGCCTGGATAATATCAATTTTGAAAAGAGATTTAATGTTAATTATTTTCTTTATTATATTACTTGGGAATTCTCCATCAGTATAGTGCCACCTGACCTGCATCTTGTTGTCTTCCTTGCTGAACCACAATCTATATGAGCATATGTGTGTGTGTTCCTGCATGTAATCAGGGGTAGGGAAAACTCCTATGCTGTTTTTATCTATCTATCTATCTATCTATCTATCTATCTATCTATCTACCTTTCTATCTATCTATCTTTTTTCTTTTTGATACTGTTGATTGAACCGAGGGGCACTTCACCACTGAAATATTTCCCCAGTAATTTTTATTTTTTATTTTGAGACAGGTCTCACTAAGTTGCTGAGGGTCTTGTTAAACTGCTGAGCTGGCCTTAAACTTGCTATCTTTTTGATTCCCTCCTGAGATGCTGATATTACAGGAGTACCCCACTATGGTTTGTCATACTGAGTTATTCTTAGTTTGCCAAGATCCCTGTTTCAGATTGAGAGATTAGAATATATACTTATTCTAGAAGCAGTTAACACTTGGATAGACATTTTTGCTCCTGTATCCAAATATTTGCTGTAATACAAAACCCCAAAAAGATAAAATTATTTTAATTTGGGAATGTTATTCCAATATACATTGCCTATATCTAAAGTTTGAACTTTTACAACATTTTTTTACAAGATAATCATATAGCCCTTGCCAAGTTGTGTTACATTGAAACAAAACATAATGAATACAAAATAATTCTTGTGCCTTTTAGCCTAAATTCAATTACTATGTGTTATCGGAATACTTATACAAAGAAAATTTAATCTGACAATGTAAATGCACATATATAATGAAGACATATATCTTCAGAAGAACTGTTAATTAGACTATGGTGCTGATATTGCTACAAGTAAGATAAATAAGGAAGACACTATAAAAATCTAGTTCCTATAATTTTAATAAAAAATGAAGTCAAGAATGTACATTCTTTAAATCCTCAAAACAACTATTGAACACCTCTCTGCAAACATGACTTTTCTAGGTTTAGAAGACATAGCAGAAAATTAGGTACACAGACTCTTATACTTTAAAGGGAGAGGCAAACTATTAAAAAGAGTGAGACAGGACAAAGAAGAGATATAGGTGGCTATTTGGTGACACCAATTTTTTTTCAAAGAAACCTAAATTTTATTATATATATATTTAAACCAGGGATTGAAACCAGAAGTGCTCAACAACTGAACTATACCCCATTCCTTTTTTAGAGACAGGATTTTGCTACCTTTTGAGACTGGCTTTGAACTTGAATACTTTCTGCCTCAGTCTCTAGAGGCTCTGGAATTACTGGGGTATGCCACTGCACACATTGCATTTAATGTATTTGATGAAATAGTTTGGAGGACTTAGTTTGGGTAAATATTTTCAGGTCATTTACTTCAGAATTTAGGTCTTATCTCTCTGTAGGACAAGTACTTACATAAGAGAAAACACTTCTGTGTATCTAGATAAGTGGATGCTTCTTATGTGCATAGTAATTGTATTGATGATGCAAAAGCAATGACAGAAGCATATAGAAGTATCAGCTCCTATTGAATCTATTAAAAGACAGGTGGAGCCAAACGCAATATTACAGGTGAGCACTGGTATTTTAGTTGATACCAACCTTAATAAAAAAGCAAGTTAAATAATGACATATAGATGTAAATTCATTAAGTTTTAAAATTGGTGACATTTCCAATTTATTTGTAATGAAGCAACATGACTTGAAACATATCCTCTTTTCTATTAAATCTTATTGTCCTGTGGGAAGATGCAATACATACTTTTGTAATGAGAACAGAAATCACTATTGAAATACCTGCTACAACACGATTATACCAAATTTTGCATGCTTTGCCATTTTCCACACGCAAGCTAAATAAACTTCCTTTGATGATTCAGTGTTGTAAAGGTAGCATCTTGCTGGGGATTCAGAACTCAATGCAAAATTCAAATTAAGTTGGTGCTCATTTTTCCATCTGAATTTTTAAGTGAATTTATTTAAAAGGTGACCAACAAAGTTTTGAGATTTTTAAGAGGACATTTTGGGGCATGTAGAAATGTTCTATGATACATTTGGGAAAATACAACCTGAAAAATAAAACACTGAGAATCTATGCATTCATTAGTAAATGGAAAATTTACTACTTTAAAAAAGTAAATAATTTGTACATGGACTTTAAAAAAATCATGATGTTTTTGTGAGCTTTTAAACTTCTGGCCATGTAAATGAGCATTGCAAGTTTAGAATCACATGTGTCATAATCCATAATGATTATTAATTTGGGTATGTTTCAATACCATGTTTTATAATGAGAATATGACTCACAATAGCCAAGAGTTCAGATTTTCTTGATAGTGTATATCCAAACTTAAGTATAAAAATAAATTGATATGAAATATTATTTATCTAGAAAACAGTTTTAAAACATTATGTAAATGTTAATATTCTATGATAAATATTTAATTATATGTGTACCATTTATTAAATATTTGGGCTTCATGTATGAGTTTATTTAAAATAAATTGTTCCTCTGCTAGAAGAGTTTTGAAATTAATTTTATGGAACATATGAAACCATTAAAGGGTATTCAAAGGACCATATTTAAATTAATTTAGGTTCTTAATACTAGGCATTGAAAAGTCTATCAAGGTAAACATAATAGGATATAAGAGGAAATGTAATAACTATATTAAAAGTAATTGCAAAGCATAGGTAATGAGAATTTGATTTATGCAGATTACAAGAAAGATTGAGAGAAAGGAAAGGCCTCAGATGGATTCACAATTATATCTACAATTAAATAAAGATGTTTTATTGTTTGGAAGTGGGAAACAAAAATATATACTGTTCTATAATGATAAGAATTATCATTTCCAAGGCTAATTGTATGATGAATCATTGGGAAAAACAGGACAAGGAACACATTCTTCTCATTGAACCCAGCAGTGCAGATCTGTGTCTTTGAGTGTTGCCAGGGTAATTTTAATACTTCCACTCACTCAGGGAAGATTTTACTCTTTTGTAAAATCCTTTTTTGCAATCTCATGGCAAATACATAAAGACCACTCAGTCATCTCAGAATATGGATAGGTTAATCATATTAAGCTGAGTCAAATAATACTGAACCCTGAGAGTTTATTGTAAGGTGAATGGAAGAAGGTGGACTATATAAACTATTCTAACGTCATCATTTGTTTGTTCATTAATAATGCTCATTATTGGAAGATACACACATAAGACTGAATATTCTGTACTTCATTGTTAATGTTGCCTTTTCTTGAATATCTCCAATATAGAGGGTGTTCACTTCTCCATGGCTATACAATTTAACTTGGAAGAATTCTGAATGTAAAAAAAAATGCACCCTCTTCATCCAAGCTGGTATTTCCTTCCCTCTCACATGGAGATACTGGATTTATTTACACTCTAGAGCTACACAACGCAAAAACTAACTTACCTTCAGTTCAATACTGTTTTCAAAGATGCAGGCACTTTTCACATTCACTCTCTGATTAGCAAAGACTTCTATAGGTGAAAGACTCCAGCTCCCAAGTCCCTGCACTGACTTATTATGTTACATGATTTCAGTACTATCTACAGTCGTCTAAATGTGCTAAATATTATTGACTAAAAGTGTTCAACATTTGGATTTAGTTTTCTAGGAAAGTCATGCATTTATTGAATATCCATGAGTAGCAAATACTGTTAATACATCAGCTATATTCAAGAATTACACCAATTTATCTCAAATATTTATTGTTTGTGTTCTATTTCTCAATAGTATTTTGCAGATACCTGTTTCATAAATAGTAGAAACAGAGGCTGAGAAAGTTTAACAATCTGCTCCTGGTGAGAATATCTTTAATTAATTAATTTATTTTTATGTGGTGCTGAGGATCAAACCTAGGGCCTTGCCCATGGTACACGAGCACTCTACTGCTGAACCACAACCCCAGTCCCCAAACCTGCATTTTTTATAATTTGCACACTGTGTTTTGACTTTGATTTCATAATAATCTCTCATTAAACCAATTTTCCCTCTGCAGGTGAAAGCCTGAAATGATTTAATAGAACATATGTTTCTCCACACATTTCTACATACCCTCAAAAAATGAGCATTCAACATAAAAATAATAAATTATTCAGTGTTTACAAAAGTAAGAGTTTTTCTCTTCAATAAAAGAATATTTTTCTGTGTTACAATGGATTCTCTTATCTAATTTGTTGGATTAAATTCTATACAACTATGAAATCAATTTTAGTTTACTCTGGGTCATGAATAACTACTCTAGCTTTGGTTAGTGCAAAAAAAAATGGTGCCAACAGTAATCAATTTTAAGTTTTTATTTTTAATTTAGTTTTTACTCTATTTTGTTGTTTCTTTATGAGAAATGATAGGAAGCAGCTTTTACTTTCTTTTTTTCAAAAATATTATTTATTTATTCTTATTTGTTATATATGATGGCAGAACACAATTCAATTCACATTACACATATAGAGCATGGTGTTTTCAAGTCTCTGGCTGTACAAGATTCACACCATTCATGTCTTCATACATGTACTACCTCATTCCACTGTCTTTCCTACCCCCATGCCCCTTCCTTTCCCTCCCTCTCCTTTGCCTTATCTAAAGTTCCTCCATTTCTCGAATGCTCCCTGCCCCCATCCCCAATATGAGTCAGCATCCTCATATCAGAGAAATCATTTGGCATTTGTTTTGGGGGCATTGGCTTTCTTCATTTAGCATAATATTCTCCAGTTCCATCCATTTACCTGCAAATGTCATGATTTTTTTTTCTCTTTTAATGCTGATTTTAATTCCATTGTGTATATATACTACATTTTCCCTATCCATTCATCTACTGAAGGGCATCTGGCTTGATTCCACAGTTTAGCTATTGTGAATTGTGCTGCTATAAACATTGGCTGCATCCCTGTAGTATGCTGTTTTTAACTCCTTTGGGTATGAATCAAGCAGTGGGATAGCTGGGTCAAATGGTGGTTCCATTCCCAGCTTTCCAAGGAATCTCCATACTGCTTTCCAGATTGGCTGCACCAATTTACAGTCCCGCCAGCAATATATGAGTGTGACTTTCCCCTGCATCCTCACCAACACTTATTGTTGTTTGTGGATCAAGGACCTAGGAATTAAACTAGAGACACTGCACCTATTTGAAGAAAAAGTGGGCCCAAATCTCCATCATATAGGATTAGGCCCTTACTTCCTTAATAAGACTCCTATAGCACAAGAATTAAAACCAAGAATCAATAAACCGGATGGATTCAAACTAAAAAGCTTCTTCTCAGCAAAAGAAACAATAGAGAGCCTAAGGAATGGGAGCAAACTTTTACAACATGCAGATCAGATAGAGCACTAATCTCTAGATTATATAAAGCACTCACAAAAAAGCAAATAGCCCAATAAATAAATAGGCCAAGAAACTGAATAGACACTTCTTAGAAGAGGATATACTATCAATCAAAAAATATATGAAAAAGGGCTGGGGATGTGGCTCAAGAGGTAGCGCGCTTGCCTGGCATGCGTGGGGCTCTGGGTTGGATCCTCAGCACCACATAAAAAATAAAATACAATAAAGATGTTGTGTCCACCGAAAACTAAAAAATAATAAATATTAAAAAAAATTCTCTCTCTCTCTCTCTTCAAAAAAATATATATGAAAAAATATTTAACATCTCTAGCAATTAGAGAAATGCACATCAAAACTACTTTAAGGAAACAGCTTTTTCTATTGACTATCCTTTCAAATGTGATAGGATGTTCACCTGCTCCTATATGATAAAAAAAAAATCCAAATTCTTGTAGCTTAATTGTTCCTTAGTGTTCATAAAATTGTACCTTACAATAGCCAAACTAGATTTCTATGATCCCTTATTTGAAAGAAAACCAACATTGATATCAAAAAGTTCCAAGCTGAAATCTGACTTTTTAATTTTCTGGCTTCATGACCTTGAGAAAACATTTAAGCACATATAGTACTTATATTTTATCTTCTGCAGAGTATCTTTACATCATGAAGTTGAGTTGAAGATAAAAGTGATGGCTCACGATACACTGCTACTATTTTCTCTTATTTGGTTCATTCTTGCCAAAATTAAGGAGTACGGTTTCCATCGGGACTAAAAATTTTAGATGCTTTTAAAGACTTTCTAGACAGAAGGAAAATAAGTCTCCAAAAATCAAGCAAACAAAGAAAATTCAGCATTTATCTATTATTAGGCTGAAGATTTGGAAGAGGTTCAGTTTCCATGCACCTTATTCTAATGATCTTTCTTATTTCCTTTCATGAGTCCCTATTGTCTTTTTACTTAAGTATTTTTAGGTTTCTTCCCTTCTTAGGTATAATGCTAGCTAAAATAAAGCCAGCTGGCGTTAGGTGCAATGATTTGTATTCTCACATACTATTCACCTAAATATTGCTAGTTTCCTAATGAAAAAAGAAAACATGTTTTCAAAGCAAAAAGAAAGTGAAACAGAGCAGCGGTGGATGGGGGTAAGAAACACACAGACAATAATACTGCCAGGTCATCAAGCTTTCCCTCTTAGCTTTGCAGTAAAGATGAAAAACATGAGTTCTATTGAATATTTTAAAAGCTAATTAACTCATTTATTTAAAAGCCTCTTATCAAATTGTTATTTGCATAATGGCAAAAATGTTGAACTGAGAGGGCTGCAGCCACTGACATTTCTTTGAAATGCAAATCGGTCCTTGATTCTTCAGCTCACAAGACCCTGAAATTAGGCCACAGTACCTGGAGAGGGAGACCCAAGGAAACCAGAGCTCTCACTCAAGAGTATTTGACTTCTTCAACATCTGTGCACAGCATCTGTGTTCAAGTGTTTCCACAAATAACTGTTTTCAAACAAACTGAAACACACTTTGTTCAGTAAATCTAATTAGCAAACGGCGGAGTAATTTGTCTCTTAACAACTTGTTATTATTTTTCTTGAAGTATTTTTCCAAAAATAAATAAATAAATAAGTCACTCATTACTTGGTCATTTTCAATTCCATTAGGGCTGAATTTTGGCATTTGGCTCATATTTATTTCAGAGACAGAGTACTAAGTAATCTTTAAATACAATTAAATATGAAAAATGCATACAATTACCATATATGTTATCTAGGCCCTTTTTAGTTTACCATCTTACACCATGAATCCTTAACAAACCAGAACTTGCACATGAAGTCTGTATCTTTTGGTCCTTTAAACCTTGTATAATAAATGGACCATTAATCCTAGCGAGTGATATTGGAGAGTGATTAAAAGTAGGAGCAAAAATGGCTAAGCTTACCTCTACATTCTGCTCTGATTAAATGAGTAACCCTGGACTAGTTCATTTCATAATTTTGAACCTCAGATTCTATGTATATTTTACTCTATGCTGCTATAACAACACAGAGTAGACTGCATAATTAATGTATAATAGAAATGTATTTCTGTATTGCTTCTAAAGAAAAGAGGGAGTAAAACACCATTCCCTGAATACCTCCTATCTTCGACCAACCCCAAATACATAGGCAAGTAATAGGAACAATTAGAGCAAGCCTGGATCAGAAGGTCCAGGTACTTTTTTTTTTTTTTTTTAATACCAGGGATTGAACGCAGGGATGCTTAACCACTGAACCACATCCCAATCTTTTTTTTTTTTTGAGAAAGTGTCTCACTAGATTATTTAGGGCCTTGCTAAATTGCTGAGACTGGCTTTGAACATGCAATCCTCCTACCTCAGTGTCCCCAGCCACTGTGATTATAGGCGTGTGCCATAGCACCTGGTCACTATACATATTGAAGAACACAAGGGAAACTAGGGCAATTTGTGTTATCTCTAGAAAACTACTTTCTTGCATATATACCAGGACAGTTGCTCTTAAGGATGCTGGTCGTACAAGCAAAGTAAGAAAGCTAATGCTGATAATGTCACTGCTTCTACAATCTGACATGGGGACATGCTTCTGCAACCCTTCTCTGCATGAGGACAGGTATGAAACTGAGGATACTGTGAAAAGGATTTGTGTCACTTGTCCAGCCAGCTACCACTGGACAAAACACTGATGGAGAGTAAGCTCTGGCTGCTCACCAAAGCACCACAAGGGGCAGAAATGCTGTCTGTCACCTGCGGTCACTGAACTCTTCTTGGAACAATCTCTGATCTCCACTCCCTGGAGCAGCTGGACTGTGGGTGACACAATGTCTCCCAGTGCTAGCAGTGGCAGGGCGAAGGTCCAGTAAAGGCCTGGTCTCAGCTTCCAAGATCGTATTTTGAAAGCTGGTCCTGGAACAGCTATGATGGCCAGACAGAAAGGAAAAGGGAAAAACACATGTGAGGCCTCTGTTTAGTTGGCATTCATCGTCTTCCACCATCACATACCCTCTAGTATTCCACATTACTCCATCTAATATTCCACAAAATAAAGCTATCACATTGGTGAGGGCATTTCAAAAAAGTAAGTATTGGAACTGAAACAAACATTCACACCATAGAGATGCATGAACTATGAACTATAATATCACTATATTCTGAAGGTTGTTGGAATACAAGAATGCAACTTGACTTAAATGCCTGCCAGGCACTTAGGAAGAGTACAATAAGTGCAGGATTATAACTTGTTGGGGTCCAATCTCCTGAGGTCATGAAAGGACACCAGGAAAAATCTGAATGAGGAATTCCTCTTTATTAGCCAAAGCTAAGGAGGCTGGAATGCTAAATGTGGCAGGACAGCAATAATTCCTCATGGTAGGCTAATTCTTCTGCGGCACAATGACCCTGTTTAAGGAGGAAAAATAAGGCCCCAACTGTACACTTTAGATGTATGTTTCCTGGCATTTTCTGAGAAAATATCCTGTTTTGTCACTGGTAAAAATGTTTTCTTGGTACTAGCAAACAAGTTAGTTGTTTTCAGTATATTATGCCATAGTTAAGATTTAACCTCACAGTGCCCTATAAAAGTTGTGCTGTGCAAGAACAAAGCAGGCTGCAGCATTGCAGGTTTCCCAGCTCCCTCGTTAAACAAATTGTCATCTTTAAGACTCAGAATTTTTGTGCATAATTGATGGAAAGCCCAGCTCTAGTTCATTCATGGCAATAACTGAGTCCCCAAGACAAAATAAATAGAAGGTTTTTTTTTTCTCCCTCTTACAAGATGTGTGAACCATTCTCCACTAGTTAAATTCTAAAAACACACATTCTCTCCTCTCATCAAGCTGACTAGGCTTTCTGTAATCACTGAAATTATCAGTTCAACCTTGCTATCTTTGTTAACAGAAAAATGAACTAATAGTATCACAAAAAGATTGACTTGCAGAAAGATACATTGTAAAATGGTCTACCAGATGTCTCCCAGCATCAAGAAATCTGAAATCCTTGATTTTTATCAAGGCTTTGAAAATGCCAGTTTCCCCTAGGACTTCCTCTTATGGGTCCTTTCCCTTTATATAATTCATAATCATGTTTGGTAAGGTAAAGTAGATTTGAAGCATGCCCTCTTCTTTCTTGATTGGTACCACCCTGATTAAACTGTCTGTTCTCCAAATGTCAATATTTAGTGTTTGGTGTGTGCTGTACCTCTGGCACATGAATCTGATTTGGGGATCTAGTAACAGTCTCTGGTGTTTCTCTTCATTAAGCTCAAAGTAACCAGATTGAGCACAAGTGTAGTATAGCAACAACACAGGAAACCAAAGAAAAGGATCAAAAACTAAATATATCAGATTTTCCAAGGATTACGTGGTGGTAGCAATTAGGAAAGTGTTTATTTTTTAATGACCAAGAGGCCAACCATCATCTTTCTGTACATATCAGGGTATAGTTTTTTCTCATGCAGTAGGAAGTAATGAGGTGTGTTGGTACAAGCATCATTTGTCTGGTGATTCTATTAGAGACTCAAATGTTTCTAACTTAAAGTTTCACTATTTAGGGGTTTTCACTTTTGCTGTCCTGCATTTAATTTTATGCTTGTAATATGATTATATTTGCTGGAATATCGTATTCATGTTCCATATCAAAAGACATGTGTGGGAGGCTTTCATGTATGGGGAAACACTAATTTTGTTTTCTTTCTTCTGTAAAGTAAATGACTTCTCACAACTACGCAAAAGAATTTTGCCTATTTCTCATTGGTCAGATGTGGGTGAAACTGTTACTTCCAGCTGAACTGGACAGCAGGTTGTAGTGGGGGAAATCACTAACTCCAAGAAAGAAGGAAAGAAAAAAAAGGTTGAAAGGAAAGAAGGAAGGAAGGAAAGAAGGAAGGAAGGGAGGGAGGGNAGGAAGGAAGGAAGGAAGGAAGGAAGGAAGGAAGGAAGGAAGGAAGGAAGGAAGGAAGGAAGGAAGGAAGGAAGGAAGGGGGAGGGAGGGAAAGAAACTTTTCTTCACAAGAGAGATGGGAGATAATGAACAGGTGGGTAAACTGAGTGTCTGCCACCCTAGTTAACAATAGAGATGTCAAAATGTTTAAGACTTGCATACGCTCATTTGAGGTTTAGTATCTAGTGTTTTAATATTAGGTAATGTCAGCAAATAATGAAAGAGTAAGAATTACAAATCCCTTCCCTTCATGAAAGTAACAAAGAACTGGCAAAAACCGGTGAACTGTAATCTTGGAACTCCAGAAAATAGGCAAAGTCTTGCAACGATTCAAAGAGCACATATTTAAGAAACACAGCTGATGAAAAACAGCAAACATATTATTCTAAGTTATCCAATTCTCATCTTCCACTGTCCAGTTTATTGGAAGCCACAAAAATAACAGTGCTAATTTTCAGTAGCATAGGGTTCAATGTGAACCTAATTTGCAAAGAATTATAGTTTTTTGATCTGGTCTGTTTGGTGACTCTCTGAAATACTGACTCAAGATGCCTGCCCCTATTTAACTTGAAATCGGACATGTAGGAAAATGAAATAGTAAAGTTTATAGTAGAAATCAAAATAAAAATGCTATAGAGAATCATTGTAATCAAAGGCAACTCATCAAAAAATAAAATGAAATTGACAAATCTTTAACTAGACTGACTACAATAAAAAGTGAGAATGCATATTACAAAAATAAGCAGTAAAGAAAGGACATAACTAAAGATTAAAAAGTTATGTAATATTATAAATTTTGTAAGATCATAACAATTAGAAAGAGGTAAAATGATCTTTACTCAATAAAACAAGATCTCATAAAATACAATAAAATTTACAAAAATATTAACATGTAAGTTTAGCAATTTAGCAGTCCATGATATCAATATGTAAAAATTATTATATTACTAAATTAGAAGAATACATTCCAAAACTAAAATTAAGAATATAACTCCATTTGTAATTGCATCAAAATTAATATAAGGATTAAAGATACATTCGCCAAGTAATGTACAATATTAGTACTTGAAATATTATAGAAAATTAAGAGAATAAAACAAGATTTAATTAAATTAAGAGATATACTATATTCAGACAAGACTTTTTATTAGATAGCAGTTCTTCCAAGATGATATATAAATCAATGCAATTCTTAGGCAAACCCCAGAAAGATATTTTATAGCAATTGGCAAGCTGATCTTAAAATCATCATATAATCTGAATAAGTATTAAGAGTAGAATACATGATTCATTGATTTAAACCAAAGATGATTTTGGAATTATCTGGAGACACATTTCATCAGTCATTACTGAATAATGTCCAGGCATGCTGTTAAACATCCAGCAATACATGGGTCACCCCAACAACAACAAAAGTGTTATCACTGGTGCTGAGTTTGAGAAACTCTGACTTAATTGCATTAACAGAAATAGAATAATAACTCCATGCCTCCACCCATGTTATTTCTGGAGCAAAACATATCTCTTAATAGAAAAGGAAAAGGGGTCTTTCACAATTTGAGCATGCCTTAATTAACACTGCAAACTCTCTTCTTCTGCATGTCTTAAAAATTTTGTTTATTTTATAGACTCTTTCTTCCATTAACCAGTGAGATTTCATAGTGCCATCTTGCCAGTTTTGTAGATAAATGTTTTTGTTTCTTTATGATCTAGAGAACTTAATATTTTTTTGAGAAAAAATACTTAAAATATCACATTTCTTGTACTTTGGAGCACCTGTCTGTAGTGTGTATAAACTAAGAATGTACAATAAAAATGCTTCAAAATAACTGACTTATTTTGTCATTTTTATCTATCAAAGAGTTGATTTTTCATGTTTCTTCCTTTATGTTTATTAAAAAACACAAAAGTCCCAATGTCCCTAACCAGTGTGTAACTCAGATCTATGAGGTTCTGTGCTTCTGGGATTCTCAAAGAATAGATTGCTTTGGGAAATATTAGTACCGAAATGTAATAGTAAAATTGATCAACTGCATGTAAACTAAAAAGTACATATTTGGCTTTCTTCTAAAAAATGATTATGTGGCTCTGAGGTAAAATAAACTTGTATTTATAAGATATGGTATGTATAATGTGTTATAATATTAATAAAATAGAAAAATGTGCTGTTTCAGTTTGGATACAAAAAAGTAACTTCTGTCTTATGAAAACATAAAAATTGAGGTCCTGAAACAAAATTTTATATAGTGTATTAAATGACATGTAAGTATTTCCCATGGTCTTTTGGCAAAAACCATCTTATAATTTGAATCAAAACTTGCATTGTTAGCCATGTCAAATTGAAGAACTATTCAATACAACAGCTTCTATTTCACTTAATTATCATTAAATCCTATAATAAAAACCATCTTCTATGTCTCTGATGATTTTCCTTGCTATCATTACATTAAGGGTAGTTATTTTCCAATTTTTTTCCTTTAAAATAATCGGGCATAGTGAAGCAGGTTAGAATTATGAAACTGGCCGTGTCATTTACAAAACCTTTAAGTTTCATTGATTACTTTTCTCCTGCTTCATTCTAGAGCTGGCTAAAAGGTTACTTCTCCTTGCTGAAAGTCCACAAGGAGCTATGGATGAAATGACTAAAGGGGGAAAATGCACCTGAAATTTACCATGAAATTCCACCTGGGAGTCTTTTTTTAAGACTTCACAGTTGACAAGTAGTTTTATTTGTTTTCTCCTGCCATAAACCAGTGCTTTATACTAGAGTTGATTGCTGTAGGATGCTGAAATGACAGTTGCCAAATTTCTTTCCTGCAGACATGATTGAGGGAATATAGCCTCTTTCCTAATACACTTTAACTTATCTGAAATCTGACTTTTCCCCAGGCCCTCATGCATGTCCATCTTTTCCCAGTCAGAGTTTCTCAAACTCAGCACCAGTTAAGAATGGAAACAGTTGACATCTTTTTATATTACTTGTGTCCAGTCCTCTCTAGCATTTACGAGGATAATAACCTTCTGGGTTTGGCATTATTAATCATTTTATAGACCCTTACACTCAGAAGACCTCAGCACAGGGTTACAAACCTAGTACATTGATGGTGGCTAGCACTTGAGTTGTACAACTTGCTGTTAACCATTGATTTGCCCTCTTCCCACATATTATAAGGTCATAAAATGGAAGAAACCTCAGTATTCTCCAGGACATTCATACTACTTCTTGTTTATTCCTCTTCCACCCTTGCATATAATAATGTTTTGTTTTTCTAAATCACTGAACTTCTTTGAGTGTATCGATGTCCTCTGCTAATCTCCTGGTCATTCTCAATAGTGAGTCTTTGTCTGAGGTGTTGAATGATTTTAGTATTTATGTTGACAACATATTTTTTACCCTGAGAATAACGTCTCTTCATCATTTCTCCAAGGTCCTGCAAATCAACCCCCAATGAATTCTACCCTTACCTTGACTTTATTATTACTCCAAATGTTTCACATAATGAAATGCTCAACTCCAAGCTCTCACTCTTAACACATCAGTTATTTTTCCATCTCTGTTGTTTACTCCATTTCTTTCCTTCATAGTTATCTGTCATGTCTTGAAGTCTTCATTTTTATCTCAATCTATAAATTTCCTGGTTTGTAAATGACTGTCTTAGTACAGCAAAATTATAAAATCAAAAACAAAACCTGCCTTACACTGTTTTGTTTTATTTTTTTTTAGTTATATATGAAAGCATAATGTATTTTGGCAGATTATACATACATAGAATATAACTTACACTATTTAGGATCCCACTTTTGTGGTCGTACACGATGTGAAGTTACCCTGGTCATATATACAAATAAGAGGCTAAGAAAGTTATGACTAATTAATTCTACTGTCTTTCCTATTCTGCCCCTCACTTCCTCCTCTTCATTTCTCTTTATCTAATCCAATGGATTTCTATTATTTCCATCCCCAACCTACTTTGTTGTGATTAGCATCCACAAATCAGAGAGAACATTGGGCCTTTGGTTTTGGGGGATTGGCTTAATTACTTAGTATGATAGTCTCCAGTTTCATCCATTTACTGGCAAATGCCATCATTTCATTCTTTTCTAAGGCTGTGTAATATTCCTTTGTGTGTGTGTGTGTGTGTGTGTGTGTGTGTGTGTGTATATATATATATATATATATATATATATACAATTTCTTTATCCATCCTTCCATTGAAGGATACCTAGGTTGTTTTCATGGTTTGGTTATTGTGAGTTGAGCTGCTGTAAACATGGACGTGGCTGTGTCCTTTGGTTATAAACCTAACTCCCTCTTCCCATGGGTGGTGCCCTGTGGAGTGCAGTGGGATACAGACCCTTTCACTGTTTTTTAACAACTATGTGTTAGATGTTATTACAAATGAAGATCATAAATGTGTGACAAATTGCCCAAATTCGCACAGAGAGTAAATGACTAATTAGGATAAGGAAACACATCTGCCTCTACAATTTCTGTCATATTCTTTGACTACACCATGCTGCCATCATATCAGAGCTACAATTCCTTAATTCTCTTTCATCTTTTTTTTTTTTTTTTTTTTTGGTCACAACTGTTTTCACCTGCCCTGTAGCTCTCATTTTCTGAATCACTGTTCACTCCAAATGGGCAAAACATGCTGCTTCAGTGTCATTGTGAGGCATGTGTCATTGTGAGGCATGTTTCGCCTGTAAGCAACAGAAAATGTAAACATTAGCTATGTCTCAAACATAGAGTTTCCTATTATCATCATTATCATTATTAGTTTTTTTGTGTGTGTGCAATAGAAATCTGGAAGTAAGCTTAGCAGCATAGCAATATCAACAGCAGCTTATCCTTAAATATTTTGACCTTTAACTTATGAGGTCAATCTGAAGCCACAGCATACACCTTTTTAAAACCTCCCATGGATGGGACACCTACTTTGTTCATATTGGCCAAATTTGTTTCATGTATCTACTGAATCTGTTTTAGAGGTGAGGAGGGTAAGTACCTAGTCTTTCAAACTTCAGTAGTAGAGCCGGGGAGCTTAAAAAGTAAAGAACACAATCAACAGTATCTAACACAGCATGTATTTGTGCTTTAGTGTCTTCTGTCTTTAAATAAAAAGGGTTTACATAAAAGACAACTGTATCAGGTACAGAATGCCAAGTTGTTCCTGTGTGTTCAACTTGTTTCTTTCTCTTCCCTGCATGATATTTTGTCACTCAAGTCCTTGTCTCTACAAGAGTCTGAGTTAGTCTCTTCACTGTTTGCAAGACCCTTCCCTCTAAATATTCTGAATTGTGACTTCTTCTACCCTGACATAGAATATGTCCATTTATCTTCCTGCTTTATGAAAATAAGCTGTTTCATGTGCTAAATTATTTTTGTTTCCTTTGCAGTTATGAATGTCTACATATTTTTATTCCTTTATTAATATTTTGATTCATTTTTGATAAAAAAATAAAGCTCTATTCAATTGGCCATCTCTAACTGAAATTTTACAGACACACAGTGTCATTATTATTTCATTCATCTGCATAGACCAGAAGACCGTGCATGCTCAAAGTAAAGATAATCAATTGATGCTTTGTTATTGTTTAATATTCAGAATTTATACTGGTTTGTACATAGAATTCAGTTATCATAGGATGTGAGACAGAAAAGGAAGCAAACAAAAGAGATTAAGAGGAAAAATAAGAAAAGGAAAGAGAAGGAAAAATGAAGGAGGAAAGGAAGTGGGAAGGGAGAAAGGAATTCTGTTTTAACCATTATAATCTAAATGAAATTCTAAATGAAAATGCAGGGCAAATCTCACCATTAGTTTTCTCCTTAATACATTTATTCTTTTATCTATTATCTTAAATGACATTCTTAACAATAGATTGTACAATGCATACTATACAAACATGCTTTTATAAATTAAATGATTGTAACATAATAGAAGCCATTACATGACAAATATTGTCCTTTTCAGTGAGTATTACCTGACACTCACTCTGTGGTACCATTGTTTGTGGTGCTGGAGATATAATGGGGATTACACTAACCAACCCTGGGCCACAAGGCATTAATAGTCTATCACCTCCTGAGAGGTGGAAGGTACACTGGTGTCTTAACTCACTTTACTAAAGACTAATACATGACATACTGTGTTTTTATATCAGTCCATGATATTCCAAACATGGACTGATATAAACAACAAAAATCAAACCTTTTCATTCTAATTGGCATTAGACTGGCAAAACATTTGTATCTAAACTCTAGTTATTAAGTTCAAGTCACAAATATTTTTATTTTAATTTTCTAAGTCTTTGAGTTGTTAACAATATTTTTCACCCTGAATTTTTATATTTGTACTCTATGCTCATATTGAGATTTTGTTTCTTATTCCTTTTGAAATACAATCATTAGAAGATTCAGCACTCTTTCTCTATTCATACGTTTGGGAAATTAATTGATGACAGTGTATATTCCAAGCAAAGCAGACTTACTGAAAAAAAAATATTTATTTTTCTATAGTTTATGTTATATTGGAACACTGCCACATATGTGTAGGCAATAATTAAGTAAAAATGGTCATATATAATTATTTTGGCTTTGGGGTAAATCCCTCTAAAACAGTGAAGAAGAGAGATGAGTAAATAGTTATAGCTTATTTTTTCTCATAAACTATGTCAAACATTTCCTCAGGTTTTATATTAGGCTTTGGAGGTGAGAGTGCTTTGTGGTATATTTTCTTAACAAATGAGTAAACAGTTCTTAGTTATTTTAAATAACTATATTACCTGCAATTAAACAGCTCTTGGAAACAACTTACCGATGCCCAACCTGCATACACAGGTGCTTTATGGGCCAGAATGCTTTCCTGAAGTGCTCTTTCTTTAGAAGTAACACAAGTAAAAACATAAGTCAAGAGATTACATATTCATACTATTACTATTTTTTTTACAGATTTTGGATTGATTAAGAAAAGCAGAAGAGACATATGGTCAACGAAGGTAAAGAGGAAAGAAACAACTTATCACCCCATTATGTAACTCCTCTGTGTCAATGGCAGAAATTGTAAAATGCTTTAAAAATGTACTTTTTACAGGAGATTATTCCATTGACACAGAAAGCTGAATAAATAGAGAAGCATGGTGCTTTCAAGTGTGAGAATCTCAAATTTTAACTATTGAAAAGGGCCTTTTAAACTCCAATCAGTTTTTGATTTTGATTGCTGAATCCAATATGGAATTTGTGCTCAACAGCTTTTGAGGCTAAGTGGGAAATGACATGTTTTCAAGTCACCAAGTAGGAAGATCGGCTCCATGTTACTAGAAGAATTAGGGTATAGAGTCAGAAAGACTGCACTTGAACTCCAGACAATGTATGCTCAAGAAACTTTTTTCTCTGAAATTTTTTCTTGTCTTTAAATATATGATTTTAACAATGAAAATTATAAAATCTTTAAAGGAGGACTGATATATATATATATATATATATATATATATATATACTTAGCATGTTAACAGTATTCATATATTTTTGTAATAGCATATACTAAACAATGGGCAACAAAGGCCCTCCCTAAGGAACATTAATGTACAGAAAAATATATACAAGTAATTAGACAATTACAGTACAGGATGATGAAAATATACATAGAAAAAGAGCATGGTGTTGGGACATAGAGAAGTGTCTTCCAGATGTGCCAGATTGTCAGCAGACATTGTGAAGAAGAGACAAGGTCTCAGCTGGTTTAAGAATGAGAAAAGAAATAAGTGCAAAGCAAGACTGGAAAGTATTCTCAAGCCAGAGGAAATGGAAATTATCCCTAAGTCAAAGCACACAGCTAGAGTCCACTACTGGACTGAAGTCCACTCTAAAGTGAGATCCTGAAGGATGATAGATATTGAAATTGGATCAATTAAATCACTCAACTTTTGCTTCAAACAGAGTTTGGAAAAGGTGGGAGTTAATATAGTTAAGGAGCCAATGAATGAGAACAGTAGCAGCTACATCACTGCAACAGGAACAAAGAGCCTTCTGGTCCAGGGTTAACCTGGGAAGCTGGACCATGGCAGTTATAGAGGTGTAGGACCAGGACAGTTCCATGCAGCTTTTGTGAAGCTCAACACAGTGGCCATTTCAAATTGCTCTTAAAAAATGTCAGCTCCTAACAACCATTTTAATCATGCTTTTATGCATCAGCTAAATATGAATCCTGGATTTCCAGCCATTGACAGTTGAGGCACTTAACACACACACACACACACACACACACACACACACTCACTTTATAGAATTCAATTGTTAATTAAATTCACAATTTGGAATTAGATACAAAATATAATTTATGATACTAACACCAAGTAGACTATGTCATCCATCTAAATTGACTTACAAATCAGAGATAATCACTTTTGTGTAGAATTTTGCCATTCTTCAAAGCACGTTCACATTCTAAAATGCAATTGTCACATTAATATGGTCTGGTAGATGAGCATGTGATCAATAATTTATAAACACACTTCCACTGAACTTTCATTGCTGTCGTATTACAAGGAGCAAAATGGGAAATGATTTATCATTGTATCTACTTTGAGAATGAGGAACTTGAGAACTGGGAGATATAATGCATTCTGATAGCTAAAATGAGTTTGGTATCTCTGGAATGAAAAATTAAAAGAAATATACATGGACATAATCATTTAAAAATTAAATAACTGTCATAAATGTTCTCATTTCATTCTTAATAATTTTTTTAAAAGCCAGGAAATTACTTTACCCCCAGGTCTCTAAGCACACAAGTATTAGAACTAGATTCTCATCTCAAAAGTTTCTTCTCAATATGTCATTTTAATATGGAGTTAAACAAAGTTAGAGTTTAGTTTTAAAAATAGTAACTAAATCTGCCTATTTAGTGAAATTTTGAAACCAGAACTCAAAAAGTACTTTCAGTTACAAAGAAAGAAAAACAAGGATTCTAAATGAGACCAACAGAGAATATGGGTTAAAAAAATGACCAATTTTAGTAACTATTTTTTTTTTTCAAATATTCTGGTAGTCTTTGTAATAGTTACTAATGAAATTGATTGCACTCACGAGGTACTCTGCAGAACAGAAGATATGATTTTTGCACTCAGAGAGTGATCCATCTGATTTGGTGTTGCCAATAAGAAAGCATTGTAGAAAATATGGAGGTTAAACAATACTTTAGCTAAGCATGGTAGCCCAACCCTATAATCCCAGAAGTCAGAAGGCTGGAGCAGGAGATTCAAAGCCAGCTTCAGCAATTTAGCAAGGCTGTAAGCAACCTAATGAGACCCTGTCTCAAAATCAAAAAAAAAAAAATTAAAGGAGGGCGGAGATGGGGATGTGGGGATGCGGTTAGTGGTTAAGAGCCCCTAGTTTCAATCCCCAGTAGTACCCAACCAAAAAATACCTTAAAAGCAAAATAAGAAATTTCAGAGTAAACTTTCTAGTCCATATCTTTGACAAATTTCTTTGAAAGACTTGTTATCCACAATGGATTCTAAGTAAAAATATATTATTACAAAATAGAATATTAGCAAATATCTATATGTGCACATTTAAATACTCATGTGTGTATAAATATATATAATATTTATTCATATATTATATAAATATATATTTATATTAATATATATTATATATTTATATAATATATATTTATATACTTATTTATATACTTATATACTTATATAAATACATATTTATATACTTATATATTTATATAATTATATATATTTATAGATATTTATATAATCATATATCTATATCTTATATAAATATGTATTTATGTATTTATATATTAATATATTATATAAATATATATTTATACATTTGTATATATTTATATCTTATAAAAATAAAATATTAATATCTTACCATAGTATATATAGTTAAGGAGCTAGTATAGTTAAGGAGTTAGTATAGTTAAGGAGGCAATGAATGAGAACAGTAACAGCTACATCACTGCAACAGGATCCACAAAGAGCCTTCTGGTCCTTCTGGATTGAATTCATATATACTTATTAGTAGCAGATATGGAAAAAATAAAATAATTTATTTTTCAATAAAAGGAAGTTAAATGATGACATTAAAAAAACTGGGTGAGAAACTGGTTTAACATTGAATTGCATAACAAAAAAACCCACAGACATTAAAAGAATATATAAATGCAAAGGATAACACTGGAACAAAATCATGAAACTCCTTCAATACTCTAAAAAAGTGTTAATAAAAGATCAAAGATATACATCTTCTTAAGGGAACATAGTAAGTGTAAAATATTATGATGGGATTATGTTTAAGCATATCAGTCACACAGATTGAGTTTAAAGGACTCAGTTTACCCATTAAAAGAACAAATTTTTGTAATTGACCTACAAAGCAAATCCCAACTATGAACTGTACACAAGAGACAAAAAAAAAAGTGAGATAAAAGGTTACATGTGAGTAAAAAGATGGACAAGGAGGGTGGGAAAAATGGAAATAAGCAACAGTGGTCCAGACAGTGGGTAAAGTAGATATCTAGTTCAAATAATACAATTAGGTGGGTAGTTCTTATGGACATGTAGTATTTTACATTTTATTAAAGAATAAGAGTTGCTTTTGTGTATCCATACAACACAAAAAAATATATTCACAGCAGTCACTGAGGGTAAATAATGTTGCAATCCATGAAGTAGAAGAATTGCAGTCCAAATCCAAAAACTTGTGAAAAACTTCAAAGTACTCCAGAAAGTTCCAAAAGTGAATTTTAACAGATAATAAAATATCCCCTTTACTTGTTTGAATATATCACATTAAGAAGATGTCAGTTACCCCTGTGTTGATTTATAAAAATACAATTCCAAAAAATTTGCAAAAGTAAAATTGTGTTTGCAGTTAGAGAAATTGGTTCAACAGTTAATAGAAGTTGGTTCAGCCAAGAAATGGGGAAGAATAGCTGGTAAAATACTGACAAAGATATACAACACATTAGAATTTTAAAACCGATAAATGAGATACTATAACATACTGAAAAGACTATGATTAAGACTGTGGTGCTGGAACATGAACAGAACAGATTAGATATGGGTGTACCATAGCTTTTTATATAGCTACTCAATTTTCAAGGCAACATTTATTTTTTAAAATTCATCTTTCCTTCCATGGTCTGAAATACCATCTTTAGTATATCATATAAAACAATATATTCAAAATGAGTCATAGATATAAATGTAAAAATTGAAATCATAAAAACACTAGAAAGAAATATGTGTTGAAAAGGGCAATATAAACATGACTTTTATTGCATCCAGAGGCAATAAATTTTGAGAATTATGATTATATGTTTTTTTTAAGTTACATGGTTAAAAGAAAACTTTAAAAACCTAAGAGGGAATTGGTAAAGGGTGAAAAACTTTCAAGTGTCTTATAGAATTGAGAAATGGAGGCAAAACTGTCACAGAAAACGGATGGGTCGTGAACACATATTTAATTAAAATGGGAAAATGGTTATGAAATTCATGAAAATAAACTCAAATGCACAATTGAATGAATGCAAATCAGAAAACTATTTATTATATATCAGGTTTGTCAAAATTAGAGTGACAGCATATTTTGTTGAAATATGTGATTATACCATCATTCTCACCCTCTGCTGATGGAAATACAGTGTGATAAAACTGACTGGTGAAAAATTTTGAAACAACATGCACTGGCCTTTTAACCTAGAAAATCTCTTTCTTGGAGTTCACTATAAAGATGTAACAATACAAGCTTGTATGTATCTTTCACGGAAGAGCTATTTGTAACATCAAAGCATTGAGAAAAGACTAAATGTCCTACAGAGGAAGTTTTTTGAATAAATTATGACAAATCAACCAAATAGAGTATCATACAGCCATAAAACTAAAAAAAGGACAATTTCAGTGAATTTAGATGTGTGAATTTTAGCATATTTGTCAAGTAAAATATTCAAAGTGAAAAAAAAATCTCTTTTTCCATTCCATGCAGTACAAATGTCATATTATACATATATACCAAAAAAAATGAAAAAGAAAGAAAATAAAAAAAGAAATCCAGCAATTAAAACCCCAGAGATGAGAGATGGGCTCAGTGGCACATTCCTGCAATGATAGTTACTCCAGTTACTCAGAAAGCTGAGGGCAAGGAAATCACGCATTTGAGGCCACCCTGGACAACTTAGCAAAAAGGTCTTCTAAGGAAGGAGTTCACTGGTAGAGTGCCACTGGTCTCGTCCCCAGGACTGAAAGAAAAAAAAAAAACTAAACAAAAAATGGAAACAACTGTGACAGAAAGCATAGATTAGAACTTAGCAAAAATAATAAGGAAGGGGAAACAGTTTAGAAGATAGGAATGAAGTGATGCTTACTTGATTATTCATTTTTAATATCTTATTCTTCAAGCCATAGTAAAATTTTGACATTCTGCCAAAATGAATTATTTCAAATCAACCAGGAAGGAGACAGAGGGCAAATTGGAATACATGTGGTTCCAAATGACCCTAAATTCATCACAAATGCATACATTTACTTACCTTTCTAATTTAATATCACTAGTACCTGTGGGATAAAAGGTTAATTCTAGAAACAAAATTTTTATAGAAATATAGACTAATTGTACACAGTTATTGTCCTATAGTTAGTAAATTTATTTTTCACAGGAGCAAAAGTTAACAATTGTGAAACTGTGTACATTATAGACTTAAAGAAAAGCATGAATGTGTTTCTTATAATTCATTCATCAAGAAAAAAACTAGCAAATAAATAAAAGGGAAGACTGCATGAATTTTTGGTGTTGTATTAGAATCATAATTTTAAGAAAGTTATATATATATATATATATATATGAAGCAATATTTAAAAATGTGTATATAAATAGTAATTTTTAGCTATGTCTCTTGAGAGGGTCTAGAAAAAATTAACATCTGTGTAACAATGAGTTAAGTATAGAATCTTCACTTCTTAATATCACTGTTATATAAAAGAAGTCAAAACTCCATTGAGAAATGGGCAGGTTCTAGGGTTAGAGCAGAGAAAGTACAGTAAAAGTCGTAAATATCTTGTGGTAAGGATTGCTTTGTTGTGAAAAGAAAGGGCTTTGTTATGATGGGGTCATGTTGAAATCATTTGGAAGCCAGTGATCAAATCTGGGACAACATAAGCTAAGTAAGGAACTATACAGATAGATTAAAAATCATTATGAATAAAGTAAGTATTAATAAGTCTGTACTGATACAAATCATTGAAGAAACAAAGGAGATAAAGATACAGCCCTACTTATATTAGAATTGAACTAGTAAATACAGAAAGGATAGCAGAAACTGACTCTTGGCAAACCACAAAGGAATTCTTCCTATAGGAAAGACTAAACAAGGAATGCATAAATCAGTGAGCAAATATGTGATAAAAAAGAAAAGTGTTATAATATCAAAGTACTCCCCCAATACACTTGTTGAATATAAAGGGGGAAATGATAACATTGCAGTTGGGAAACATGATTTGTATTACTTATCATGAATAAATGATTGAAATTAGCATCATCGGTAATAAGCAATTTCAAAATCATATATCAAGTCTGGAATTATTTAAAATACTATGTTGAAAGAAAAAAAAAACCTGAAAGAAAACTTAAAGATTCATCTATTCCTTCATTATTTTGTTCATTCAACAGACAATTATTAAAGCTTAGTAGAGTATGTGGTGAATATTGCTCTGGGAGTAGAGACAGACACATGGCAGAAAAACCTCATTTCCTTTGGACCTTCTGTACCATTTGAAAGAAAGGAAAGAAGCAAAATAATTTCACAAAGAAATAGAAGTATCTTTTAGATTTACCAAGCAAAGGAAAATTAAAAAAAAGAAGAATGATGTAATTGCCATTACAGAATGGGCACACTGAAAAGGGACAATTTTATAGTGGTGTATTTGGTATAGCCTCTATGCAAACTAAACCAACCAAACACCAACCACACATGAGGATCCAACAGAAAGTGAAAGATGTACTTTGGTGAAAAAAATAAAGGCAACTGAACCTAATAAATCAATTTTCATCCTAAAAAGAATGTGTCAGCTATATTATGTGCATTAAATTAAACATTACTTTCCTGTACCAGCCTTAAAATGTCACTGATAAGCTATTTACACATAGGAAATTAAACATTACATTATACTCTTGAAAGAAAGTGTGTCAGTTGATAAGGGATATGCTTATCTCACTGGAATCTTTGTATCCAGGACAAAATATAGAACTCCAATATTTACCTAACTATAAATGTTTTGCTGACCATTGATTCCTTTTGACAGAAGAATGGTAATATCCCATCTACAAAAATGCAGTGTTTTCAAGTTAAATTTAGCTGTGCATAATCAATTATTTTTCGAAATGAAGGACCAGTGCTTTAATCAAAACATGGTTACATTAGAAACTAAAGTAATATTTATTTAACAAAAAATAAAACAACAGCAACAAAAACAGATTCCACACTGACAATAGTGAATTTTCAGATCAGAAACTTGATGTCATTTCCCAAATAAATGAAACCATGAATATATTGGTTTTTTGAGAAGCTTCAAATCAGAAGTTGTTATCTTCCATCAAAATCTTATTCACTTCTTGTATACTTTGTCTTTGATAATGGCCTCCACCTCCACAATATGTTCAAATAAAAAAAATTTCCTCCTTTCTTTTGCCATAACTCCTTGACATAGAACTGATTGTCACATCAGTTGGATTATGTCTGTCATTTATTCAGTTGTGATTTTTTCTCCTTTTCTCTTACTGTATGACCATTATCTGTGTTCAAATTCTCATCATCTTTTCCCTAGACTATCATGCTTTTCTTCTACTTTATCTCTTCTCCTCAGATACATTCACTACTTGATTCAGCTCTCAGCAGATAATCTTTTGAAAACATATGCTTTTCATGCAATTATCAATAGTTTGATAGTTTTACAAATCTAACCATACTGGAATCATACACATAGAAAGTTCCAAGATTTTATAACCTTTGTATTCTATGATTACCTTAATATTACAATCACTTCTAATTGGTTGCCATTTCCCAAATATATTGTGCTCTTAGAAAAAGAAAGTATATTTAATGCCTTAAGGAGTGGGCACTCTAGTATTACACATTCTGGTTTAAATTCTGCTTTGCTACAGACAAACTGAGTGACAGAATTTGTAGAAGGAAATGAGGGTCAGGAGACTGAGATCTAGAAGTAATACTTTATTAGCTGCACCACAGCACAGAAGGATAAATCCCAAAGTGTGATCTCCAAGCACAGCAGAGCTTTTACTTTTATATATAAGCAACTTTTGTGTATATCAAAGCAAAGGATTTGGCACAATTCTATTGGAGGGTGAATTCTATATTTCTTATATGATACAAACTTATCAACAACCTGGGGACTCTTAGCTTATACAGCTTAGGGACTTTTGTTGCACTAAGCCTAAAGGGGGGTTGTTTTGTCCCCACTACATTGTTTCCTGTTTCTGTTACTGCAGTTATCTTTTACAGCTACCTTTAGCCTCTACAAGTCTCTATGGTTAAATGTCAGTAAGAAAAGCTGCTCTGCATCAGCATGTAAAACCAGAGCCTGTTAGCTCTTAAGCTGCTAAAGTTCCCATTCTGTTTTACCACAAATTCTCTTTTTACTGCGATGTTTTTTGGTTTTTTTTTTTTTTACACATAAAATAGTGGAAAATATGGTCACTACATCTTTGGCTACTATAAAGGTTAAAAAGGTAAACCTCATTAAGTTAGGGACAGAAGGGATCCATGATGGTAGAGATCAGGTAGGCTGCAGACCTCAACTCCTCTCCAGTTTGGAATCAAAACAGAGAGAGCAAACTGCTCAGAGAGGTGTATGACAGAGGGAACACACTGATTGACAATACCAGAAGACCTGAGAATTGGAGGGACTCATAAATTCTGATTACCAGAGCAGAAAACTGGGAAGATTTTATTTACCCAGAATCAGTACCTGCAGCATCAGGGAAGGGTAAACAAAAGGATAATGAGAAAGAGGCAAGGCTAAGAAGCTTACTTCAGAAAGAGCAGAAAAGAAAGTCAGACAGAGTTCAGCTGGGAGAGGAGCTGCAAAGCCACTTCGTGAATGAGAAGAGTCCCATTTTTCTCAATCTGCTGGCAGAAAACTGTGGCAAACAGCTGATTTGTAGGGAACATGTCTAAGCTTACATGTCTAAGCAAGCAGTTAAAACTCACTCTACAGTTTCATCCCATCTAGATATATCAGCCAATATTAGCAAAGGGGATGCCACTGAAACAGTTTAGGTAAATAACCTTTGTAGTGGAATCAATGAGAACTGAAGTATGCAGAGCCTTCTCTCCCTACCCTCCAGCATCTGCAAAGAGTGGGGTGGAGTGGAGCCATGGGCACTGTACTGCCCGAGATGGTGGCAGCCAGGGAAGAGAATGCATGCCTCTGCAGCAGGCCTTTGCCCAGAATTTCTACTAGAAATTGTGGCACATGGGAAGGAGTATAAACTTCTTCCACTAGTTGCCACCCTGTCTCCAGCTGCTGGCCTTGGCTCTGTGCCGAAATGGCAACCCTGTGTCCTGATCATGGGCTACTGTTACGTGCAGCGCTGCTGTGCCATGTCCCATGTCCTGACTGCCATCCTGTACTTCAGCCTCCAGCTGTCACTCTTCTCTAACTTCCAGGATGCCCCACACCTCTGCTATGGGCCACAGTAGCCCACATACCAAAATCACAATGGTGAGCTCATCATACCTTTTTTTATAACTAGGAGAGCATGTGAAAAAATTGTCACAATTTTAAATAACTCAGCAAAAAAAACATACTGTTTTTTTTTAAATGATTGTTCTTGCATTATTTGTTTTGTGGGAAATGATTTGTTGTTTCTTTCCTCAGTAATTGTTTATTCATGGTTCTACTTAAGTTTATGTATTCATTAATTTATCTGGATTTTTTTCTTGATACCTCTTTTCTTCTTTCTTATCCCCATTCCCTTCTTTTCCCTTTCTTCCTTCTTTTTCTCTTCACTTTTCTTCCTTCAGCCACATCCCACCTGCCTGCATTTACAACCTAGTTAATCTCTATCAGGAAATAAATGCACTGATTAGGTTAAGGGTCTCATAACCTTATCATTTCATCTCTAAAGTTTCTTACATTGATTTGCACATGAACTTTTGGGGCATACCTCATATCTAAACTATAAGAATGGGTTTAAATAATTTATATTTTATTCTACTAAGAAGCATAACTGGTACCTTAAGGCAGGTCTCTATAGCTCTGCCTTTCAATTATATTTGAGCTACATAATACATCTCTTAGGATGTTCAGGAAAGATATTACCAAAATTGAGCATATGAGGAAGCATATTTAGAGTGAGAATACAGTTCCATCTTTGCAGGTGCTAATGTCATTGTCATATGGCTAATTAGTGGCACATAGTATTAGAAATTGACAAACTAAAACGTACCAGAAAATATCATAAGCAGATTAAGCAGGAGGGAGTCTTAAACATAAGCTGAAAGAAAATGTTTATTCCCTGGCTCCATATTAATGATTTCAACTTGGAAATTTGTAGGGGATTTATAGGATATAATTTTCACTCTCAAACTCCAATAATAAATAAAAATCATCTGAAAAATATAAACACCATAATTTTTGAATGTTCGAACATAGAATGGCTTATAGCACCTACATTTCCTTTTTTTGTACGGTATAGTCACATGTTTAGCTGGGTTTTTATGTATTGATATTTATGTACTAGCATTACCATCATAATTGAGACTGGCATGAATGTAGGGAAAGCATCATGATTTCTATTTACTCTCTTTAACTCTGGTATTTATTAACAGAAAAATCAGCTCCATTTTAGCATTCTGCTAATATTAATCCTTTAAATACTATTTACACTTATAAGATATGAGGATCTTACCTTTTTATTGTGCAGAGATATTTTGAAACAAGTCAAATAGAATATTTGGCAAGATAGCATATGTGTCCTTCTTTTCAATAATTACTTTCTTAGATATAAATGTGTTTTTAACAGTAAAGACATGGATTTAATCTATAGTGGTAACAAAGAAGATTAAAGTTCAGTTTGTTTCTTATTTTAAGTAGCTGAGTTATTTTGGGTAAGACATATTGGTTTTGAAGATTATATTGCTTATCATGTCTTGAAAATGTATGTTTATCATTTAGTTATATGCAAATAAGTTGTCCTTGCAACATTGTTTATATTCAAAATTCCTATGAACAAGCAACTATATCTATTCTCAATATTTTATATGTATAATTTTATTTAATCTTAACATTAGTCCTTAAAAGTAGATTTTATTCCATAAATATAACCAAATTAATATTCAGCTGAAGGTCACAGAAGTACAATATGGCACAATAGGGTTTTCACTCAGATCTAAGAACTGAGGTTTCTACTACATTATACCAACTCCCAAACATGAATATTTAAATACATTTAAATACAAGGAAATAAGAACAATAAAATTGAGAATCCCCTCCCCATCAGCAAATGGAAACCCATGTTTGTGCAAATGACTGGGAAAAGATTTAGATTGTTGTAGTGCCTGGGTTGGGATACACAGGGATTTCTTATATTGGCAACATGTCTAGGTTTTGAGATTGTTCTCTGGAAGCAGATATATCCCAGTGTGCTTTCAACAGCTGTAATTTTTAATACCTCATAAAACTATTTTAGTAGCGGACAAGCCAGATTCCTTATTTCATTTTGCAAAGCTTGTTTTCTAAAGATCATATAATCTCCCTGAGAGTTACCTTTCTAAAAGATATTCTCTTTAGATGTATCTAATTTAGTTCATTTTCAGGGGCAATATAGAGTATATTTTTCATTATATCAACACATAGGGAATGTATATCTATACTGTCTATTCAGTCTTTCCCATTACTAATCTTAGTTGCTTAACATATCTTTTTTTTTTTTGATTATTCCAAATGGGCTTACATATATTACTCAAATGTCTGCTTCACCTCCTGCTTGACTCCGTGGGAGGCTTCATCTGACTTCTCAAAATCAAAAATGGGTATAATAGGTTCATTCTATAATCATTGAAATGAGTTTATCTCCTATAAGAAAACAAGAATTGTGCTGGGAGACCAGAACTTGTGTCTTTCACATTATGTTTTCATAATCTGTCCCAATACTGTTGTGCCTACAAGACAAAGAATAGGCACTTCGTGAATGTTTACTAGCCAAATAATGGATGGTTCAATATTGTTTTTTTTTTTCTTTTTTTTTTTTTTACAGCCTAAACTTCTCCTTAATGTGAAGGCAGTGGGGACAGCTATTTCAAGGGATACAACAATAAAAATTCTCTCATTTTGCTTTATGACACACAGGATTTCCTTGCCATAAAACTGAACGAGTCCTAGAGCTCATGCAGAGGCTGTTGTTCTGATTATATGTACTTTCCATCAACAGATGCAACATCTCCTCTTCAGAGGTACATTATATCTCATCCTCTTTTTGAGTCTGTTGCTGCTTTCCTATTTAAAATTATCTATGTTCAAATATATTTGAACCCACACCACCTCATACTATACCCATAATATGAAAATCTGGTACTTTTGTGTACACGTGGGTCTAGAAATCTGATTATAGAAAAATAAATGATGTTATCCCATAACTAGGAATATTTTGAATAAGGTCACTCTGTGGAAATCATGTGGACAATTCTTCAGTAAATACAACTTCCCAAATAGAAGACTGGCATGAACAAATAATCCAATTATACGTTCCTTTCTCTATATTTCAAAGATCAATTGAAAATGGTTTGGTTTTTCATTTCTTCTGTACAGAGGTATCTTAATAGGAGTGTTTCTGTTCTAAAACCATTGTTCTGATCCCTATCTGCTAATATTTGGATTCTGATGGTTCTGAAGTTCACCTTTCTAGGCACCCATGGTTTCTCTACTACACCTTCTATTTTACCTCCTTTTTCTAGACTCTGAATCAATTTTGTTAATTTCAGCCAAAAAAAAAGTAGAGAAAATGGAAGCAAAATAAAATATGCAATTGAACCAATGGGAGAACTAATGAACTTAGGATAGTTATTCTAATATAATTATTCAATGAGTCATATAGTAGTCATTAAAGTCAATGTACTCTCAGAGGTAGATGGACAGAGCAATACAATCAGACTGAATGATGTTCTCAGGGAGATGATGTAAATTATGGAGAAAAATATCAGGACCAATGGTGGATATAAGTGATCACATAGATGATATAATCTGCAGCAGATAATTTGAGAAAATAACACATAAAAAATCTGAGGAGAGCAAAACTAATTGTGGATAAAGGGCAGAAGGAAGAAAATAATATTTAAAGGAGAAATAACGCACTTTTACACAGAGGTCAGAAAGGGATTAGCAAGGTCACATTACAGATGGCATGTGAAACATGATTAAAAGAGTGGAAGTTAGAGACTACAGGATCATTTCAAACAATAGGTTATTTAAACTAGAAAGCTGACCAAATGGAAAGGAACCATGAGAAGAGGTTATACGATAATTTGGGGATGAGATCATGCAAAGTCATGAATTCATTTATTTGGAAAGTAAGTAGGAGTTAGTATGCTTTTAGAAAGACTAGTCTAATAGTCCTGTGAAGTACAGATGGGAGTCATAATTGAAGGAAATATTCTGACTCAGAGACTCTTCCTGAGACTGAGTACAAACTACCCTTTAAAATTCTGAACATGCTCAGCCCTATAAACAGAATCATCTATATTCTGATATCTCTTTCTTTAGTTTTCTTACTAAAGAAAAGCAGACTCATTGGTGAGTCATTCCATTTTAAAATCACATTCATTTTTTTAGGGGAAATAATGTTAAAAGTCTATTTGAATCACCAGAAACTGAAGAACTGGCATTGTTCTGATTTTATGTGTTACTGATACATACCTTCAATGCATTCTATTCTTAAAAGCACAAAGAATTTTTCTGAAAGACTTTTCTCTAATTTTCTATTTTACTCCTGTTATTATTTGTTTCTTTTAAAAGAAATAGTTCTCTCTTATATACTGGGTAATAACTTGACCACCAACATATTTGGAAGGTGACTTATATTATGCTTTCTTTTTTGATGCAAAGAATGACACTCAGTTTATTCCTAGTAGACTATCTGAATACACAGACTGTGCTTTAAATGGGTCTTATTGAATCATTTATCATTCAGTAGAACAAATTCAGGCATCAAATATGGCCTTGGGAAAGACTTCCAGGTATAATTTGGCAACCATGGACAGAAAGTCACCTCTAGACAATGGTAACTGAGACATTTAATTGTTCAAGACATATAAAACATGCTGACTGCTTTCATAGCACATAATGTGCTTTTGTGCACATTTGTTCCTTGCTCTTAAATCACATTTAATGAATTGTAATGTTAACAGTACTCTTCCTACAGGAATGAGAAAAAAAATCAAAATCTCAAATATAAATAGATCTCACAGATATTATTAAGAGACAAGACAATAGTTATTCTGTTCAAATGTAACACTAAGAGATTTATGGCACCACAAATATTTGGTACATATGGCTGTCAGAGTGCAATCTCATTTCCTGTCAAACTCTCCCAATGAAAACAGCTAAAATATGCGAGGAATGCTGTCAGCTGATTGATAACTATAAACAAAATGTGCCCTGGTGGGGTTTTCCATTTCATGCCAGCCTGGCTCAGTACTTTTTTTTCCAAGATATCTTTGTTAATCTGAAAGGGACTCAATAGGAATATTACAGGACAATAACAATTTGCTAAAATAAAATTTAATGAATACTGGCAGAATTTTTTTTTTCATTAAAGGCCAATAAATCCTGGACAGCAGAAGCTTAAGTCTCAGTAGGGAGTACATGAGACACGGATATGTTTGAAGGTTATCCTTGATGTTACTTTTATTGCAAGTGGCACTTGTCTTCCTTCACAGTTCAGCCTGCTTGGGGATGTTGCTGCATGCATCTTCACAGCCCCATGAGCAGGTGTCAAGTATTATTATCCTGCAGGTGGGAAATCAGAAACTCAGAGAAGTTACACAACTTGATCAAGGTCATAAAATGACCTGTGGCTATAGCTGCTCTGGACCTATTAGAATTCTTATTAAACTTAATGAGGAAGACCAGTTAAGTAGAAGACAGAAGAGGGGAAATTATCCCTTTAAAATGTCTATTTACCAGAGTGATAGTTTATGGTGTCATTTAATCAGATGAGAAAATTAGGATTTTAGAAGTAGTGTATATTGTCCAAGTTCTTAAAGAAAATTAAGAGGCAGAGACAAAATTTGAAATAAGATGATTTTTATAATTCTCCCACTTCATTTTCAAGTTTGATCTTCATCACTATGGGAATGTATTTATGATTATCTGCAGAGGTGAATGCATAGAAACAGTAATAATAAATCAGCTACCTTGGGTCAAGAAGGTTAGGAAAGTAGGAGATAGATGAAAATACCAATACACAAATATATCAATTTGTACTTTTAAAAAGGCAGCTTGCTTTGATCATTCTAAAGACTTTCCTGTGACCTTCCTACTGTGGTGTACCACAGTTTGCATGTTGAGGTTGAAAAAGGATCTTGTTCCCCACCCCAGATTTAAGAGATGGGAAACCCAACAAATTGTTTCTGAGTACGAATTGCCTATACAGAAACTCATCTACCCATTTTCCTTCTGTTCTTGCTCAGAGACTCCATAGAAAAAAGTCTGAAAAGAAGATAGCATGGAAAAACTCATTACCTACCTCTCATGCACACAATTTCAGAATAATAGCACTTATGTCTCTTTCTTTACACATTTTGTTTTTATTTTAAAATGGTAGACTCACAAGGCAGTGTGTGCCTGAAGTGGAGCTGATATGTTAGAAAGGATCGATATAGCAGTGAATTAATTATAATGTAAAAAATATCAGAATAAATATAAATGCACTTGTCACTCATTTAATGTCAAACTTTACAAGAAAAGTTTTCTTAATAAGGAGCTTGGATCTGATGTGTATATGTGCGTGTTTGTGTTTGTGTGTGTGTGTGTGCAGTGACAAATAAAAAACCCTAAGTTTCAGAAAAGTTTATTTGGGGTAAGAAATTAAAAAAAAAATGACACAAATTCATACTGTCAAAAGGGAGAAAAGAGCTAAGTTTTGCTAACCCCAAATCATTAAATGTTAATTGGATTTTAATGGACTTTTAAACATTTTTATTAATATTTTTTTAAAAATTAAGTGAATTGAAAAATTTTTGGGGGAGGGACATTATGATTATACACAGTATTGGGATTCATTATGACATGTGCATATGCATATTACATCATACTAACACTGGGAACAGAAATGGATTCAGATTATGAATCTGAGGTCCAAGAATCCTATAACAGGAATGCAAAATATTAACTAATTCAAATATCTTAATCCTATATTTGTTTCTGGATTGCTTTCTATTATAAACAATAAGAATTCTCTGGCTACTTCATCCATTTTATTAACCACTAAAAGGATCACATCTTGCCAAGTCCATTGTTTTTACATCTAGTTTAATAAGAGAATATTGATAAGTACAATGAGTAAGCAATGAAAATATTTAATTTTTACAGGCTATTGCTCCTTTGAAACTTGAAGTTGCAAAACTAGGATCTAATATTTATCAAATTCTGGACAGAATATAGGATACAAGATTCAAACATAGAGAGAATTTTTCCTAGGTCTAGAAGATGAGTTAATTTTTACTAGTTCACTCATGAAAAGAAATTTGCTTAAGCGAATGTAAGATAAAATAAACATCCCATTTGAAATCTGGAAGTAAAACATAGATATGTACAATAGAAAAGTTTCAGAAGCAAGTGGTAAAATTTAATAAAATTGCAAAATTCTTATTGAGTCTAAAATTTGAGAAGTAAATTTTTGGTATATTTCTACTTTATAATCTGGTGGGTTAGATTAGGAGTTAGTGACTGATTTTTCCATAATCTAAACAATTAGGAGATGAATCACTGCAATGGCTACCTTTTCCTCTTATTTCCAAGCTTATTTGCATCACTCATTTGAATCTCTAAGGAAGCTATTTCAGAACAAAGTGGACGAAAGATTATAAGTTAATTGGGCTGCATCTGCAGGTATGGAGAAAAAAATCCACATGCTGCATATTTCTATATGTGTAATTATATTTGATTCTTTGTTTTTCTTGGAGTTTCAATTTTTCTTCTTAAATATGTTATCAATTTCCTTCTAAATTATTTAAAATGTTACAATAATTGATTTAGAGCTGATGCTGCCATATACATCAGCTAGATGACTTGTTTCTCTCTCTCTCTCTCTGTGTATGTGTGTGTGTGTGTGCTATAGGTTACATTCACTGTATTTACTGTAGGTTACATTTTCCTAGTTTTCTTTAACATCTCATAATTTTTAATTATATTAAGAAGACTGAGTATAAAAGAACTGTTGGAGACAAATATCAGATTTTTTTTTCAGAAGCCCTTTTCCCTAGCTGGAAATCAGGGCATGGGCTATTCTTTCTGATTTCTTCAGAAGTTGATTTGTTCCAGTACAACAGGACCCTGAAGCTCCAACTAAATCTCACCTGTGATCATTCCAACCAGCAACCTGACATCCCAGAAACATGCTTCCTTTCTGTTTACCTTCCATCCTTCCTTCTCTCCCTACACCTTCTTACACACATCCTTATATGTACATGCACACACACACACACACACATATATATGTGTGTGTGTGTGTGTGTGTATCTATATATATTTATATAGATACAGATAGTGTCATTTTGGAGGGATCCTATCAGGAGGCCTTGGTCTGTTCCAACATAAATGACTAAATTTAAATTTGTGAAGGTGATATGCACCAAATTGTCTCACTATATTGGTCTTTTCCTTGTATAAATGTGTGTATTGGCCTTCTGAGAAATAAGACAGATGTGAAAGGGATGGTTGAGAAAAACATATTTGATGAAAACGTGGAGAAGGGTGTCAGAGAAAGTAGAAAAGGTCATCTGACTTAAATAAAGGAGAGGAGGAGGGAAGGGCAGCTGTGCAGAAGACTCTCTGGTCTAGCACAGTTGCAGATATGTTTGGCCAAGGCAGTGAAATGGTCATGGAGCCAAAACCTGTGAAGTGTTACAGGTTTTGTAGAATCCGATAATTATTTTTGTGAGGCTGTTCTGTGTGTTATAGGATGTGTACCACCATCTTGGGCTCTATTCACTATATTCCAGAAATTGCCTACCACAGTGAAAACAAAAAATGTCCCTAGATATCAAGAAATGTGCCCTTGTGCGAGTGCAGTTTCTTGCAGATGTGAACCATAACCCTATACAGGCGGGTCTTCTTCTATGCTCTTGTGAGTGTTAACATATATCCTGCGTCCACCCCTTTTCACATGAGGTTCCCCCTACTGCTCTTCCATTTATGTAGAAATGTGATATTGCTGAAGCCTTGTCTACATTCCCTGTTCATAAAGCTCCTCTGCAATGTATGCTCCTGATGCCTACTAAGCAGGGACTTCAGCCTAAAATCTTCCCCCCATCTGCCACAGACATAAGATTGTTCCCCTGACTATGTCTCATGTGTGATTAGGTTGTCTTGTCACTGAAGCCTTGCTCATACTCACTACACACAAGGCTTCTCCCCTGAAATGTGTTCTCTGTACAGTGAAAGTTGAACTGTGTCTGAAGCCTTGTCCACATTCTCTGCACACAAAGAGCTGATCCTTGGAGTGGGCCACCTTGCGCTTGACTAGGTTTGCTTTTTGGCTAAAGCCTTACCCATATTCTCTGCAAACATAAGCCTTCTCTACAGAGTGAGTTGTCTGATGACTGATGAGATGACTTCTGTTGAAAGCTTCGCCTGCATTCCCAGCACACAAAAGACTTCTCACATGAGTATGTTCTCTGATGTGCACTGAGAGTTGAATTGTGTCTCAAGCCTCGGTCCATATTCTCTGCACACACAAGGCTTCTCTCCTGACTGTATTCTCTGGTGTGTAGTGAGAGCTGCCTTAACGTTAGCCCCCAGCCCACACTCCACACAAGTATTGATTCTCCCCCAAGTGTGCCCTCAGATGTGTGACCAGGTTTGACTTATCACTAAAACCTTGTCCACACTCCTGGAACTGCCTTCTCTCCAGAGTGTGTTCTCTTGTGGTTTATGAGGCATGATTTCTAACTAAAGCTCTGGCCACATTCACTACAAAAATGAACTCTCAATGAATTATCTGATGTTTGCTGAGAGTTGATTTATCTTTGAAAAGCCTACCACAGTCCCTGCACACTTAAGGTTTCTCTCATGAGTGGGTTCTCCGGTGTGTGGGAAGGCTTGACTTATTCCTAGAGGCTCCTCCACACTCCCTATTCCCAAAGAGCTTCTCCCCTGCCACTGAGTGTGTGCACAGGTGTCTGATGAGGGTCGACTTTTGGCTAAATCTTCACCCACACAACTTAAATGCAAAGGACTTCTTCCCAGATTGTGCCAATCTCTGTGTGGCTAGGTTTGATTTCTGGCTAAAACTTTGCCCACACTCTGTGCAGAGATAAGACCCTGTATATAGTCTCCTGTGCATGATGACAGCTGATTTGTAGCTAAAGCTCCTGTCACACTCACTGCAGATGTAAGGCTTTCCGTGTGTGTCCTCTGATGAGTAATTAGGAGTAACTTCCAGCTGAAACCTGGCCTAACATTTCCACAATTGACTACTTCAGACCTGGCATGTCTATCCATTTTGACACTGTGTGTTTCCACAGGGTTTGCCTTCTCAGCTGAGGTAGGCTGTCCTTCCTCTACTGTGTTGCCTGGGCTGAACAAGTCCTTGAAGCAACACTTTTCTTTGTTCTCCCAAGAAAGGATTTGGAGCTCTCTTCTTTGTCTGGAACTTAAACTCTCTCACTCCAGAAGCTTTGAAAAGAAAGTGGAAGCTGATGCTCTTTCTTCTGGGCAGTGACCTACTATTTGAAGAGATCCTACAGGGAAGGTTGGGCAGACTTGAAGATCTTATGGCACATGACCTTATAATTGCTGACTGCAAAAGAGGGGATGGGGAATAGTGTTGGATTTTTTGCATTGGTTCTACTGAACAAGAGCTAGGAAGATACTGTATCTCCACTCTCTAGGAATCTTCACCTTCAAGTAAAATGACAAGTGTTGGTTTGGAAAATGGAATTCCCACAAAGACCAAGATTACTATAGTTTTCCAGCATCACATCCCTGTAAAGTGTTCTTTGGTCAGAGCTCAATAGTCTCCACTCTCCCTGGGTGAATTCCACAGCCACATAATGAGATAGCAAGAATGGTTTACTTCTCCTATATCTCAGCAGCCCCAAAGCCATTTTTTTTTCTTTTTTTGGTCTCCTGAATGGTGTTTCCAGAGAAAGTGAGGACTTATCCTCATCCAGTCTTAGCTCCCACTCAATAACATTGGAATAACTCCTGGGGTTGAGTCCATATTTATAAAGTTCCCAGTTTTTGTCACTGTCTGAATGGTTATAGCTGGTAGGGACATGTTTGGGATGTCTGTTATGCAACTAATATGAGAACACTAAAAACCTATTGACCACAGGCATGCTGTCAGCTACCTTTCTTTTACCTTAAGGCTGTGATCCATCACAAATTCATCCTTGTATATGATGTAGGATAGAAGTCAGTCATATTTTTGTACATGGATATTATAAATTTTTCCAATAACACTTGTAAGAGACTTTTTTTTCTCCTTTGAATTGTCCTGGAACTTTTTGTTAAAATCGATGGTTTATGAAAGTGTGGGCCTATTTCCTGACTGCATTCTAATCTCAATTCTGTTAGCTTTTGATATCTGTTTTTTAGTTCAAAATGTTGGCTGTAGTTTCAAACACACGTGACTTAATTACTGCACGAAGTCCTAAAATTCAATCATTTGAAAACTAAGAACAAGTAATATCTCTTTACCTACCAGGACTTCAACCATTGTTTCTTTCTTAGATAGAAAGGAAGAGAGAATAAAGAGAGGGGTGTAATTCCTTAGCAAAGTTGGGATTTTTCACTCCATCCCACCAGGGTTCTTCTCCTCATTGCTGGCAAGAGAGGCTTGATGTAAACCTGACCATGGTTGCAGATGGAAGTGGCTCCTGCTGTACCCTTCTCTCTGCGGGGCTTGTTTCTTGCTGGAATTCAGTGCATTTCACTTCTTCGAGTCCACTGTTCCTCTATTGTCATAAAAGGGTATGATGTTATTTTATTTTGTGTTTTCTTCTTATTACTACTGGAACAAAGGTCTTTTCTCTTTTTACATTCTATCTGCTAGCTGAATAATTCCTGGTATAGAAAAAATTAAGGGAAAGCTTACTATTGTTCACAGAAAAATAAGTTACATTTTGATCTTTATGCTGTCAAATTCTTCCTCTCCATCTCAGGGCCATCACTAATTGCCTAGTTTTTGCAGCCATTAGGATTTCCTCTTAAACATTTAGATCCATCTGATCTTTGACTTTAGCAACATTATTCTAGAAGGAAACATCAAAGTTTTTCCTTCTTTTTTTGTGAACAGAAAAAGAAAGAGAAGAGAACAATATAGGTCTCTATGATGATTAAAGATCATGCTTCTCCTTAGTAATTTTTTTCTCTCCGTTTTTATTTGGCCATTTGGTATGTTATCAAAAAGATTTGTTCACCAGTCCTTTACAAAGATTTTTTTTTTTAATCAGAGGCTGAGTAACGTAAGAGGCCAGATATTTGCTTGTTATTTCTCAATTTTAAAAAGCAAGGCATATACTATTGAAATACAATATAATGTTATAAAGTGCAGAAATAAGATTTTTTAAAAGTCTGTTGATTTAAGAGATGCAGTGTCTTTACATGATGACTTAAGATGTAACAATAATGCTTAGTTTTGGTTAGAACATATCTATTGATTCACAAATAAAGTTCCTTTTAAATTCTATCTGCAGGTATTTGGACATGCAATGGGAAAAAGAGCTTCACTGGATATACACACCGTTTCAAGCAATTTTTTTTTTAAAGCAGCATTCACTTCAGGTCTCCTACAGTGTTTAAGATATGAAAATCTGTGAATGGCTGGGCACTGCGCATGTATGTAATCCCAGCAGCTTGGGAGGCTGAGGCAGGAGGATAGCGAGTTCAAAGCTAGTCTCAGCAAAAGCAATGTGATATAAGAAACTCAGTGAGACCCTGTCTCTAAATAAAATACAAAATAGGGCTGGGGATGTGGCTCAGTGTTCAAATGCCCCTGTGTTAAATCCCCAGTACCGCCTTCCCACCAAAAATCTAGGAAATAGACAAACTGAAGGAGGAGAACCATCTCTTTGCATGTGCTCCCTGGTTTTCATTTATCTACCCATGGCTAGTATTACCTAAGGCAGTGTTTCACATTGAGATTACACAGGAGGACTATTTTAGTGACGTTACTCTTTCCACTGTGGGACCTGATGAAACAGTAATAATAATAATACTGATAAGAAGAAGAAGATGAAGAACAGTCACAATAACAATAATAGTACAAAAATGACTTCATGTTCTATGTAGGGTGGGCTATGATGAATGCAAGAGAAAAGCATTCAAGAATCTAAATGTCTCCTCTAAAATTCTGGAATAGAGTAATTTGAAAAAGTAAATTCTCAACATTGACAAAGTTAAAGTAAAGCAGAGAGATTAAGCATCCACAATAACAAACGATTAAAATTTACATTTATGAAATATAAAAAACTGGAAGTTAAGAAGTTGAATTTATTTTCTAATGGCACTTAATGCTTAGGAGAATGTATTTCAAACTAAAAGATTATATAGGAAATCTTGTATAACGAAAAAAGCAAAGCCCCCAGTTCACAAGAACTTTATAGAATAAACTCTTGAAAAAACAATATATGCAATTTAATGCAAGACAGTCTATAAACATCAGTCTTACATAAACTACAAATAGAAGGAAAGAAATAAGGCGGTTCTTAGATCCTATGTGTCTGAGAATCATTTAGCTAATTAATCTTATATATGCCTCGATATTAAAAAATCCTGTCAGATACTCCAATATGCATAAGTTTACCCTGAACCTCCAAGATAAGGAGACAAGATGTAATATTCTGAAAATTGTTTGTGTAAGGAATGCTTTCCCAAGAATATCTTATAGGACTATCATTCTGAAAGTATGTTTTTCAAAAATCAGACCTTATTTCAATAAACTGTCTGGATTCTTCTAAAATACAAAAGATGCAGATCTCCTTTTATCCAAAAAGAAAGCAAAATATCTAAAAGGAACCTTTTTATTGCATTTATAGCTCTTTCAAAGTTTTGATGTAAATTGAAACTTTTTTTTTCATTAAAAGTAATCAGAAGAACTCAAGATTTAGGAAGAAATGTGTATAATATATCATTCATAAGACTGTAATCATTGTTCTTTGTTAATGATCATGCTTATAAGTAGTAGTGTTGGCTTCTCATATTCCCTAAATATAAAATGCTTCTTATTCATGTAGGGTGCTTTGTGGCAGTTTTCTGCCTTTTTAAATTATTCGTACATGTATATGCATATGTGTATGTTTGTATGACTTGAGTTTCAGAACCTCTTATGGATCTAAACAGTGTGATCCAACAGGAAACCAAACCATCCAAACAAACAAAAAATCCTGTACCCATCTTGTTTTCCAGACCTATAAGTGTGCCTATAGAACACTTATGGGACCTTAAAATAAAAGTGTCTGAATGGCTGCATCTAGCTCCTTCTAAAATCCATACATTTTGCATTCTAAAGTTGACCAGGCAATTTTCCCAGAACACATCAAACAACTAAATAAATATTTCTAATTATCTAATCTGGGGTAAGTGCTAAGGATTTTTCTATTAGCACTGTCCTATCATCAAGGTATTAAAAAAATGGAGCACAATTTATTTACTAATAAGAAAGTAGTTTGAGTTTAATAACTTCAATTAAGTCATCTAAACAACTGACAGGAAGCCACTACTGCCGTACTACTTAAGACTACTGAGGGATTCTAGCATGATCAAGATGAATCGACATTTATTCACTCATAACAACATAGGATGCAATACCTTGGAGTTATAATTGCAGAATACATAGAAATTAGTGTTCTTCCTTTCAGGTTAACAATTACAAATTTCTATAACTTTCATCATAAGTCCTTCCATCACAAGGATTCAATATAAAAGGCAATTTACAAATACCTCAGGTACTAGAGAACATTTTGATACTATCACAGAATTTTGACTAGGGTTCTTTGGTAGTAAGCAGTGGGGAATGCATAAATATATGACCTTTTGGGAGATGAGGTAAGGATAAGTGGAGGTGAAAATTGATTTAGAAAAAATTGCAAAAGAATAAAAGCAATAGGCAGTTCTTATTTAGTTTACACTTTCTTAGGAATCCATATAATGTCAACCAGCATGAAAGTAGGAATTTAGTTTTGTTCATGCATTATCTACAGTGTCTAGAATATATGGTGAATGGAAGGCACATTGAGATATATACAGAAGAGACATATAAAAGACAGGGAGATAATTTCCATGCTTTAGGGCCTGGGAGGGATTTCATATGAAATTCCAAGTAGTTTTTCTTGTAATTTATTTATAACATGAAAGATCAAACAAGATATTTAAAAATATTTAGTAGTTCTTTTCTTTTTAAGGTTCTATATCATGCTCTCTACATATATGATGATGTCTGTGGTCCTTTGGAGAAGTTTTGCAGCTTTTATGAAATTTTTCTTTCCCAAGTCAGCTTTTTAATCTATATACTTGAGTTGAAAAAGACACAATGGGCAAGATACTGCCATCCAAATAATTTTGGTGTAAAATTATGTCTGTTTAGGATCATGCAAGTCCACACTTGAAGGAGAAAAATTTTAACAATAGGGTAACATGAATTAGGTTCACATACTCATAACTGCACCTAAGCAAAGGATTGAAGTTTGATTGTATTTAAGACTGAGTCATATAGCTATACTGTGAGCCTACCTATACATATGATACTATGTATAGGTAGGCTCACAGTATAAGTATATTCTGTCATCTTTCTCATCTGAGGGATGAAAAGTTGGAGTATAATGGGATTAAAGCAGATACCATAATCCTACAATAATTAATAGAGCCAGTGTTTTAAACAAGTCACTCTTGCTCCAGTCTCTAGGTGCACATCAGTTTGATGTGGTCTCTCTCATTAAGTAAATGCTGACAGTAGTCCAGGCCACTGCATGGGAAGCTGAGCCCTTATGCAGAGTGGAGAACAAAGTGACAAAAATACTTTCCTAACAATCAATTAGGATATTACAAATTGTTTGAGTCACTATGTGTTTGTTTAACTTCAAAATAACATAATCATGTCTTTAATAACAAGTTGACAGTGAATATATCTTAAAGAGGTTGGTTTAAACTTTATTCTATCAATTATAAAGGAAGGTCAAGAAGATGAATGATGGTAAAGAGCTGACCATAGAGGATTTCTTAAAAGCACATGCTATACTCTTCCTCATGCCATTACTGTCATTTGCCTTCCAGTCATGTGGCAGAAATGACTGCATCTGACCTGTCATCTTGAATGCTCACTCCTCCGACTGTAAATCAGTGGTAAGGACATGGATATGTCATGCTTCTCTTTTGAACTCTCCAATGATTTAACAAATAATATTGTCCTTGTAGTACTATCTTCTAAGTTAATTGACACATACAAGATAAGAAAAAGTAAGAAGTGTATCAACAGACTCAAAACCAATATATAGAATTGATAGATTATCAATCTGTTACCTGAGTCAGAAAATATACATTTTATGAGATGTATGTTAGATACATTATTTTAATTTAATATAAAAGAATACCAGCCATCTATATTATATAACATTTGCAAAGTTTTAGAGGAAAATGTGAGTGAGCCATTATTTATTAGACTCCTAGTATTTACAAAGAATATAAGAATTATTAAGATTACATCAACAATTTAAAAATCTACATAAAATTTTACTGATACAAATTAAAAATGGTATTTATTTTATACTTTTAATTCTTAATTTCTAAAACTAATATTTTAAAATTAAATATCAAGGCATATATCTGAGTAGACTATAGCTCAGTTTATTTGTGGTTTATTTTTATAATCTGTGAGGAAAAGTCACATTGAAAATTGTGTGAACTGCCAGAATAAATCAGACTTGAATATATCTTCAAGAAAAGTATTTTGAAAACTCTAAAACAGGCTATAATTAAAGTCTGTGAGACAACAAATATTTTATAATTTGTCAAGATTCTTCATGCATATTACATAAATTATTGTAGAGGTGTTAAAAAACCAATTTACTTCCCCCAAAGTAAAGCAATGCAAAAGTAAAATAATGGCTCCAACTCAGTAGAATGCGCTCCCAGCATGGTTTACAAAAGGCAGCAGTGGGATGGGAGTCCTGTCTCTCTACTAAACTGCAAGTATAGCATAAGCAAGGTAATTCCTTGTCTGCACCTCAGCTCTTCATCAATAAAATGGACAAAATAATAATAGTCTTAATCCATAAGATTGTGGGGGAAATATATATATATATATATATATATATATATATATATATATATATATATGGCGAGAGAGAGAGAGAGAGAGAGAGNNTATATATATGGCAGGGTTGTTACTTTTTTTTACTTTTCATAATATTAATAATGCATCTTTTACCTCTTTAATGAGAGCTGTGTCTAAAATTTACAACACAAAATTTGCTTGAATTTTAATCATCTTTCTTCGTACCATTAAATGGCTGGAACCATCCAAATACATCCTAATGTTAATTTGTCAACAAAAAGAATAAGAGATGTTTTCTGTCCTGAAAAATATGAAGCCATGCTTTGTACAATCAGAAGTTCTGTCACTGAACTTAGTTTGAGCCAGGCAATTCAAGAATGAGACATAGTAAAATAGCCTAGAGTGTTGACACGTATTTAAAATTGGGTTCTGTTTAATCATCTGACACATAGTTTTGAGTAAAAGCATAACCAAAATGAGAAAGTTTCTACTTATATTTTGCTTACCTTTGCATGGGGCACTGAAATAATTGGCTTACTTTTTTTAATCATTTCAAGTATCCTAGGACAATAAAGTATGACTTGCTGAAAATAATTATTTAGTTTCTTTAATTAAAAGATATAGAAAATTATTATGAATTATTTTAATGAATTATTATTATGAATTATTTTTATGAATTATTTAAAAAATTATTATGAATTATTTTTTTCATAATGAACACTATTCAGTAAAATCTACAGAATAAAATTATATAATTCAGTATGAAATTCAAATTAGAGTCTCATTGAAATCTGTATGTCTTCCAAAGATGCACAGTATTGAATAATTCATTAGTTGTTTAACACATTTGAAAACCATGCAAACTGTTTTTATTACTGGGTTTTCCTTGTAAAAAAAAAATTTAGATGTGAGATTCTAAAAATTTAGATGCAAAATAATTGATATTGAGCTGTTTCTAATCAAATGAGCAGAAGAGATTTATGTGACACTATTCTAGGCACTCAAATTAAGAAACTGTCTCATTGCATTAAATAGAGTGCTTTTATCACAAATAAATTCAGCCAATTTATTTGATATGACATTTGATGAAGAAAAAATGAATCTTCTTAGCATTGTGGGCCACAAACTTACAGCTGACTTGCTTCTAAATTGTCTGATATAGAAGTTTTGAAGCAAATAGAAAGAATATTGTCCTTAAGCAGAGTCGCAAAAAGATAAAACCATATCATATGTTTCCATTTCATTAGGTTGAGTAGAATTATTGAACTAAAGAAAATAATTTTCAAGGTGCATTCATGAAGATATGTAAGCTGTATTCAAGCATGATGAAAAACATCTGGGCATGCATAACAGCTTAAATCATACAAAGCATAAAATTTTAAATTTTTACTCACCTGTGCTTTTTTAAAGTATCATAAAATATATTTGTTCAAAATATTTTCAAAATATTTCTACTTATGAATTTGCTCACATTTGTTGATTTATTATATGTCAATGATTATGCTGAATGCTACTAATTACAATGAGGAGCAATATATGCCTCTTGCTTCCAATACTTCTTTTGTAATATATTTTGTAGAAAATGAGAATTTTGCATGTGAATATGTATGAACTTATTGTTAAGATTTAAGATTATTTAGTAGTATAGAAATTATGAATGAATATTGAGACTGGTTTAAATAAGTTTTTTTAAATATTAACATTTGACTGGAAGGCTTTATTATTGTTTGGTAAAATAAATTGGTTTTAGAATTGATCATATTAATGAAGTGTTTTATTTATTTATTTTTTTAATAGACAGTATGCACTGATTTTCTTAAGTGCCATTTCCTAATAAACAAGTGATTTTATTTTTAATGTATTAATCTGAAGTTGGAGTGTTTTTAGCTAGTTTAGTTCCATATGGCCTCCATTTGCATCTTAGCATATTTAATAATGTATTATGTAAACTCCATAATTTTCAAGAAAGGGCCAAGAAGAAACAAATAATTCCCAATTATCATGTAATGATTTCAAATATCACCATGATTTGGGGTTTGATCAAACTCAGGAATATGAGCTTGTAAGGCAAAGAAACAAATGCTAAACTAGAAGCCATTTGGTTATTTACAATAATTTTACTGGTATTCTTTTACAGAAATATGCTTCTATGTCCTATAAAAATGGGGAATGAAAATAATAATAAGTCAACATTTCTATAATGATTTTGAGTTTACTTCACACCCTAAAATAAATTGTCTCTTATATCTATATAGCATATTTCTTATTCTTGACATATCACTATGTTCTCTGACAGTTAAGCTACAGTTCAATCAAGTAAGATAAATTGTGAAATTGAAAATGTTTCACAAAGTTTCAATTATCAGGAGAGTAAACTAAAACAAAAATACACCTTTCACTTGTTACTTATGACTCACCATATTTATATAGATTTTCTTTACTACTCCAATCTCTACCAATATACACATTTGTGACTTTTATTAGATTAAAAAAAATGGTTTTCCATTCCATTCCATTCCAGTCTTTTTAATGTGACTGAGGTCAAAGAAACTAAGGGATGTTTTATGTGACCACTGACCATGATCTGTCTTTCGTTTAGTATCAGAAAACTCAAATTTAAATCCTATTTCTGGTTTCCTTTATACATATGATCTATATTTTTGTTGGTTTTTAGGTAGATTCTCACCTTCTACTTTTTTTTTTTTCATTAGAAAGTCAACTTTGCTATAGGACCAAAGAACTCAGATAAAAAGTGGTACTTCTTAGTCACCCCATTTTGCAATTAAGTCTGCTGATATGATATATTTCTGTCTTATGATACATAATTATACGTTTTTACATTGTAGAGGCTCAAAAAAGTATTTTAATAATGGGCAAGGAACTCCTGGGGAAAGAGACAGGTGAGTACTGGTCTTGCCCTTCTTTATCTGCAAGAAAAAGGAAAACTACATGTTAGAATTCAAGCAGCCCTTGTTTGACTAAAAAAAAAAAAAAAAAAAAAAAAAAAAAAAAAAAAACATGGGCACATAGCATTGGTGGTCAGTTTTTACAGAAATATCAAATATCTTTTTTTACTATTTATTTTTTTTAGTTGTAGTTGAATACAATACCTTTATTCATTTATTTATTTTTATTTTTATTTTTTTTCATGTGTTGCTGAGGATCAAACCCAGGGCTTTGCCTGTGCTAGGTGAGTGCTCTACCACTGAGCCACAACCCCAGCCCAAAGTGTCACATCTTGATATTACCATGGTGTTGCCAGGTTAGCCCTGAAATTCCACCTCCACATTTTTATAGGAGAAAAAGTAAAATCCTTATGTTAAGTTACAGTTTACTTGGTTCACTTTTTAGATGAGTAAAACTGCTGATTAATCAATTAGTATAACTCATGAATAACATATTAAATCCAATCAGAAATTCAGCTCAAGAGTGACAAAAAAAAATTCCATTTATAAAGTGAGTCTATCAGTAATTGTTTCATTAAGTGAGATAGTCAAATAAGAACATAAAGGTAGGGGACCCATTACAACACTTGCCACAGAAATTGAGCACACTGAATCATAATTATATTGCTGGTTGCTATTTGGGAGACAGAGCTTTTCCATTCATATCTTTTCCCGTTTTTAAAAATTTTCCACTTCATATGTACCATGCATTAAAAAATAAGGCAACCAAATATTTAATGCCAGTGTTAATGTAAGATAATCATGTATCTTTACATATCTTTTGTTGTTAAATCTAACCTACTTTATGATTATTCAGAATAATCAAGAATTATATGAATTATAAATCAATTTAGCATAATCATTTTCATTGGGAAAATATCAGTAAGAATTTATATGAATTACTTTTTTTTTAGTGCAGAGGAAATAAACCAGGGCCTCCTGCATGTTAGGCAAGCACTCTACTACTGAACCATATCCCCAGCACAGTGTGTTGATTTAAAAGTTTGTTTTTCTAAAACTTATTCTGTATTTAAGCTTTTGAAAAATCTCCTGAGTGAACACTCCTGTTTAATTTAAAATGCTGAAATATATTGATGTAAAACTGGATAAACTAGTCCTTTTATGAAAGCAAAATATAGTTATAACAAAAGGAAAGAGATGGATATAACTTGAATTTCTTTTTTCAAATTTACAAATGACAGTGGATGCATTACAATTCATATTACACATATAGACCACAATTGTTCATATCTCTGGTTGTATACAAATTATATTCATACCAATTCATGTCTTCATATGTACTTGATAATGATGTCCATTTCATTCCACCATCATTTCTAACCCCATGACCCCTCCCTTTATAGCAACACAATTCACAATAGCTAAACTGTGGAACAAACCTCGATGCCCTTCAGTAGATGAATGGATAAAAAAAATGTGGCAAATATACACAATTGAACATTACTCAGAAATAAAACAGGATAAAATCATAGTGTTTACAGGTAAATGGATGGAGTTGGAGAATATAATGATAAGTGAAGTTAGCCAATCCCCAAAAACAAATGCGGAATGTTCTCTCTGATATAAAGACACTGATTTATAGTGAGGTAGGGAAGGGGAACAAAAGAAAAAATAGACAAACTCTAGACATAACTTGAATTTCTGAATATTTTTTTTTTTGAGGCTCGAAGGCAGACACAAGTGGTGTCAATTTTGACACTATCTATATTGCTTCAGACCAATCAGGAATGAAAAAAAAATAGAGTAAATGTATTAATGATTTGAAGAAACTCTTTCAAAATGGAAACAAAATGGTCAAACTCAAAAATAAACAAAAACAAAAACAAATGCCGAATGTTTTCTTTAATATAAGGGAGGTGATTCAAAGTGGGTTAAGGAGGGAGAGCATGGGTGAAAAATTACCTCTAGATAGGGAATAGGGGTGGGAAGGAAAGGGAGGGAGAATGGGAATAGCAAGGATAGTGGAAGGAGATGGTCATCATTATACAAAATTCATGTATGAATATGTGAATTTGGTGTCAGCATATCTTATATACAAACAGAGATTTGATAAATTGTGGTGTAAAGGTATATTAAGAATTTTAATGGGGCTGAGGATGTGGATCAAGCAGTATTGCACTCTCCTGGCATGTGGGGTGCTGGGTTCGATCCTCAACACCACATAAAAATAAGAAATAAAGATATTGTGTCCACCTAAAAAAAAACTAAAAAAAAAACGTTTAAAAATATTAAAAAAAGAATTGTAAGGCAAAAAAATATGAATGTAATGCACTCCTCTATTGTGATGTATGTAAGGAAAAAAGTGTTATAGTATGCCAATGTATCTAAGCCACTGGCTAATAAGAATTATTGATGTTCATTAGTCAAATATATATAGAAATTTAATAGAAACTATGAAAATTACCTTCAGTTTTGTATCTGACTAATACAAAAGAGGAACATTTTTTAAAAAATTAAAAAAATAAATAAACAAAAGCACAGCACAAATCTTACATGTTCTGTAAGATAAGATATATCCATGTTCTTCATTTTCCTTCCATGTTTCCTCAAGATGAGTCATCTGTTTCTAGTGAGTTAATATGTAATTAATATATGCTTACTTAGTGTCTTACGTTCATATTTATAAGCAGGCATGAAAGTTCAAAATAGAATGCGTATTGTGATCTTAATATTTGACATTGTAAAAGAGCACCTGTGCTAATAATTAGAGAACTGTATTATCAATCACTTCTAAAAACAACTGACAGTGGCAATCAGACACAGACTTATTCAAATGTGTATTCTTCCTCCAAATCCTTCTCACAAGTTCCCAAACTGAGGCTTTCTTTACTCGCATAGACACTTTGTAAAATTAAAGCATATAACCACAATGCCTATATTAAATAAAGGAATTGGACTAGAGGAAAATACTACTACCGAGTGACAAGTAAATTAAAATATTGCTCAAATAAAAACATTATAAATATATATTTCTTATCTGTTTATCTAAAAATAGAAAAGGAAGAACAGAAGCTTTCTGAAGCTTAATTGAAATTTATTTCTTTCATTTTTTCACTTAAAATATTTAGAAAAGGGCTGGGGATGTGGTTCAAGCGGTAGCGCGCTCGCCTGGCATGTGGCCCGGGTTGGATCCTCAGCACCACATACAAACAAAGATGTTGTGTCCGCCGAAAAACTAAAAATAAATAAATATTAAAGAATTCTCTCTCTCTCAAAAATAAAAATATTTAGAAAATGCAAATTGTATGTATTATATGACTTAGTAAATAAAATAAAGGCTGTTAGTTATCTCAGCCCAGGATTCTTGTCTTTTCATCTTTTATTTGTTTTCCAATAGAAAAAAAAAATAACGTATTAGAAAAATTATGAAAGAAAGGGCAGGCATGAAGGAGGCAGTACTCAGCAGTGAGTAGGGAAAGGGGCAGGGGAGGGAAGGACAAGAGTCACTGTCTCATGGTGACTAGAAGCATGACCTGGGAAGAACATGGGTCTTGTCTCCAAAACCACCTGGTCTTTAGCTGCATGTCCCTCCTCTGTCTAGTGAGGATAGCAGCATCAGCTCCACAGAACCCTTGTGAGGAACACAGTCTATGATCGCCTCAAGGTGTCCGGCAGAGTCACCACTTGATGTGTGACAATTTTTGATATCTCACCAAATCTATCACATAAATTGCCAGTTTTGAGGCCCTTTCTATCCCAAATCCTTGTTAATAAATTGAGTAAAGGACTCAAGAACAAGAATTCAAGAATTGCATGAACGCATCAATTTAAATAATTAAATTAAACTAATTCACATGCATAATAAAAACGAAAATTATTAATTCTAATAGAGCAAGTAAAAGTAGAAATGTAGGGTAAGAATGGAGTAAACAAGCTTGAAACAACAAAATAAATGCAGGTAATGAGAAAAAGTTTAATTGCGAAGGGTGAGACCATGCCTGGGTCTAGAGACCTGCCTTAGCTTCTGCTCTGCCTTAGCCATTTTCATTATTTTTTGGCATAGTCACCATGTTATACAATAGCTGTCTTGAATTTATTTCTGATGTCTAACTGAAATAAAATTATTCTGATTAAAATTCCAAATAGACCCTATAGGTATAATTACAAGTTTTATAATAGAGATTGAGGAAATGGACAGCTGGTAAATTGCACAACTTGTGTGTGTGTGTGTGTGTGTGTGTGTATCTTAGTCCATTCAGAGTCCTGTAACAAATTACCATAGACTGAGTGTCTTATAAACAAAATAAATTTATTCCTCAATCTTGGACACTGGGAAGTTCAATATCAAAATGCTGGTAGATTTGGTATCTTGTGAAGACCTGCTTCCTTCTTTGTATATGACCACTTTTTCTGTTCCTTACATGTAAGAATGGGGGCTTTCTGTGTTCTCTTTATAAAGGCATTATCCCATGCCTGAGGATTCATGATTGTCTACACTCATGATAATCACTTTCCAAATTCTCCACCTCCTAATTAGAGTTATGATTTCAATAAATGAATTGGGGGACATAAACATTGAGTCTAGCAACATCCTACTGATTCGGTTTATCTGCAGAACCTTGACAAGTACACTAATATTACAAATGCAACATCGTAGGAGATCTCTAGATTTATATATATATATAGTCTTCAGATCCTCAGAAATCAGTATAATTAACTAACAGCCTGAACAAATGTTGCTTCTCATGAAGTTGAAAGCAGTATTTTCAGTTTTTACAAAATCATAAATAGCAAAATGTATGATTGAGAGTTATATATTTATTCTAAAATATTTAGCCAAATGCTTATGCTGCTATATTCATGACACAGGCATAAAAACATTTATGTGTTTATTTTATAAACTGAGGCTATACACCTTATCTAAGACTACAATGATCCTTTTTGTAAAATATATGTATATGCACTTTGTTTCCTCAGAGGACAATGTATCCAACAACTTTTTTTTTTTTTTAATAGTGCTAGCAATTGAACCAAGGACCTCATGGCTTCATGCATAATAGGCAAGCACTTTACCACTGAGGTACACTACCAGCTGGACTATGTAAATTACAGACTTTGACCAAAGGAAAACCCCAAAGAGTTGGCTGGAAAATAGAACAAAAAAAAAGTTTACTTACAAAAGAATTTCAGACGTCTTTGAATATGATAAATGTAAAATAAATTGTCTTGTGTAAAATTTCAATGACTAACAGACTTTAAAGTTTGAGAAAATAACACATGTAAATGTACATATTCTTAGTATTGCACAGTATCATTATAAAACACACTAGAATTAAAGTTTTATACATGGTAAATACTCCATTAGCTGTCAGTTATGTGCAGTTTAAAGAGCAGTTTTTTTTTTTAAGCTATGTATGAAGAGTCCATGAACACATACTCTGCAGATCTTCTACTCTTGAGAGGCTAAATGACCAATGGATTCAGTTTTCATGCTCTGAACACACTTCCATATTAGCAAGGAGGTTTTTCCTAGTTATGTTGTTGGAATTGCTATTTGTGTGGTGCTCTTAGAGTTACCTTGAAGCAAATTAGGCGAGTGATGCATTTTCCCCTCTTTCTGTCTATATATGTAAAATGCATGTTGTATTTTATCAGTATTTTAATCATTTGTAATAAATTATTTTCCTCTTTGGAATGTTGCCACAGTGAGCTTCCATTATATTTTCTAAAACAATATGTAGTCATTATTTATTTACTATGCAGAAAGATTAAATTTGCTAATATTTTGTTTTATATTTCCAATTTACTTTCATAATATTATTTGAGTTTTTAAGTTTGTATAATTTTGCCACTTCATACAAATGAATTTTTCAAATTCTATTCTATTTTATAGTAAAATAAATTCAGAAAACATTAGCTGTTCTAGTTATTTGAAAGAAAAACAAACTATATAATCATCTGTACTAGAGGAATTTTAGAAAAGATTTTTGTTTCCTAATTCGATAAAAGTACTCTCCTCTTCCTAAAATCAATTCTAGTTATTCATTTTGTTCTATGAACTAAAAGATATTTGAAATTTTATTTGTATAACTATGAATTTTTCTTTAGTTGACTTACATTTTGGTGTTCCCTATATTTGTAATTTAATTCTCTTTACATATTATTATACATTCCTAATTCCTAGTTTTATTTTTAGCTAAATCATTAGGAATTTTGCTTATTTTAAGATAAAATATCTCAAAGCACATTATTCTGACTAAAAATTATGTGATTTTTTGGAAAATAAAATATTATTTGGAACATTCACAAATATCAAAAGTAAAGTCTCTGAGAAGTCCTAAAGGAAAAACAACTATTTATTTAATATAATAAACAAAAATAATAATTATCACAGAACCTCTACATTCTCATAACATTCCTGAATACCCAATGAAGTAACAATTGACAGATATAATCTGACAATCACTAATCAATCATATCATTAACCCTGACTCTGAACAAGCTTGTAAATATGTTGTTGTTGTTATTATTATTATTATTATTATTATTAGGGGGGTGGGGGTGTGCCTAGGATTCAACTCAGGGGCAGTCAGCTACTGCACCACATCCCCCAGCCAACTCTATTTTGAATCGTATTTAGAGACGGTCTTACGGAGTTGCTTATGCCTTGCTTTTGCTGAGGCTGGCTTTGAACTTTCGATCCTCCTCCAGAGCCCCCTTGAGCTGCTGGGATTACAGGCATGCACCACCATGCCCTGTCTTATTATTTTAATTTTGTTGTCAAGTTTACTAAAGTTTACTGTATTTATATATTATTTTCTTACCTTGCTTTCAAGCTTTATTGGTTAAAATTTATCTTAATCTTGTTTAGATACAATTTTCCTTTTTTTCTCAGAAACTCCTAGTGGGATCATTTTAAAATATCTGAAAGTATCACTGAATTAGAATGTCAGAGTCAAGGCCTGTTTTGAACTCTCTCCAGGCGAGTCTACAGTGTGGCTGTAGTTTCCCTGTTGTGACCAGGTAGTAGCCCTACCTCTACCTGTCTCCAGTGTGTTTTCCCAACGGAGTTCTGTGGTCATGAGGTCTCTAAAGTGGAAATTGAACCTCATCTCCACGTAAATTCCCTTAATCAGGTGGTGGAGGCCAGTACATGCCACCCCAAATTATGACTGAAAAATTCAGGACATGCTTCTCCAAAAAATATGCTGTTCCAAAGATTTTGCATATTAATTATTTTGACTGAGAATTTGGGGGGGGGGAAACACCAAATTTAGGGTGAGGCTTTCTCAGAACTTCTCTTGTCTGCCTAATCACAGATCCTTCCAAAACTCCAATATCATAAATCGTTTCCTCATAATATTGGCCACATTATATTGTTATATTTTGTGCATGTATAAATATGTAAAAACAAAGTCCATCATTATAGACAAGTGTAATACACGAAATTTTAAAAATGTGGGGAAAAAAATCCCCTCCTCAGGAATTTCCTCTATCAGCAAAGGCTGACTTGTTACAAAAGAGAAGGTGGTTGATTCATCTTTCCTAAAAATCATTTACTCTCCCCTAAATGATCTGCATCCCCTTCTCTCTTATTAAGATGATATATAAACTTTCAAATATTATGGTATTTATTAAGATGATATATAAACTTTCAAATATTATGGTATTTGTATGTTTAGTTTTTTCTATGATGCCTCTGTTCTTGTAATATTTAAAATTAATACATTTGCATACATTTATTCCACTTAAATTTTTGCCTCACATCAGTTCACTTCTGCATTAGCTGTTCCAATTTTCTAGGATGTATATACTTATTTCCTCTCATTTCTCTAACCCTCAGGGCATGTATCCATGTCACTGAGGAATCATTCCAGATTTTATAATTGCCAGGTAAAATTCAGGATGCCAATTTGTATTTGAACTTCACATAAATAATGAATAAGTTTTAATGAATACGATGTCTCCTGAAATTCCATAAATGTAAAAGAATTCCTTTATCTGGAATTCAGATTTACCTGGGTGTATTATGTTTTTCTGTTACACCTGACAGCCTGTTCTCTTTCTGCACCATCACTAATGAGGTTATGGGTCTGTCCTAAGTGCTACTACAGGAACTTCTGCACACACTGTTCTTGTCCTCCTCCCTCCACCAGGACAGTCAAAGGGGCACAGGAATTGTGCCTCATCATTCTCGTCCCCAGAAACTTTGCAGAGACTCATACACAGTAGAAGCTTATCATTAATCCTTTTCCTTAGTTCAAAAAATGCCTTTGTTCATTCTAAGCATCAACCCTTATGTATCATTTATTGATTTAGCTCAGATCTTTTTTTATGCTTCACAAAGGAGAAACTTTGAATTTTCTTCACACCTTTGTCAAAAGTAGAAAAGCCCTGGACCCACTGTTTTCTTTCTTGACTTTTTTTAAAAAAATATTTTTCCATTTACATCAGGGTTTCAAATCAGCTGGAAATCAAAAGGCTTTAATCACTTTCTGGTAACTCAGCATGAAAAGAATGTTAATTTATTTTGGAATAAACCTTCCATGCACTTATACATAGCATCTGCTATGAAAGTTGTTCTTTCCCTCAAGAAACTAAAGTAAAAGACAAGATTATGCCCATGACTTATAACCAAATACATAGTCATTTCTGACAAGCTTTGCACGCATCTCAAACATCGCTGCTTTCCCAATGTGACAGGCAATTCTCATTCTATTTTTCTTTAGTCAGCAATATCTCAGGATTTTATAATATAGTGCAAACATCTTATAAATATGCTTAGAACAAATGGCTTTCCTTTTTCCTCTCCAGAAATGACTTTATCACAGACAATTTGATTATTGTAAAATATCATAAATCTTTATGCTTATTTATTTAAATTATGGTATGGTCACTCCTATTTTATTTTCAGCAGTTTCCTAAAGATGTTACAGACAGACAGACAGACACACACACACACATACACACACACACACACACACACCTGTCCTTAAGCATATTGTTATGATTACGTTTCATCAAAATATATTCTCCTTATATGGGACTAATTTCCTACTTGTCTAACCTGTGCAGATTTTTTTCTCTGCCTCTCAGAATAATATTAGCTTTTCAAAATTTTAGTGTTATCTCTAAACTGATGATCATACTCTCATAATATTTAAATCAATTTTCAAAAGTAAGTTTGACTTCTCCATAGGTGTGCAATTCAGGGTACACTGTATAGAAGTTTTATTATAAAGACAAAAAGTATGTTACAGCAAGAGAAAGAGAGTGCAAGCAACCATCTAATGTATGTGAGACGATCTTGTGGAAGCTGTCAAGGACCTTTTAGTGTGTACTACCAAGAACTCCACAAGGGACCTTGATTTTGGAATAATTCAAGCAGAAGCTCTCTTGAGTGATGGAGACAAGCTTGTCATACCAGTTACATATGATTGAAAACTGTAAGTAAAGAAATTGACTCAGAGGATGTCCAGAAAATTTTTTATCTTAACAGTGTATGATAAATTCAACTGTCTATGTTGACCAAGGGTCAAAAAACAGATATCAGCCAGGTGCAGTCACACACACCTGTAATTTCAGCGGCTCCAGAGGTTGAGGCAGGAAGATTGCGAATTCAAAGCCAGCCCCAGTAAAAGTGAGGCGCTAAACAACTCAGTGAGACCCTGTCTCTAAATAAAAATACAAAAATACAAAAAATAGGGGCTGGGGAGGTGGCCCAGTGATTGAGTGCCCCTGAGTTCAATCCCCAGTAACACCCCCCAACAACAACAACAACAAAACCCACCAGATATCCATGTATTTATTATTCAAAAATAGCCAGGCATGGTGGCACACACATATAATCCAAGCAGCTCACAAAGGTGAGGCAAGAGGATCACAAGTTCAAATATGGCCTCAGCAACTTAGTGAGGTCCTAAGCAACTTAGCAAGACCTTGTCTCTAAATAAAATATTTTTTAAAAGGCTTGCATGTGACCCATTAGTTGAGTGCCCTGGGGTTTAATGTCTGGTACCCTCCTCCAAAAACAGTAAAATAAATATAAAGACATTCCAATTGAGTTATAAGTCATGTATATAACTTCACAGTCTTACTTTTCATTATTTTTAAAAAGGAAAAACAAAAATATGAACATAAAATAAAAATGTGATCTTAGTAAATGAAAAACCATAGTTAATAAGGTTATTTAAAATTTCACTAATCAATATCAGACATAATTCATGTCACCCAAATTAATATAACCATTAGAAAAAAAATCCCTATTATTCACTTTTTCCTCCTTTGTTGTCTAACTGATATTCTTTGTCTTTGATGTCAATGTCTAGGACATTCAGTGTGCCTTTATTTGGCATGAAACATAGAAGAATTTTTCCTTTCACTATATTGCTATTAATCTATTTTTCTCACATTTTAATTCACCATTTGCTTCAATTTTAAGTAAATTCCAGAGAGACACTGTTTCACTGATTAATTTATCAGAGCCTTCTCTAGAAGATGTCCCTGTCTATTCTATGCCTCTAGTCACAAAAACATTTTATGCTACTGGTTTGGATAGTCCATATTTATACTTTATCAATTCTTAACACACTAAAATGGTATTTTCTTTAGTACTCATATGCTCACTCATTTAATGACCCAAGAATAATTGCATAATTCATGTACACTGCTTAGCAACCTCAGTGCTGAGTGGTGGAGAAAGAAGAACAATAGAGTTCCTGCTCTAAAGAGTTTACAGGATAGAGGATACAGAACAAAAGCAGGAAATTGCAACAATGTGGTAAATGCTTTTTAATTTAGCTTTATGTGTCAACCTAGCCAGATTAAGGAATACTCAGGTAACTGGTAAAGTGGTATTTCTGGATAAGACATTTTTTTTCCTGCAAGAGAATGGCATTTGAATCAGTGAATTGAGAAAGGAAGAAGACTGTCACCAGTGTGAATAGGTACAATCTAATAGCTGAGAATCTAAGCAGAGCCCAAAACAATGGTCTCTTTTCATTTGTCTGTTTCCTTGTCTCTCATCTTAGTCCTAACCTTGGATATCAGAACTCTTAAGGTTTTCAGGTCTTTAAACATCAAAGACTTGCTCTACTATCACCTTCCCCTGCCTTCCATCTATGGCCTGGGACTGAGAATTTCTCCCTCAGCTTCCATGACTGTGGGGCCTTTGCACAGGGTCTGAGTCACACTACTGACTTCCCTGGTCTCCAGCTTGTAGACAGCATACTCTCAGCCTCCAGGTGTGTGTGAACCAACTCAACTCTTCCATAGCTCTGTTTTTTAATTAATCAATTAATTAATTTTAATTAGATATATATGACAGCAGAATGCATTTTGATTCATTGGGGTAATGATGTCCATCTCATTCCACCATCTTTCTTGCCCACATCCACCCTCCCCACTCCTCCCTACTTTTTGCCCTATCAAAGTTCCTCCATTTTTTCCCATGTCCCAGCCTCCAATTATAGATCAGCATCCATTTACCAGAGAGAACATTCTGCCTTTGCTTTCTGGAATTGGCTTACTTCTTTTAGCATGATATTCTCCAACTCCATCCATTTACCTGCAAATGCCATAATTTTATTCTCTTTTAATGTTGAGTAATACTTCATTGTGTGTGTGTGTGTGTGTGTGTGTGTGTGTATATATATATATATATATATATCACAGTTTCTTTATCCATTCCTGTATTGAAGGCCATCTAGGTTGCTTCCACAGTTTAGCTATTGTGAATTGTGCTGTTACAAACATTGATGTAGCTATGTCCCTGTAGTATGGTGATTTTAAATCCTTTAGGTACAAACCGAGGAGTGGAATAGTTGGGTCAAATGGTGGTTTCATTCCAGGTTTTCTAAGGAATCTCCATATGACTTTCCAGATTGTTTGTACCAATTTGCAGTCCTACCAGCAATGTATGAATGTGCCTTTTCCCCACATCCTCACCAATATTGATTGTTATCTGTATTCTTGATAACTGCCATTCTGACTGCCATGAGATGGAATCTTAAGAGTAGTTTTGATTTGCATTTCTTTAATTACTGGAGATGTTGAACATTTTGTCATATGTTTGTTGATCGAATGTATATCTTCTTCTGAGAAGCATCTGTTCAGCTCCTTAGTCCATTTATTGATTGGGTTGTTTGTTTGTTTTTTGTTGTTAAATTTTTTGAGTTCTTTATATACCCTGGAGATTAGTGCTTTATCTGACATGTGTGTGAAAAAGATTTGCTGCCAAAACATATGCTCTCTCTTCACCTCATTATTGTTTCTTTTGCTGAGAAGAAGCTTTTTAGTTCGACTCCAATCCATTTATTAATTATTTATTTTATTTCTTGTACTTTAGGAGTCTTACTAAAGGAAGTCAGGGAAATGAAAATAAACCCCTGTCTCTCACCATGCACAAAACTCAACTCAAAGTAGATTAAGCACCTAGGAATAAGACCAGACACACTGTGCCTAATAGAGGAAAAAAGTAGGCCCATAGCTCTGTTTCTATGTATGTATCCTATTCTGTTTCTCTGGAGAACCCTGACCAAAGTGGATAGATTGAGGCACACAGGAAGTACCCAATTCTGGATGCATTGAGGCACACAGGAAGTACCCAATATGGGGTGAAGGAAAGATCTTCTGAGGAAAAGATTAGCTATAAGATAAAACAAACAAAAACAGGGAAAATTATACTAGGATATACTAGAGGAAGTAGATGGGGATATACAACATTACAGGCAGAAGAATCAGATAGCCCTTAAGGGATCTGAAAAGTTGAAAATATGAAACCAATACTGGGTATCTTAAGAGGGAATGAGAGAAGGGAGGAGAGAGAAGACTGGCACAGAAGGGAAGTGCCCAGAACAGAGACTGATGCAGGGAAATAAACCTTATCCTTCAAGAGTGAGGAGGTGTGTGGCAAAAGTCTCAGCTTTCTGGGCTGCCACAGGTCCCATACTGGAGCCTCAGAGGAGCTGCCTGGCCCTGAGCAGAGTTTCCCACATTAGCATCTTTTCACCTCTCTCTCTTCCCCATGTGATTTCAGTCATCGGTCTATATGTTTTACAGTCTCTTTTGATGCATCTATCATATACCATCTCCTTCATGAAGTCATCCACTGAATTCATTGGGTAAATATTTCCCTTTTCTTAATCTGGTAACTTTGGTTTTGTTTGTTTAAAGCCGCTAATATCTTGAATACATATTCTTGATCTGAGTATATTTGTAAACTTATCTTTCACTCCCCTTAGACTGGCTTCTTCTTAGAAGACCTTAAACATTTCAAAAAGCCCTAGAAAATGACCATTCAAAATTTATTAAATAAAAAAATTTAATTAGGAACTGATGAAACTATGAAAAGCAGATGCTATTGTTTTTATAAAACTTACACATTACAACAGACTATTCTGTATTATTCTGTATTATTACTGAACTTGTAAAACTGTATTCAGAGTGGAAAGGTTGAAAACTCACACGAGATTATTATTATTTTACCTTTATTCAGTCATTAACTTTTACATTCATTATCTTACATTCATCTAATTCTTATTGTCAGTTTTGCTGTAATTTAACTGTAATTTAGAATGCATTTCTTAGGTTGAAAGAACACCATTCACCACTGATTAAAGATTGTAGGAAATAATAGCTAGCAGGTGGGTTGAATGGAAGAATGAACTCAAAGGAAAGTAATTATATCTACGTTTAAATAGCATGTATACCTGAGGCAGATAAAATTTGCCAGATATCTAAACGTATTTCTTTATTCTGAGCACTTTGTTTTAACATAATCATTCAACAAGTTTTGGGAATATGAAAATATCATTATATTTTCCATTTGGATGAGAAGCAATTAATTTCTCCTTGATGATTAATAGCAAAAGGTGCATCAATTTCCACTATCTATATCCGCTATACTTTATAATTATTAACCTGGTTACCCATACATTTTCCAGCTCCTAATGTCAACATCATTATCAACTGCATAACTTAGTTGATAATCCTTCAGTGTAAAGCAAGGGCATTTCAGGTATAAGTGTACTACAGCAATAACATTGAATACCACAAACAGCCATGTTCTTTAGATTTATGAAATTTATTTAGATCTCAATTATTCTTATAACTACCCATAGTTATGCATTTGGCTTTTTCAGTTTTCCAGATGAACAGAAGTTGAAGCAGAGTCTGGAGCAGAATTGTTCAAGGACACAGCTCTAAAGAAAAGCCACTATGTGACTTATCATCAGTGTGGCTTAGAAACCAGGCTTTTCCCCAGTGCATTCTGCAACCTCAGGTTCATCAACACCGGGGTGAATAGTGGGGCCACTGTGCTTAGCCTGCATTCTCCTTTAGAGCCTGTGTGTCCTCTTCATTTATTACTTTTCACTGTATCACCAAAAGCAGAGCATTCAGAAAACTTTTGAAACCATTTTTAATTTAATCAGATTGGAATTTTATTTAAAGGATTTTGTCCTATTTGATGTTATTGCTAGCACTGGGGCTAATGTATATAACCTAAAGAGTAGGGACAAATGACTGTGCAGAAAAAAGTTTTTGATTTCAATTGCTTTCAGTTGTTGAATAAATTTATAGTTTACACACTGTATGAGTTTGAAAGAATATTAAATGATAATATCCCTGATAGAGATGGGATAAGACTAATAGCAGTACTTCTCAAAGCCTCCAGTTCTCATCTCTGGATAACAGAAAAATCTTTCCTATTTGTACTCTCTGTTATCTTTTAAATATTTGTGACTAAAGAATACAGGTGTTTCTCCTGTCCTCTTATGTTCCATGATAGGCCTAGTTTCTTCATTTATTTATTTTTTATTTTTTTAATACTGTTTTTAAGAGAGAGAGAGAGAGAGAGAGAGAGAGAGAGAGAGAGAATTTTAATATTTATTTTCCAGTTTTCGGCGGACACAACATCTTTGTTTGTATGTGGTGCTGAGGATCGAACCCGTGCCGCACACATGCCAGGCTAGCGTGCTACCGCTTGAGCCACATCCCCAGCCCTCTTCATTTATTTTAAGAAATTTTCTATTTTACTTTATCGGTAATCATTATTATTTTAAAATTAATTCTCAGTTGGATTAGATTAATTTCATTGTCAGCTCCACTACATGGATGTTTAACTAAACATACAGTTAGCTAACATGCTTAAGGTGTCTCAGTATATACTTATATACAGAGCCACATATTTTATATTAGCTATCATTACTATTTTTCTGAAAAGAAGGAAATCTCTACATGGTAAATACTAGTCTGTGGGCATCATTTTATATTGAATAATTAATTGAATAATCTTTGATATAAGCATTAAATACATAAGGCTGGGATTTATGCATTTAATATACAGTGGCATTTATTTCTCCAACATTAATAAAATCAATAAGATATCAGATAATTACTTTAAACAAACAAATCTAGGGCTGGGGTTGTGGCTCAGCGGTAGAGAGCTCTCCTAGTACGTGTGAGACCCTGCGTTCAATCCTCAACACCACATAAAAATAAATAAATAAATAAAGGTATTGTGTCCAACTATAACTAAAAAGTACATAAATATTTTAAAAAATCTAAAAATACTAGAGATTAATTTTCATTTCAAAGGTTTTAAAATAATCTGAATTGAAACTGAAGAGAAACAAAAAATATTTTCTTAATAAAAAGTATAAAGAAAAAAAATAAAATCAGAAAGTTATATGAAAATTATGTAGAGTATAACTTTTTTTTCAGAAAATAGTTTTATATTTTTATCATTTACTCTTAAATGCATACAGTTTAAAATGTTATTTTATGATAAAGTATTTCAAAATAATAAAGAAACAATATATTTCAACCCCATTATCAAATCCCACTATTCATTTTTTGTTTTCCCTTTGTCTCAATCCCAATACATGAATAATATAAAGGTGAATTTTAAATATTTGATTTAATCCTAGAACTATGTATCACAAAAGAATCTGATAATATATTATATAAATGCCCTTAGGATACTGAGAAAATAAAGCATCCCATGGAAAATAAAGCTTTGCCTAGCCAAATTATTTGTTTTCTGCAGTTGAAATTCGCAATTTAGCTTTTTAGGTTCTCCCTACTCACAGTTAAGACTGGATACAGAAGCTGCAGCTTAACCAGCAAGACTTTGCCATCATATTTCCAAAGCAAAGCAGACATCAGGCTTCTCTGCACTACGCAGCAAATGTGCCTGGAGAAAACACAGCCCCTGGTGAAGCCTTTACAGGGGCTTTCTTCCTCAACTGTAGAGAGGCACAATTCCAAGTCCTCTCAGTCCTGTGAGACCTAAGGAGACCCATAGCCATGGCAGTGGTAATCATTTTCTTCCATACAGAGAGACATTACCACTAAGGGAAGTGGCCTCCTTAAATAGCACAAGTACAACAATGGATTCAGGCATTCACACAAAACGTTTCATTTGGGATATACTCTGGCCCAGTTTAGAACTGCCATTTTCACATGTTTATCTCTAGATCTCTGAAACATAGTATACTGAAGGGTAAATTAGCATTGGGAGGGGTGAAGAGAGAGAAGACTACTTTTTTAATGTTATAATTTTTTTAAAATTTCTTCCATACATAACAATAGTGGAGTGCATTACATTCGTAATTATCCATTCACAGCACAATTTTTCGTAACTCTGTATATAGAGTATGTTCATGCCAAATTATGCCATTATACATGAACTCTATTATTATTTTTTGCATCACAATTCTTAATAACCTTTATACCACAATTTATCAAATCTATCTGTATATAAGGTATGTTGACACCAAATTCACATCTTCATACATGTATTTTGTATAATGATGACCGTCTCCTTCCACTATCCTTGTTATTCCCCTTCTCCTTCCCTTTCCCTGCCACCTCTATTCCCTATCTAGAGGTAATTTTCTACCCATGCTCTCCCTTTACACCACTTTGAGTCACCCCTTCTTATATCAGAGAAAACATTCAGCATTTTTGGGGGGAGGGAGGATTGGCTAACTTCACTTAGCATAATCTTCTCTAATGCCATCCATTTCCCTGCAAATTCCTTTTTAGTGCTAATATTCCGTTGTGTATAAATGCCACATGTTTTTTATTCATTCATCCACTGAAGGACATCTAGGTTGGCTCCACAGTTTAGCTATTGTGAATTGTGCTGCTATAAACATTGATGTGGCTGTGTCCCTGTAGTATGCTGTTTTTAGGTCCTTTGGGTATATTCTGAAAAGAGGAATAGCTACTTTAAAGAATTTTTGAAAAAATGATTGCTATTCTGAAACATATCTTCATTCTGTAGTGGGGTTTCTTCCCATTACTGTGGTTCAATTTGCGCAAAAGCCTAAAACTAAAACTGCTGTCCTTATTGAAGATTATTGTATGGGCTACTTGTTTTTCACAGTATTTATTTATCTATCTATCTTTATTGATTGATTTATTTTGGTACTGAAATTAGAACACAGGGGGTCTCTACTACTGAGCTGTATCTCCAGCCATTTATATTTTATTTTGGGATAGTGACTTGCTAACTTGACCAGGATGTCCTAAAACTTTTGATCCTTCTGCCTCAGCCTCCTGGGTAGCTGGGATTCTAGGCATGAGCCACCACACCTGGCCTTCTTACAAGTATTTAAAATTTAATGATGAACATCAGGCATTAAGACCTCAGTGAAAGAAGGCAGATTTCTAATCATGAAATCAATTTACATATTTCATATTTTATTTTTATGAGGTTCATCTGGTGAGAATGTAATAAAACCCTTTACATAATGTGTGCTACAAAGAAAACACTTTCTACATATTTTATCATTTATTCCTTATTATAAGTATAAAATGTATAAATGTTCCCACTTCAAATTGAAGCTGTTTAAAATATGTGAAGTAACTTGGTCAAATTCAAGCAGTTGATAAGTTGCATGATAAAAATTTTAACTCAATTGCACTGGCACTCAAACCAATTTAGGCTTTTATACATAAAATCTAAATACATACACACACACATAAACAAGGATGAATTAAAAAGTAAGTATTAAGGTTTTGTGATATCTGTTGACTGTCACAGCTATTCTATTGATATTATCTTTCAAAACTAGCTGTGCATATATATAAAACATATGGCTGTGTTCCAGTAAAATTTTATTTATAAAAGCAGTTTTCAGGTCAGATTTGACCTCTGGAGGGTAGTTTTCCTACCTTAATGTGAAATAATACAAAACCTGGAACAAGTTTATATTAAAAATGTAAACTGTTAATATAATGTAACAAGGAATAATTGTATGATAGAATATAGATTTAGCAGGTAGCCTACTAGGAGAGAGGGAGCAGCTCAGGATAGCTCTTACCTGACATGTGGGGCTCGGGATCAATCCATAGCAATTTCCCTTCAAAAATCAAAAAGTAACATATTACTGGATTATAGTAACCATCACACTAACAGCTCAAATTTACAAGATTAAAATTTCTAGGTTCAGATAAAAAAAAATCAATTTTAAATGTTTTATGCAAATTTGCCATTGGGCACTTGGATGTCTTTTGTGTACTAAATTTTTAATTTCTGTTTTAACAACACAGAGGTCAGACTGATGTGTTTGATGCATGTAGTGTTTCGTTACTAGAACTTGATTTGTTTTATAGTATCTCTATTCCATGTATTTTTCAAGGCTATTTTGTAAACTAATGATGTATTTTTTTTTCTTGTGGAAAACACAATAAAAGTAAACAGCAAAAAATAAAATAAAATCACAAGGAAATAATATCAGTTTGTTATGGAAAATTATGGCAATGGAAAGAGACAAAGAACACTTGGAGACAAGGAAGAGCAAGGTTTACTTGGCACCATTGTGGGTTCAGGGGAGTCTTCTCCAAAGGCTGAGCACAGCCCTTTTCTCTCAGTATCTTTTGTATAGTGCATCCTTCTGGATTTCATGATTTTCTCATGTCTTGATCCATCCCTCTTTCTCCAGGCAGCTCTGGTTCCTGCCATAGCTGCTGAGGAAGCATGATTACAGAAGCAGAACCTAGCAGGTTGCAGCTATTAACAGAGATAAAGAGAAAAATCCTAGCAAGAAGTTGGGGCTTCAAGTTAAGAGGAACAAAGTAAACAACTATCTAAATTCTCAATATTTTTCCAATACATTGTGTAGGTTTCAAGAGAGAGGCTGTTGAAGACTGAAGTAATAAGTAGCAGGAACCAAAAGAAACTATCTACACTGTAAATTTAAAACAGAGAAAGTCAGAGACATGTAACCAATAGACAGAAATGGAATCTCAAAAGGTACTGTATTAAAAATTCTCTTACACTGGATATTAATGACCTAACTGAATGGAAGTTGGCAAAGATCTTCTCCCATTCTAAAACAAGCACCTTTGTCTAGTATCAGATAACTGTTGATGTGAGTTTATCCCTGTGTCTTCTATTCTATTCCATTGTTCTTTATGTCTGTTTTAATGCCAATACCATGCTGTTTTTTGTTACCATACCTCTGTAGTATAATATGATGTTTGGTGTTATGATATTTCCAGCATCACTTTTTCTGCTCAGAATTGCTTTGACTATTGTGGATGTCTTATTTTTCCAAATGAGTATTAGAATTGCTTTCTCTAGTTCTGTGAAGAATGCCCTTGATATTTTGATGAGAATTGCATTAAATCTGTATATTTCTTTTAGTAGTATGGCCATTTTGACAATATAAATTCTGCCTATCTAAGAACATGGGAGGTCTTTCCATCTTCTTAGGTCTTCTTCAATTTCTTTCTTCAGGGTTCTATCATTTTAATTGTAGGGGGCTTTCACCTCCTTAGTTAGATTGATTACCAAGTAGTTTTTTGAGGTAATGTTAAGTGAATTTTTTAAAAAATCTCTTTTCCAGCACATTCATTATTTGAGTATGGGAAAGAAGCAATTGATTTATGTATGTTGATCATGTATCCTGCTATTTTACATGATTTGTTTATCAGCTTTAGAAGCCTCCTGGTGGAGATTTTTGGGGCCTTCTATGTAAAAGACCATTTTTATCAGCAAACAGAGATAGTTTGACCTCTTTTTTTTTCTTATTTTTGTCCCTTTAATTTTCATTTCTTGCCTGATTGCTCTGGCTAAATTTCCAAGGACTGTGTTGAATAGGAAATGTGAAAGTTAGCTTCCTTGTTCCTGTTTTAGATAATATCAAATTTTCTCTGTTTAGTATGATTTTGGCTTTGGGTTTGTTATATATATAGTCTTTACAATATTGAGGTAAGTCCTTTCTATCCCTAGAGTTTCTAGTATTGTAAACACATATAGATGCTATACTCAAATGCACTTTTTTTTGCATCTATTGAGATAATTATGTGATTCTTATTTTATGTGGTGAATTATATCTATTGATTTCCATATGAGGAACTAAACCAATCTCTGGGATAGAACTCAATTGACTATGGTACACTATCTTTTGATGTGATTTTGTATGAAGTTTGCCAATATTTTATTAAGAATTTTTACATGTACATTGACCAAGGATATTGGTCTGAAGTTTGCTTTCCTTGATGTGTCTTTGGTTTGGGCATCAGGTGATACTGGTTTCATATAATTAATAAGAACCAAACAGGTACTTCCCAAAGGAAGTACAAATGGCCTGCAAATATGTAGAAAAAAATTAACATCTCTAGCAATTAGGGAAATGCAAATCAAAATGACATTAAGATTTTATCTCACTCCAGTCTGAATGTCAATTACCAAGAAAATAAAAAAAATAACAAGTATTGGCAAGGATGTGTGTTGAGAGCCATAGTTGAAGGGGCCCCAGCAAATTTTCAGCTGCCAGCAAACTTTCAGCTGTTGGCTGATGATTGGCTTACAGTGGCCTCAGCAACATCTAGCTGATTGGTTCTTTGGCTTTAGCAATATCTAGCTGATTGGCTTTTTTGCGGTGATGCTCATTGGGCTGTTTCCCTGCCCTTTCAGACCACGGAGCTGCTCATTGGGGGACTTTTTTGGCTCCACCCACGTGACCCAGCCAATCGGCCTCAAGAGCAGAAGGATTGTGGGAGGTGGAGAGAAACTTGTGGGGGAGAGAGAGGCTTATGGAAAGCCCGTGGTGGCAGTTGAGGCTCTGAGGGTTTTTCCTGAGAGGATGTTTTGTTTGCCAGCAGATGTGGGGAAAAAGCTACTCATACATTGGTGGGACAGCTAATTAGTGCAATCTGGAATGAAGTATGGACGTTCCTCAAGAATCTAAGAATGAAACCACCATAGGATCCACCTATCCCACTCCTGGGTATATATTCAAAAGATTTATAAACTGAATACTACAGTGATGCAGACACATCAATGTTTATGGCATTAAATTCACAATAGCCAAGCTATGGAAGCAACATAGGTGCCCTCGAACAAATGAATGGATAAATAAAATGTAGTGTATATACACAATGGAATAGTAGCCATGAAGAAGAATGAGATTATGGAATTCACTGGTAAATGTATAGAAATGGAGATTAACATGCCAAGTAAAACAGGTCAAACCCAGAAAGACAAAGGGTAAATGTCTTGCCTGATGTATAAAATCTAATAAAAATATATAGAAAAAAAATGACAGATGAAAAAAAGAATAGGGGAGAGAAGTCATCAAAATATCGGTGGAGTTGAGGAACAGGATTGAGGGAGAGTGAGGAGGGGCAGGATAAGTGAAGAACATTAGAATGAATCTGATCAAACTTTCCTGTACATATACAAATATATCACAGTGAATCCTACCATTATGTATTTCCACCAAGCAGTAATTAAAAGAAAATCTTTAAGAGCTGAAAAATCAGCAAAGTAGAGAGAAGGGAATGGGGGAGGGAGGTGGGGAGAGAAAAGGGAAATACTGGGGACTGTTAGAGCAAATATATTCCATGCTTTTATAATTATGTCAAAATGAATCATAATGTTATGGAGAAATGAAATTAATCAATCAAAATTAGAAAAGAATGAAATTATCAAGAATTTCAAAACCAATTTATTTAAATAACTGGTTATATCATCCTATGGTGGAATCATACAAAAATTCTCAGATAAGTATTTTAGTCATTGATACCTCTTTTCTCCAAAACCAGATAAAGTAAAGTGGATTGTAGTTGTACTCCTATCTCAAGGAATTGGAAAATAGAAAAAAAAAAAAAAAAACCCTACAACAATAGCTCATAATATTGAAAATCACATCATACAAAGAGTGATCTCTGAGGACAGAAACAAAGAAGACAAGAATTATAATCATTCAAGTTTATTGCAGGACTAATTTCTAAGCTAAAATAGAGTTCTGGGAAAACCTAGGAGAGACTAGTGGTCTTTCTGGGTTGAGAAAAGAGAGTGAAACATCTATACAAATAAAGATGGCTGGAGTTTACCATAGAGAATAGAAAATGGAGCTACTCAGCAAGAGTTTCAGAGATCTACAAATGATCACCCTGAATTCCTTAGCTGAGAAATGATCAGCATATTAGATTGAGGAAACCATCCAAGGCCTGTGAGAGGAATACTTGCTGTTATTATGTTATTACTTAGCTAAAATAAGACAAGGCCAGAAATAGTTAAGGTAGCTACTAACCAGGAAGGAAAATTTTGTGATTCACTAAGCAATAAATAAGGTAAGTATTCAAAGAAGTTTGGTTCCATACTGCCGCATAATTGATCTTAAACTAATGGCTTTTCTGTTTAAATTTTTTAAATAAGTCTATAAAAGATCAACTTTTAAAAAAAGTTAACTATTACCTCACTAAAAGCTCAAAAGTATTTATAGATTTAAATATATATATATATCCCAAGAAAGTAAAATTTAAACTGACTGGCATCTAATAAAAAATGATTTAATGCAAAGAAGCAGGCAATTCATAAGAAGGTGAAAAATATAAAATGGAAACATACCCAGAAATGCCAGATAATAGATTTAATTAACAAGAACAGGAAGACAACTATTTCTAACTGGGACTATAATTTGAATTATGTATAGTTGAAGAAAATACAGAAATGAATTAGAAAATACAAAAAAGTCACTCAAACATCTATCAATGTAAAAATAATGAATACAATGGAAAAGATTAAGAATAGTGAGTCACTGGGCATGGTGGCACACACCTGAAATCCCAGCAGCTGGGGACGCTGAGACATGAGGATCATGAATTCAAAGCCATTAAGCCATTTAGTGAGACCCTGTCTCTAAATAACATACAAAAACTACAGCTGGGAATGTGGCTCATTGATTCAGTATTGAACTTGAGTTCAATCCCCAGCTACACCCCCCCCAATAGAACAAATAGATGAACTCCTGTCAATGGAAATATTGGTGAACTTGAAGACATGGAAATAGAAAACATACAGAATACAATACAAAGCAAAAAAGATGCATGACTGAAGTATAAATGTGGCATGAGTCAGTCATAGGACAATTCAAAATAGTCTAGTATACATATAGAATTCTCAAAAAGGATCAGAAATATATGAAAAAATAATACAAAACCTCTTCTAAGTTGATGTCATTAATCTACTTTTATAAAAATATGGATTTTTTGTACCACACTTCTAAAATATTTTTAAGAATACAAACCAAAATCCTAAAATTATTCTTTAATGGAACACCCTCGAATTATTTCTGCCTTTAAAAAAGAGAAATGTATGAAGCCACTATTTTAAAATATTGTCTCCAGAGACACTTTTATGGGGATTATTAATGAAGGGCATATATGTGATTCAGGGTAATGAGATTAATGTATTACACTTCACAGAAATAAAGTTGGTTCATATGTATTTTCAAACCCCAAATCATTGAAAAGATTGCTTAAAATAGTTTGAATAAAAAGAAAAATCATATAGACCAAATTTAGAAGCTGAACATTTCAGAATCATACTCATAGGATTTTCTACAGCAGCACCAGGTGCCTTAATCTAAATCCTCTTTTATGAGCTGCTGCAATTTTTTATATTTTATTATTCTGAATTTTTCTACTGATATACATAAATAAGCCATTAATGGCAGCAACAATATCTAGTTATTTTGGCTGAAAATTCTAAATAAAATACTATATTCAATGTCATCCATAGGCATCTACTTCAAGATGAAAAATTTGAGAATAATATTGCTGCTGTCTGTGTGTTCACTGTATAAATGCATGGGAAAACTAGAGTGCTTTCAACCAGAATTAGAGTGATCTGAAAGAGCCGGGGCTTCAGTTACCAGAGGAAGTTCTATTAGACCCAGTTAATCCAATTTAAGAATTCATTAGATGCATATTCAGTATTTAGCAAATATTTTCATAACTCAAAGTCATTTCTAGCAGGATTTTTAAATAGTCTTAACTATCCTTTTCAGAACCATGTTAATTAAGAATAAAATAAGCCAAATGAGTCTTTTTCTATTAAAAAATTAATCAGTTTTCTTGGACAACTCTTTTACATTCATTATGTCATTTCCCTTAAAAATGAAACCATTGGGGGAAACAAATAAACAATACTGTTCCTAGTGGAAGACAAAAGAAAACATAATTTTTTTGGTAGAGTACCAAACTATGTAAATGCCACTACTTGGCTTTGATGCCTGTTTATTCTTTTGGAATGGGGTATACATAAAGGAAATACCTTTCTTTTATTTTAATGTTATCGAAGCAGTAACTAATCATTGCTGTTCTCTGCAACTTTTCCCGGAGTCCTGTACCAAATCTTTATTCCCATTCCACATGGAAAAATTAAACAAAAGATTAGCCTCCTAAATGGTCAGATACAAATAAATCTAATCCTCTGCATTAATCTTCTCCACAATTCTCTTCTATAAATAACTGCTAAACTGCAAACAGTGGCACAGCCATTCATCAGAGATTTGGCTCATCGCTTTTTATGACTGAAAATGACTATTACCTAATTCATCATTAAGCTAATTTACTAGAATATTGCATAGGAACAGTTTTGTATCATTTCCTATAGCACTCTGTGAAAGGCACTGTTCCAGAATGTCTCTAGATAAACATACTCATTAACTTTGGAAATTGATTAGCTAACCCCACTTCCTTCCTCCAACTGACCTATACTATTTATAATATAAATGCCAGTAAGAACATATTTCTTTTTTTTTTCCTTTGGTGACTTTCATTTCCCAATTAGTCCTGAAATGGCCACCACAATGTCCCAGAAAGCTAGCTTTACATCCCATGAAATGCAGCTAACACAAATATCAATATATTAGTACATTTTTGTTTTGCTCAAATCATAAATTCATGTCCAACAAATATAATTTCTAGAATATTTAATAAGTAAAGAAACATGTATTGTAAATTAACATCAGTGCTCCATCAGTGATGTTCTTTAATAAATGTATTACCTTTCTGAGGAATGCAATTGATGTGAGACAAACAAATAAATACTGTTTTCTTATCTATCAAGAAGTACAAAGGTAGGAACCCATGATCAGTGAAGCTGCTAAAGTTTTTAAGAGTCCACCTTTATTTCTGCTTCTCTGTCATTAATCTTTGTTCTTTGTACTACACTTACCTGTTGACAGAGATTAAGTAAATGAATACAAATAAACAGGATTTAAATCCCCATTTGTTTGGCTATAATTGTAGAGTCACCATCCCTCCCCTCTGACCCTAATACACAAACACCAACTTCATGAAAACACAGCTCATTCTCTTGTTATTGACCAGCAAGTGTTGGTAGAAACATTGCCATTTGAAATATTTGGGGCTGAAAGGAAAAAAAAAATACACACACACACACAAACACACACACACACACCGCTCAGGAGGCTGAGGCAGGAGGAAGTTCAAATTTCACTGGATAGGACAGAGGTATAGAAAGATGATTTTAAAAACACAAGAAATGGATGAACTTTTAAATCTCTGACTCAGAGACAGTTTTAACTAGATGCAAGTTTTCATTTGATTTCAAACTGTTCCTGATAAGTCTCTGAATTATTAGAAGCATGGAAAACCAAAAGGTATAGGTTAATTGAAGTGGGTTAGTATTGAGATATTCTGTATTAAACATTCTTTCAACAGGTAGTCATCATCCACTTGATGTCTTATCACATGGACTGAAATAGTGTAAGAGGGTACATTCAACCCACTGCTGTTTTATTTTGGTATTTGGGGGATTGTTCCAAATGCTTTATTATTTTTAGTTATGTTTTTAATTATTGTTTTATTTTGTTCATATCACAACATTTAATACTTTATCACAGAATAACAATTATGGTCCAAATATACTGAAAAAAAATAACCTTCAAAGTTCTCTTATCCCAGACTTTATTCTTCTAATTCTCACCATCCAATTTTTAAAACTCAGTAACATGGTCTGGAGGACAAACAGTGTGCTCAGCCTGGGGTGTAACCAGAGATCAAAATGACAAAGAAAAAAATGATTGTTTATTTAGCTTAGTGTTTATGACAGTATTTTTATTTGTTCTGAAAAATACAAATCCCAAGTGCTATGTATATTTCCAAGATTAAAAATCCATATGCTAAAGATATTTATGTATTATACATTTAATTATTATTCTGTGTCTTTCATACATCCTATTTAGGGAAACACTAAATGCCTCATTTAGCTTTAAGTTTGCAAGTGTGTGTGTGTGTGTGTGTGTGTGTGTGTGTGTGTGTGAGAGAGAGAGAGAGAGAGAGAGAGAGAGAGAAGTGGTGATCAAAGAAAGTCCTATAGATGGTGGTGATAATGCTGCTAATGATGGATGTTGAGGAAGACGATGATGACAGAAGTTAATTTTCACAAAGGCGTTTATTGTATAATACGGATTGTGTATGCCTATGTTATGGTTTAAATTTATGTAAGCAAGAAAAGCCTTTTTCAGGAGCTAGATAGTTCCTAAACATTATCCCAGAATGTAATGAATCATAAAAAATATCATAGCATGTAGACATCACATTTAATAATACATTTTAAAAGTATACTTCTAGGCCATGCACTGTGGCACACACCTGAAATTCCAACAGCTCAGGAGGCTGGGGCAGGAGGAAATTCAAAGCCAGCCAGTTTAGTAAGGCCCTAAGCAACTCAGCAAAACCCTGTCTCTGAACAAATTTTTTTTTTAAAGGAGTAGGGATGTGGCTAAGTGGTAAAAGCACCCCTGGGTATTTCAATCCCTGGTACCAAGGTACCAAAAAAGTTCATTTCCAAAGTTGAATCATTTTACACTCCACCTTGACTATGTTCTCTTGACTTACTGATTAGCACTGATCTTTTTTTAAATTTTCAAATTTGGCATATAAAAATTAGAGTGCTATTGGTTTCATTTGTGTTCTATTAACAGGAAATTAAAATATCTTTCACATATTTAATTTCTTTTTAAAATGGCCTGTCATGTGAATTTTTAAATACCCATCCTTGATCAGTTTTCCTTTAAATATATTTCAATAATTTTAAGCATTTTAATGGGTTATGAAGCTGTGCTGATCATTTGTGATTTGGTATAGAACTGTGAAGGGAGGAACAGCAACAAGAAGTGACACCAACCTGTAATTTCTATTGAGGAATCACACAGATAGCTTTCAATTATATTTCTTTTCTCTAACACAATTTAAGTTCTTTAAAATAAACTAGACAAAGAAATAAAGCTTCAAAATGTGAACTATAAACTGGGTAGAGCTATCCACACTACGAGAGACCTCATTTAGTGATTCTTGTCTTAAAAAATATGCCCACCCAATGAATTTTAAAGCAATCCTTAAGCAAAGGTAACACTTTATTTTAGTAGTCACTCTCTTTATTAATACAAATGCATTTATAATTTAGATACATATGTGTTTAAGTTAGCTATAATCCTACTAAAATAGCAATAGTGAAGCCAAGCCATTGTAAGAGTTTAGGACTGCTTTAAAAATCACACAGCAAGAACATAAGGGAAGAGAGAAAAAGTACTGGAGATTGAAATGGAGCAAACTATGCTAAATGCATTTAAGAATATGCCAAAATGAATTCTACTATTATGTATTTGTATTTATTGTGTACATAACATATATATCTTAACTACATCATCATAAGGTTTGATAGTTTGTATCCAATTTAGAAGCACAGAATAAGTGGGCACATTGCCTTTTTTCCCCATAAGGTGTAATATAAACAGATTAAAGAGCCAAGATTATTGTTTTTGTAGTTTGTGGTGGCAAACGTCTATGAAGAGTCTTAAACATTCATTTTACTTCCTCTGTTCTACCTTACCAAGAGTAAGCCAAAGAAATAGTCTCTTCCATATTTAACTTCTTCATGATATTATTCAACATGTTGCTCAACATTCAGTGAAGATGTGCTTTAAAAATGAATGTTTTCTAATTTAATGCCATGAAAAAATCTATGTTCTGTATAAATCAACATGATGTTTTTCTTATAATTTCATGAAAAGATTCATTATTAGCTTATTTAATATTCTGATCTGAAAAAAAAAAATCAGAAGCAAAGTTTTCCTCTGGAACAGCATTTTTCTCCTGGGCATGGGATATACCTCAATATTAGTGCATGTCCGTAGCATGTACCAGGTTCTGGGTTCAACTCCCGGTAACTGGAGGGAAAAAAAAGAATATTTACCTCTCTTGTTTTTGACAGTTCTTTTTTTTCTGTTGTACAAACTGCATACATATATGCTTATTCGTGTGCATGTATGTGATTCTCACTTTAAATTGTTTCTAGGAAGAGATAATATAGGTATGTATATTTGTTATAAAAATTATCTTGATTTAAAAATGGTCTCAGTTTTCCACACTAACATGGCATTAAGAAAATACAAAGATATGAGCACACAAACATGTTTTTAGATAGGATATGCTTATTCCTTCTCACACAATATTTTTGCATTGAATAAGAGTCTTTTTAAAAACCTAAGTACATGAATATTGTTTTAATTATTTTCTATCTGTCTCCAGACTCTACAGAGGTAAAGAAAACTAATTATTTTTCAAAGAGAAAAAGAAAATTTTATAAAATGGTAAAAGAAAGAGATGAGTGGAAGTAAATAGAAAATTAGGAGAAAAATTATACAAATGTGTTCAGTGCACCATGTGCAGCTTCAATGCTGTAAATATATTATCTCATACAATGTTAATTCATTCAAAGTATTATCAAATTGACTTCCATGTATACATGAAAAGTGAGGCAAGGTGCATAATTGCTATAAATATGTTTCTGTTTATTGGGGGTTCCCATGATACTTTTGTAGACTACATCTGGAAATTTTTGGGTTTTTTTTGGTTTGGTTTGGTATCAGGTATTAAACCCAAGGGCGCTTAGCCACTGAGCCATATTCTCAGCCCTTTGTATCAATTTATTTTGAGACTTTGCCTTGACTTCAGAGACAGGCTAGGACTTCAATTAAGTTGCTAAGGCTGGTTATGAAGTTGTGATTATCCTGCCTCAACCTCCTGAGCTGCAGGGATTACAGGCATGCACCACCAAGCCTGACTGTTTTCTATCTATCTATCAGCTATCTATCTATCTATCAATATATCTATCTACCTACCTATCTATTTGTTATTTGTTCATTTATTACAAAAGTCTTCTACTCTAAAATTATATATGTCTAAATTTAAGGACAAATTAAAGTAACAAAGAAATAAATGTACTTGTTGTCTTCATCTAAGGAGAATGAGCATTTGAGTATTGCCTGGACAGAAGAGAATGGGAGCAGATGTCCTTGCTACTAATTCCAGATGTCCTTACCTCTATGAGCTCACTAGTCTTCATACTTCTTTCTATATTTACATTGATTTATGATAATTAAGGAAATGACATCATCATAATTTTCTCTGTTGAATCAAGGGGAGTTGGATTTGCCAAGAGTTTTGGACCCTTTCCCTGCATTGGTTGCTTCATTTAACAATCTTGAAAGCTAAAATGGATTGTTCCAGTTTGGCAAAGATGAGGACAGAAAAGATACTACATTCTTATTTAAAGTTACTTTAATTATTCCTGTTCCAGGACTTACATCTTATTTCATAATCCTTGTAATTTGTAGTTTATTCAAGGTCAAAAGCTTGTAATCAAATGACTTTTGAGTTCAGCACACCATAAAGGGGTGAAGTGCTTTCTTCCTGATCTTGACAATTAACAAATAATATATTTACATTGCATGATATTTGAGGCCCAGGCTTTTATATTCTTCTCATATGCTTAGATTACTGTTAAAACTGCTTTTCAATAGTTCGCAATTAAGTTGGTTGATTAATTTGATTTGGGAACGGTTGTGTCAAATGAGAGCTCACTTCCTCCCCTGGATGCTGTGCCAATGAATATAGAGCAGTTACTGGATTAAAGCACAAATTATGCTATTTTCTGCTTAATAAAGTCATCCTATTACCTTATAACATGAATTTCAGGAAAATAATTGATTATTGTTTGATATTTAGTTATTTGGAGTTTATATATTTGACATCTGAATGAAAAAGCATATATAGATAAAGTTTAAAATGAGAACACAATAGTTGACAGAATAGAATCCTTCCATAAAAGGGGACTTTACAGAACATGGGGGTTTACTGCAACCTTTATTTCAACAGAGTATTAATTCTCAACAAAACAAACATATCATCTTTTGTACTGGGCATAACTGGTTAATTTAATCTCAATACATTACACTGTATGACCAAGGTAAGAAATCAGCAATAGTGACTTGAGTTACAACATGCATCCTACAAAAAAAACCATACTTTATTTTAAAACATAATATTTAATATTATTTTTTTTGTAATGGGATGTAGCAATTAAAGTCTCTATTACTTCACAAAACTTCCCAGCTCAATTCCTGAAACATGTCCAGGTTCCAAGACCATGAATTTGTGAATCAGAGTCTTACCCGTATCAGTTCTATCCAACATCCTTACTTAGGTGAAATTAAATTGAGAATCATCACTATAATAAGCAAAACAGAGGGCTGGGGCGGGGGCTCAGGAGTAGAGTGTTTCCGTTGCATGGGTATGTCACTGGGTTCGATTCTCAGCACCACATAAAAATAAATAAATAAATGCCACATTTTTTTTTTTATCCATTCATCCATTGAAGGGCATCTAGGTTGGCTCCACAGTCTAGCTATTGTGAATTGTGCTGCTATAAACATTGATGTGGCTGTGTCCCTCTAGTATGCCGTTTTTAGGTCTTCTGAGTATAGTCCAAGAAGAGGAATAGCTGGGTAAAATGGTGGTTCCATTCCCGGTTTTCCAAGGAATCTCTATACTGCTTTCCAAATTGGCTACACCAATTTGCAGTCCCACCAGCAATGTATGAGTGTACCTTTTTCCCTGCATCCTCACCAGCACTTGTTGTTTGACTTCATAATGTCTGCCATTCTTAATGGAGTGAGATGGTATCTTAGAGTAGTTTTAATTTGTATTTCTCTGATTGCTAGAGATGGTGAGCATTTTTTCATGTATTTGTTGATTGATTGTATATTCTCTTCTGAGAAGTGTCTGTTCAGGTCCTTGGCCCATTTGTTGATTGGGTTATTTGTTTTTGTGTTGTTTAACTTTTTGAGATTAGAGCTCTATCTGATGTGTGAGGGGTAAAAATTTGTTCCCAGGATGTAGGCTCTCTATTAACTTCACATATTATTTCTCTTGCTGAGAGAAAACTTTTTAGTTTGAATTCATCCCATTTATTGATTCTTGGTTTTAATTCTTGTGCTATAGGCGTCTTATTAAGGAACTTGGAGCCTAACCCTATGTGATGGAGATTAGGGCCTACTTTTTCTTCTATTAGATGCAGAGTCTCTGGTTTGATTCCAAGCTCCTTGATCCATTTTGAGTTAACTTTTATGCATGGTGAGAGATAGGGATTCAATTTCATTTTGTTGCATATGGATTTCCAGTTCTCCCAGCACCATTTGTTGAAGATGCTATCCTTTCTCCTTTGCAAGCTTTTAGCACCTTTGTCCAATATAAGGTAGTTTATGCTAAGTGAAGTTAGCCAATCCCCAAAAAACAAATGCCGAATGTCTTCTCTGATATAAGGGAGGTGACTCAAAATGGGGTAGGGAGGAAGAGCATGAGAAGAAAATTACCTCTAGATAGGAAAGAGAGGTGGGAGGGAAATGGAGGGAGAATGGGAATTGCATGGAAGATGGAAGGAGACCCTCATCGTTATACAGATTACATGTATGACGATGTGAGGGGAAAAAAAAAAGAAGTGTGTCACATTAGATTGGGTAGAGAGAAGTGAGGGGAGATAGGAAGGACAGCAGAATAAAATAGACACTACTATTGCTGTATGTATATACGTGACTGTATGACCAATGTGATTCAGCAACCTGTACACTCAGAAAAAAGGAGTAATTATACCCTATTTGATTCAAATGTATGATATGTCAAGATCACTGTACTGTCATGTGTAACTAATTAAAACAAATAATAATTTAAAAAGGGAAATAAATAAATAAATAAATTGTGTCCTTCTACAACTAAAAAAAATGTTAAAAAAATAAACAAAACAGAAAATCAAATAAATCGTTCTCTCTTCTTATGCTTTACTTAACCTGCAGCCTTTTGAAAAGTTTTAACACAAAAAGAATACGTTAAAGAAACTTCATCTCACATTTTCTAAACAGAGTAATTGTAATGTAAAAGATGCACACTAATGTTTTCTCCAACACTGCTTATAAATTTCAAGATTAGAGATACTTTAATATGACCAGAATTGGTATACTACAAAAGATAAGTTGTAAGTACATACTGACAACCAAATAAACTAACAATTTAGCTACCTAGAAAAATTAGCTAAAACCTCATTTAAGTTACTAAAATAATAAATTTACTTCACTTGACTCATTTATCTGGATCTTTAATTAAAAATATATAAACATATCTATTGTGCTAACCTGATAGGTTTAATAACACTTTTAACATATACATTTTAATGAATTTGTTAAGTGTGAACTATCAGAGTCAGAAAAATAATATATATTTTTTCAGTAAGCTAAACTTTAAGCTAGATTAATATCAAAGAATCTGTAACTTGGTAAGTTAATTAAATGGACCTAATACAAATCACTATCAAACATTAATTATACCTGATTCCATCACTGTGAAAGGACTCATTGAAAACAGCAAAAGTGCTCAAGTTCTAGAATTACAGGAGGCTTTAATTTTTGTTTTTGTATTTTCAAAATTAGAAAATGATTATATATAAGATGTCATTCTGGAAATTAGTTTCTTTGAAAAAGAACTCACTTCCTAGTTTTCTACCCTCAAGGATGCTGAACCTCTAAGGCGTAATTCATATATAGACTGTAGATAAGAGCTGCATTAATTAAGTTTAAAAATAAATATATTGGTGTACCATAATTACACATAATAGTGGGATTTATTATGCCCTATTTAGACATTCCTGTAATGATTTGATCAATTTCATTCCTGACTACGTTTCCTTTCACTTCCTTCCCTCCCTTATCCACTTGCTCTACTCTACTGATCCCTTACTATTATAATTACTATCATCATTTTAACTAGTGCATTATAATTATATATAAACAGGTAATAGATATGCATGTCTTGTTGTGGCATATTAGTATATGGACATAGCATAAATTGATAGATTTTGTTCCCCAGTACTTCCCATACCCCATCTCTTCCTCACAATACTCTTCCTCTACTCTATTAGTCTTTCTTTCTTCAAAGTATTTGATGAGAAGTATTTTTACAAATAATTTACAATTAGCTGTGAGGAGAGGAAGAAGTATAACCAACATATATAAAGGAAAGAGTCCTCTCTTTTATTATTCTAGGGTATTAATTATACTAAATTGTGTATTGAATAAATCATGGTAGCTGCAAAACAAGTATCATAGCAATGACTGTAGAATTCAAATTATATACTTTATAGGTGAAAGTGTCTTCTCACGTAACTATACAAAGTAAAAATATATGTTTTTCTTTAAGATCTGTTTTAGATCATAAATGCAGAGCCAGATCTAATTACTCAGTAGATAGTATAATTAAGAAAGGTAGGATTATTATATGTCCTACCCTCGAATCTACTATTAGTTCTACAAAGGACAACACAAGATTAAGAAAAGAAAATTAAAAAACTATGAAATCTTGGTAATTTAAATAAAAATATATTATGGCTAATTTACAATTAAAATAGTATGAACAAAATAGTTGTACAAATAAACAGTTATAATAATAAATAGAAGGTAATAGATTTGTAAGCATATGACAGATTCACCTCCATAGCTGATGTTGCCTGGAACCCAATCAGGGTTTGACTTTTTAAAAACAATGAGATGATCTGTGTTTTGAAGGCTGAGATATAAATTGGACAGAGAAAAGCAGGAAGATGTTTCAGGTTAATATTATTATACAGGTGAAAGAAACAAGCTAGGAAGAAATAGCTTTGACATGAGTATAGATAAGAAAGAATGAGTCTGTGTGATTTTGTGTGTTGAGACTGACACACACAAAGATAAAGATACACATAGAAAGAAAGAGAACATGGAAAATATGGTGAAGATAAGTGGTTCTCTGGTGCTTAACTGTATGTAGTTAGAGAATACATTTTTAGGTGTTTGCTCCTAGATTTCAGAAATCTGAGATAGTTTTAGTATGTAAAGTTTGTTTGGAAATTATCATTATTTTGCATAGAGCATATACTAGACATATAACTAAAAAGTCTCATTATCTTATCAAAAGTATGATCATGAGACTCAAAGAACTTTTATTTATTGCACCTACTAGTTTCTCCCAACTTACTATATAAATCCTAAAAGGTACAACAGTGTTTAGAGGTCACCTGAAAATGCAGAACACCTGTTTTTTTTTTTCTTCAAATAATAATGATGTCAACACGTCAGGCAATTGAAATGATCCATTCACAACATTAAGAAGATTGAGACTCAGGTCTTTCCCTGAAGGGTTTCTTCTTGATCCAAATTGTTTTACTTATTTCCCAAGTCTGGAATGTGATTAGAGACATACTTAGCATTTTGGGGAGCTATAGATATACTGTTCGTTGTTCTTGTTGTTGTTCATGAAAACATGAAGAAACTTAACAGTTTGACGTGGGTGTTGATGAATCTGCTGTCATAAGAGTCATAAGAGCAGGGTAGTTTTTTGTTCTTGTTGTTTTGTTTTTTCCCCTTATCCCTTAATATTTTCAAAACAAAAACAAAACAAAACATTAAGCCAATTATTAGCTATTCAAAATAAGTTCGTTGGTCAAATTTAATTTGATTCTATTTTATCTCAATACAAAAGAAAATAATATTTAAACATTTTAGTTGATTGAGGTGACAGATAAGTACCATGGGGAAAATTATACTACTAGGAACATTTTGAACATTCTTCCAAAAAAAAATAATATCTTCTAAATATAGGAATAATTTTCCATAACTTGACTCTTTAGAACGGTTGCAAAATGGTTGACATGTAAGTTAATGTATATAGAGTCACATGACCTGGTGTGTGGGCAGCCTTATTGTATGACTAGAGCTGGTAAAACTAAATCAGATTCCTGAGACTATTTCAGAGACATTAAATTTGAAATGATTCCAAAATCATTATTCATTTGCTTGATGCTACACTTAGATTATAGGACAGAATATAAAGGAGCCTAGGACATCAATAATGGACATTCCCTTGAAACAAAAACAACAACAACAAAAAAAAACACATATGTAACTCAGTGGTGACTTCAATAAGGAGGACTGCATTTGCCTGATGCAGAATCACCCGACATAAGTAGGATTGCATTTCTTTCCTGGAATGACTCTCTCTCCAAATCAATTTAAACTCAACAAACCAAAGAAGATATTAGAACTTAGCATAAAGAAATACAGGTTGAGCAGAATACAGCCTTCTCAAGTACCCCATAAGTCTGCTTTTATCAAGAACCATTAAAGAAAAATTTATGTTACTTTTCCATTTAATGCCTAGGCTCTTTCCTTCTGAATAACTGACTGCCTAGTAATAGCAACTTAATTACTACAGAATGTGGGGTTTTGGAAAGTACAATCTTTCTATGCTTCATGTGTTAAACTGACACATGTTTACTGTCTTTAACCATCATTATTTGTACAAATGTTAAATAAGTTTCTATGTTTGCTGTTATTCATGCATTTAAATTGCATTATACTGAGTTTATGTGATACTTCCTTAGGGGAAGAACAACTTGTCAAGATCAAATAGCATTCTTTTTCTCTGTAGGGTTTATCAGTTTAAAAAAGAAAAATGCTTGGCTTTTATTGAAGTCTGAATATTGAGTTTTTCTGCAGGACAAATTAAAAAAAAATTAACTGGAGGCCCCAATACTGCCCAAGTTTTAATGTAAGGAAAAGAGCTTCTATAGTTGCTAATGGAAGGGTGAGGGAGGTAAAACAGAAATAGAAAATTATATAAAATTTCATACTTCAAGAGCCATTATCCCTGTAGCTATAATAGCATTATATAATGACTATAATCTCTCTAATTGCATTTAACACATTTCTTTATGAAAGTGCTGATCTTTCAACCTACCAAGTAAAAAATATAAAAGTATTGGGTAATATAATGTTTTAAAATTAAAAGTCTCAACTTCACATTAACTCTAAACCAAAAAGAATTTTACTTGGGCTATGCATGGCAATTACTTAACAAAATGTAGGTTAAAAAAAGTCTTGAGCTAAAAAAAACGTGTAGTTAGTGGCTATTGGTGAGCTCAGCAGTTTTACCAGCAGTAAAATGAATACCTACCACTACTGTGACAGTTCTTGTAAACATGTCTAGCTCAGATTCTGGCCTGCATATTAATCATATATATACAATACTCTTGAAGGAAAAAGGTGAGGAGAGATGAGGGCAATTATAAGAAGAAGAGAAGGAGGAAAAGTAGAGAAAAAGTAGGATAATAAAAAACCAGGGTAGTAAAAAGTTCAACATTCTGTTAAATCTGATTAAAACATTAATTATTTTTCTTACAAAATAAAACACATTTTGTTCTACATTCATTCTCAACTTCATTAGAAGTTATGATGGGACATGGGTAATCCATCTAAATAAGTTAATTGTAATCAAACCAATAAAATATTCTTTGTTTTGGGTGGATTTTTCTTTTGCAAGAAACTTATTTTGTTTCCTTTTTTTGTTGTTTTGTTGATGATTTCTGGATGAAAGGAAGGAAAATTTAAAAACATAATCCTTCTCGGTCTTCATATATAACCATAATTCAGAAGTTTATGTTATGGTTTGGATATGAGGTGTCCATAAAAAAATCCTATGCTAAGGCTGGAAGGCTCAGGAGGTGAAATGATTGGTTTATGAGAGCTGTAGCCCAATCAGTTAATCCTAGTTTGAATGGATTAACTGGGTGGTAACTTTAGGCAGGTGGGGTGTGGCTGAAAGAGGTGGGTCAAGTCAAGGGCATGTTCCTTGTGGCCTCTTTGACCCTCTGTCTCGCTCTGATTCCTGTCCACCATAAGAGCTACTTTCCTCCACCCTGCCTTTTTACCATGATGTCCTGTTTCATCTTAGACCCAGAGCAATGGACTTGGCTGTCTATGGACTGAGACTTAAAATTGTAAGAGCTAAATGAACTTGCTCTCCTCTAAGTCATACTTGTCAGGTAGTTTTGTCACAACAATGCAAAGCTATCACAATTTATAGCCCAGTTTAATACTAAGAATGACTACTATAATTTCTGTGCTAACGTTAATTTTAAATTAGTCCTTATCCTTTTTGAAACTCATAGGTAAAATAAAATGGGTTATTTTTTTCTTTTCCCTTTCTTTCTTTCTTTCTTTCTTTCTTTCTTTCTTTCTTTCTTTCTTTCTTTCTTTCTTTCTTTCTTTCTTTCTTTCCTTCCTTCTTTCTTTCCTTCTTTCTTTCTTTCTTTTTTCTTCTTTCTTTCCTCCTTAATTTCTTTCTTTTTTGTCTATTTAACCATTATAGAATTTTCCCAGCCTGGAACTTAAGATTAAAAAAAATAAATTATAACATGTACCCTTGCAACTCTAGTTCTCTTATTTCCTTTGCCCTTAATACTACTGACAGTTTTTTGTACATCATATTTGGATAATAAACATATATTGACAAGTAATTAAGTGCTCCATTTTGAATATTTCTTTAGAATAAATACACAACTTTAAAATTTTAACACAATTAATAACTTCAATTAAATATGTGCATAATGCTCCATTGAAATAATTGAAAATATTACAATATCTGTAAATGGAACAAATTATAAAAATATTAGACAACAATTTTTTAAAATCATCTATATTTTGTTAAGTTTTGGGAAAACAACTAAAGAGGAACATTAGATGGTATCCTATTTTAATTACATGGGTCATCTAAAGTTTATTTACAAGAAAAGACAAATCACAAAATAGAGGAGAAAATGTACCCAACTGTTACACTTAGTTGTGCTGGATAGAGTAATAGGTATATCAATGAGGAATGAATTAAATATTTGTAAATGTTCATTGATAAAATATCTTCATTTGATAAAATATGATTTTCATGCTTTTCAACTTTTATATTTATATCCAGCCCACTATTTTCTTATTCTTCCCTCCAAATGCACTATTTAGTGATGTTTCTATGCATGAAAATTCTGTTTTCTGAAAGTTATTTCATTTTAAATTATAAGCACAAGATAAAATGTCTGTGGCAATTGCAAGTTACTCATAAATAAAGTGAATCTCTGAGGATGAAACAGTGCAAATTTGTATGACTCTGTTTTTAAAACAAAAACAAGCATCTCATGAATTTTTGGCCTTAGTCAAAACTAAATAATCACATAGCACTTCAGACATGTGTTTTAAATTTTCAGTAAGTATTACTCATCTGTGTTCAAAATACAATTTCAATGAACATCCAGTGTTCAGTTTGTAAAATAACTCATAAAACTAAACTTACTAATCACAGCAATTACAAAATTTGGAACAAAAATATTTTTAAAAAAGTTTTAAGACACTAGCAAATCACAAAAATCACCACCCATCCAGAGTATGGTAGGTAGATTCAATTGGAAACTTGCTTTAGGAATAAGAGAATGGAGTTGGCTTCCATAGTTCCTAAAAGTTTATTACAAAGGGAGGAGGAACATTCTAGAATGGGGATAAAACAAGAAGGAGAAAGTCCCCAGACTTGTGGACAGACTTCCCTTATATATTTGTTTGTCATGGATATTTTTCTAGCCAAATACATTAATGAAGAATAGATTTACCCTTCCATATGAACTGACAAAATGACCATACTCAAAATGTGGAACGATGGAGTTGAAGGTAGTGGCCACAGGAAAGAAAATCCATTGACTCATCTCATATTTCTCCCTTCATTGAGGGATCAAGAAACAGGAAAAGGACACCAAGGCAGGGGCCATTGAGCTATGTGAGTTAAGGAGACCAGCATGAGAATTCAAGAAAACTGAGACTGCTAGACTCCCAGAACTGAAGAAAGAGGACAGAGGGACACAGAGATGACATTGAAAATCTTCTGAGAAGCTGCCACGATACTTAGTTGAGTATGATAAGCATATGTACATAAAGAAGTTAGTGAAGGTTGTGGAAAATTCAATCAAAAGTTTTACTGGAAACAGTCTTCAACAGTCATAGAGTCAGGAATAGTGTCTGTTCCCATCAACTGGAGTGGAAAACCACATAATTTACATGATAGTGTTCTAACAAGAATCTTGCCATAGGAGTGAGGATTAATTTGAGACTAACATTGTTATGGTCCTACCTGAAAAATATAAAGGTAAGACTTTGAAAAATCAATCTCTTACCAAGTTTCTAAAAAGCATTCTAAAACAACTCAAGGATGATTTTAGAAATATAAAAATATGAATGTATATAAATATATAAAAATATGAATGCATAAGCAAAAATCAATCCACTAACCTGGAGATGATACATGATTTAATTAGTAGATTAGGATCTCTGATAAATTATTACATCTATAATACATGTTATCAAGAAGATAGAATAATAATTGAATGTGCTAATATAGACATATGAGGTATTTTAAGAACTCAAAGCAAACTTCTGAAACAGATATCATTTTCTCCTTAATTTCCTTTTTTATAAAATTAAAACAATGATTTGGTATAAACCTATGATGTACAAACAAACTTATTAGTAGTCACTTTTGGAAACTGAGCCCTTGAAATGGAAGCAGTACAAATTGAGATATGCTGTATAAATACACAATAGGTTTTGAAGACATTATGAAAAATGTTTTAAAATATTACACTAATATCTTATATTGATTACAGGTCAAAGTGATATTTTTGTATTAGGCTTAATAAAGTATACTATTAAATTAAGTTCACTGGCATTTTAAAACTATTGTAATGGCCACTATAAAATTTTAAATAACCTATGTGCTTTTATTCATGACTCAAACTTTATTTTTAATAGACATTGTTGATCCCAGTGATGTGGAAAGTATGTCCTAGACAAGGACTCAGGCTTTGCATAAATCTACCTGACATTGTCCCTCAATGAGTATTACCAATTCAAAGATGCATGTATACTCAGCATTTTGATATACAGATACAAAAAAGACAAAATAGGAGATTATGTGGCAGGACCTGAAATGTTTCTTTATATTGTTTTGTAGAAATTATTGAGAAATGATTATATTTTTCTAATTTATTTTATATGGTCTTAGTTGCAATATATTTTACATTCAAATTTCCATCTTTATTGTGTATTATACACAATACCAGTATATGATATCAATCCAAATGTGCATTAATGAATGAATGGATAATGAAAATAGAATAATATATGCCATGGAATACTATTTATCTCTAAAAAGATGTAAACCTTGTCACCCATAACAATATAATTCCAATGTGGATGAAGTTATGTTAAGTGTAATAAACTAGTCAGAGGAAAACAAATATCAACAAAATGTTGGAACTGCTTGATGAATATACATATAAAAACAGCACAACAAATTAAAAACATAACTCACATCTTATACAACCAAAAAATTAATTGAAGCTGAATTACTGATTTGAAGAAAACGATTAAAACAATAACATTTATAATAGATAATATGAAAAATATTTTTTATCACATTGAGTTTTGCAAAATCTGACATCTATATGTGTACATGATACATATATGATGAAAAAGCACTAAAATTACACATAGGACTTCTATGATGAAAAAACTAATTTTGCAGAGGGAACAATAGACACAATAAACATAGAAACTATTACCTAGAATTGATAAACTTATAAAAGGTTAAAATACTAAGAACCGTCATGGATGTAGTGCAGCTATATCTCTCATATATTGCTGGTCAGGGTAAAAACTTTAAAACCACTTCCAAAAATAGGGTTGCTCTATCTGGCTTATAACCCAGCTATTCCTATCATTCATTTATTTCAATATATATACCTGTTTGTGTGTGTGTGTGTGTGTGTGTGTGTGTATGAAAAATATATTTGTATATATGATACCCAGAGGAATTAAAAACAAATATCCTTGAAAATACCATATAAGAATGTTCTTAGCAACTTTATTTTATTTAATTTTAATTAATGCACAAAACAAAAAAAATCTGTTATTGAAGTATCATGTGATGTTTCATTAAATGTATACATTGTATAACAGTAAAATTAGGTGGAACCTACCAATATATTGAAATAGTTACCATTGCTTATGATGAAAATATTCAAATCCTTCTTCCAGCTTTTTGAAATACACAGTAATCATCATTTTCTGTAGAAACCTTATTGTGTAACAGAATACTAGAACTTCTTACTGCTAACTGAAATTTAGTACTCATCTGTCAACCACTCCCATCCTTCCTTCTTCCCTACTTCCTTCAATTTCTGGTAACCACCATTCTGCTCTCAGCTTCTATGAGATCAAGTTTCTATTCCACATGTCAATGAAATCATGCACATTCATTAACATGGTGATCTCTGGTTCCAACTGTAGTCAAAATGATAGGGTTTTGTTCTTCTTATGGCTGAACAGCATCCCATTTGTGTATATGTACCATTTTTTTATCCATTTATATGTTAATGGACAATAGATCCTTTCTATTGTGAGTGGTGCTGCAATTAATATAGGAGTGAAGTTGTCTCTTTGACAGATTATTTTTGTTCCCTTTAGCTTTATCCCCAAGAGTAGGATTTCTAGATCGTTTGGCAGTTCTATTTTTTATTTGTTTTTAGAATCTCCATATTGTTTTCCATAATGGTTATACTAATATACACTCCCACCAACAATTCTAAGAGTTTTTATTTCTCTATAGCATTTTTTACAATAGGCAGAGTGACCACAATTTCAATATAATTGAACAAATAAAAAGATGAAACAGATTTGCAATTTTTCACACATTGGAATATTTTACTTTGCATTGAAACTACTATTTATTGAAAAACAAACAGAGTCTGAGGCTTTTTATTAAATGAAAGGAACTGGTCAGAAAAGTATGTATACAGTATGATTCCATTTATAAAAACTTGTAAAACAGGCCAAATCACTCCATGGCTAAAAAAAAATAATAATAAAAGTTTTCACATTTTAAAAGATAATTTTTTTAAAAAGAGAGGCACATGGGGAATTTCTGCATGATTCAAGGAGAACATAAACCCTTATTTATGTATTATGAATTTGTCAAAATTCATTCAGCTATACCCTTATAATTTTTATAATCTTATATATAAGCCCTTCCTTGTTTCCTTCTTTCCTTTGTCCCTTTCTTATTTTCCCTCCTTTCTTCTCTTCCTCCTTCCTTCCATTATTAATTTATTTATTTTGAAGTACTGGGAATTGAACCCAGGAGTGCTCTGCCACTGAACTACAGCTCAAGACTTTTTCAGAAATTTTTATCTTGAGACAGGGTCTTTGCTAACCTGCCTAGGCCATTCGTGAACTTGCCATTCTCTTGCCCTAGCTCCAAGTCCCTGAGATTATATGAGTTCCCCACCATGTCCCACTAAACCAGACCTTTAAAAAACTCCATCTGGATTGGGTCAGTGAGAGCACCAATACTTCTCACGTGCCTCTAATCACAAATTGCCTTGTTTGCCATTTGTTTAGCTCAGCTCAGAGAATTCCCCAAATGAAAATATACGTGTTGTCTCATCAGCCACTTTCCCTCAGCAATTGAAATAAGTCATATGATAATTCCAGGGACTTTACTTTCATTTTTTAAACAAGGTTTCAGACATCACAAAACTTGTCTTCTCTGGCTCCCTATACTATATAATCAGACAACTATGTTGGGATTACCTGTGACTGTTAAGACAACTCAGTGTCTTAAAGACCACTGTCTGATGACAATGTCCTATTCCTCTTCTTTGGTCTGATTTCTGTGAATTGCATGCTAGCTACTACTAAGGCTGAAGAGCAACAGGCTGTCTTTATTATTACTATTATTTGTTCTAATTAGTGATGCATTATAGCAGAATGCATTTTGACACAAATGGAGCACAACTTTTCATTTCTCTGGTTGTACATGATTTAGAGTTACACCACATGTGAGTCATACGTGTACCTAGGGTAAGGATGTTCATCTCCTTCCACCATCATTCCTACCCCCAGACCCCCTCTACTGCCCTCCCTTTCTTTGCCCAATCAAAGTTCCTCCATTCTCCTCATTCTCCATTAATCCATGAAATAGAAAAGGAGTGAACTGTTCCAAACTCATTCTGAGACTAGTGTCACCCTGATACCTAAGCTAGACAAAAACACATCAAGGAAAGAAAACTTCAGACCAATATCCCTGATGAATATAGATGCAAAAGTACTCAATAAAAATCTGCAGGCTGTCTTTAATAGTGGGAGAAAAAAATAAAATCCTGCAAACAGGAAGCAGTCCTGAGACTTCCTCCTGAAGGCCTTTGCTGCCACAGTGGATCCCAATCATAAACTCTAAGAAAGGAAATGCCTATGGCTGAATGGCTGAGCGATGTGCCTTTTACTCCAGCTAATGACATGTAGAAGGACCAACCTTGCATGGGCAGTGCACCTGGGCACAAACAAGTCTTTCACCTTCTTGGATTCACTTGGTGTTGAGGACCAGCTCCAGCAGGACAGGTAACCAGTGGTGGGTGCCCTTGGCTGAATTTCATGCTGTCGCCTGCTGGAGGGCTCCTTCCTTCAATGCCTGGCTCTCCAGCCTCCTCTGTGTACTGAGTCTGTCTCCTGCAAGTGGCAGTCCTACTTTAGTGGTTAACATACCAAGAAATATTAAGTGACCTTCGCTTCCTTAAGGAAGGAGTTGGGAGCAGGGAATCCGCTGTGGGACTGATGTCACCAGCGGCCAAGGAGGGCTCTGCCTGAATGTTATACACCCAGAGAACCTCTTTGTCACTTGCCCAGGACTGGGCGCAGGGAGAAGGGCGTGTCCAGGGATTGCACAAGTGCGCTCTGTTACCAAGAGGCACTCTGGTCACCTGGCTACAATTTCATCCGGGGTGATCATTTATTCCCGTTTCTCAGGAGGATGCAGAGCGGCAGGGCGGGGGCAAGGAGAATCCCAATTTGCCAGTAGTGGAACTGGAAAGCCCGAGTGCCTGGCAAAAGGTTAGATTCAATTCACTGGAGGAAACTCTCAGACGCTTAGACATGCAAGCAGGTCGCAAACTAATGTCCCTCGCAGGATTATACAGTGTTTGATCTGTTTCGTAGACAGAGAATTTGCAATATATGTTTCAATTAAAGATGTGTAGTGAACTATCTAAGGCAGACACTAAGGGGGATTATGGAAGTGATAACAGGAATGAACAACATCCAGAAATTGCAACACTGTACCTTTGACACAATAATGGCAATTGCCAACTTTTAAGGTAGGTTACTTTCCTCAGATGGGACCCATTACATGGACATAATGGAATAAAAACACACCATACTTAGATTAGTGGTGGGATTAGATGATTTGGTATATTGTATTTTATATTTTTCTTTCTATTAGAAAAATTTTATAAGGATGCAGTTCTTGGTTATCTTGAACTCAATAAACAAATTTGAAAAACAATCATTTAAACAAATTTCAAATTGTTGTTGGAGCAGATAAACTCCAGTTTCCTTTAGAACTTTGATTATGAAAAGGAGCAGTTTCCTTTAACTTTACCTTTTAATGAGATTTAAATTTAAAACAAATACAAAATAAAATTAATGTATTCAATCCTTTAGACTACTAAAATATTCAAATGTTTTGCAAGTTTTGTTACCTGGCCTTCAGGTAGATATAACTGGGCTAGCACAAACAAAATCAACTGTGAATGACTTGCTATTTGGGAGGAGCAAAATGACAGCACTGTTTGTTAAAAACTGACCTCTGAGGACTCCCACATTTGGGAAGATGGAGACATTAATTTACAATTATGTTTAAAATTATATTTAAATATAATTGCCTCTATTCTTTTCACTAAGTGCAAATAATAGCCCTGGATATTTTGTATAAAGTAACATAAGAAGACTTCTAAATGCAGACAGAGTGATTCAAGTCCTAAGACATAGTTTTGTGCTCCATATGTTTTATTTATGCCTTGTATATACTTGATGAAAAAGTTAGCAACCTGGAAATACTAATAATCAGAAAAAAATGCATAAAAAATATATCCCCCTCCATATATATATATATATATCCTGTTTCTAGTCAGAGGATTAGTAAATTAGAAAAGGAACAACCTTGCAAGGCAAAAATTTTTAAACAATACTGCTCTACCCCAAACAACAGAGGTTCGGGGAAGGTGGGAGCCTGGACCCACCACAGCCCCTGGTGTCACTGGAGACCATCAGGAACCTGAACTTGCACTCCAACTCCCAGAGTAACAATGCTCTCCTCTCCATCACTCCTGAGATGGTGTCAGTAGAGATAAGAAACTCAGGACTTTATCACTATTCAGAAATAAAACTGTCAACTCTTCATTCCCTGCAGTAGAGGCCATCCCTATAAAAGGGATGCAGTAAAACTGTCTCCTTCTTCTCCCAGCCAGGAAGGAGCCTAAACAGAACATTTCCTGGCAATAATGAAGAACCCCTTACCCATTTGGGGGTCAGTGGAGGCCAAGTGAATAATGTGAATTTCTGCTGTCAACTGGCAAAAATGATTGGAGATATCTCTGCATCTATCCCAATGATATCAGAGAAGGCTTTCTACAACAGTTTTAGATAAGATCCAGAGTCATATAACAGAATATCCAGAATGTTCATATTTCAACTGAAAATCACCAAAGTGAAATAATGAGAATAAGAAAGTTCTCAAACTAATGGGAACAAAACAAAACAAAACAATAAAACAATAGTCTCCAACACTAAGATAGCACAGATGTTAGAATTACATAAATTTGAGGAGAATTAAAAGCCAGTCATCATAAAAGTATTTCAGTCAGAAAAATGAACATTCTTAAAACAGAACACAAAGTCTGAGCAAAATAATTTGTCTTTAAAAAATATATACAATATGAAGAACAAAGTACAAATTTTAGTAGTGAGATAATAAAACAACCAAGATAAATAGATGGGCTCCATTAAAAAGAGAGAGTACAGAAAAATGAACCACAGAATTTGAATATAGCACTAAAAATAAAATGCCTAATTTGAAGAACATAGAGAAATAGAACTGCGAACAAAACTAAGTAGGCCCTGAGAGACATGCATAATGGAAGATCCAGAAGAAGAGAACAAAGAAAAGTGAGCTGAAAATTATTTAAAGAAATAGACATCAATTAATTTCCCAAATTTGGAAAATAACTTTTTTAAAAAACCTAAAAAACAAACATAAACATAGATTCATGGAACTCAAAGAAGGTGAATTCAAAGAAATCCAAACAAGACACTTCATAGTCAAACTACAGAATATAAACACAAAGAAAAAAATTCTAAAAGCAGCCACATAAAGCAATGCTTTATGTACTGAAAATTTGATTTCTGACCAAAAACTACAGGGATTAAAGGCACCCTAAATGTTTGAACCAAACAACAGAGCTGCAAAGTGCAAAGTACATGAAACAGAAATGAAGAAAAAGATCGAGTAGCAAATATCCAATTACAGAGACTTTAATAATATTCATCAATAATTAAATTTGCAATAAAGTAAACATAACAATCACCAAATACATAAAAGAAATGAATAGCACTACTAGCAACAGAACCTGCTGGACACCTGTAGAACTCTCCATCCACTATCACTTGAACACACATATTTCTTAAGTGCCCTTGATTTATATACCAAAACAGTAGATAGCCTGTACTTTACAACAGATTTCAAAAAATGTACAATATTTAAATTATATGGAAAATATTCTCTGACCACAAATAAATCAAAGCATAATTTAACAATAGAAAGAGAAAAGAAAATTCCAAGTGCTGGGAAGTTTCCAATAGACTTTTTAAGTGATCTCAGGATAAAATAGGAAGACTCAAGGAAATTAAAAAAGAAACAAAACTTAAATAAACACAAAAGCAAAAATAATCTTTCAACTAAATGAATATGAAAATGCATTTCAAAATTGGTGGGATTCAGATAAAGGAGGAAATCTCTTAAATCAACAAATTAAGCTTTTGGTTAAAAAAATTAAAAGAAAGAGCAAAATAGATTTATAGTAAACTGAGGAAATATCTAATAAAAAAGAAATTCACAAAATGTAAAAACCAAAAAATAAAAACTGTTTTTAAAAAGACTAATAATGCTGAAAAAAATATTTACAAGTCTCTAAAAGAAAACTGAGAAAAATACAGCTACAAAGGATCATGCTAATGTGATCTTGTACAGTGTAAAAAAGTTAAATTCATACAGAGAATAAGATGAGAACCAGAAGATGGCAGGTAGGTGTAGATAGGGAAGATGTTAGTCAGAGGATGCAGTATTTCAGTGAGACAGGAGGAATGTGTTCAACATGTCAACAAGTTCAAGATATCATTGTACATCATGGTGGCTGCAGGTAATATCAAAATATCATATAGTTAAAAAAATGCTAAGAGAGAGGATTTAAAGAGTTTCATACACACGCATGCACACACACACAAAGGTAAGTGGGGTGATACATATTTTAATGACTTTATTTGGACAAGCATATGTGTGTGTGTGTATCAAACATATTGTAAATCAAAAATTTTTACTTGTCAGTTAAATTTTGGAGCAGATCGGGAGCTACCAGGGATTGAACTCAGGGGCACTCAACTACAGAGCCACATCCCCAGTCCGATTTTGTATTTTATTTAGAGACAGGACTCACTGTGTTGCTTAGTGCCTTGCCTTGCTGAGTCTGGCTTTGAACTCAAGATTTCTGCTTCAGCCTCCTGAGCTGCTGGGATTACAGATAGGCACCACCACTCCCGGCTAAATTTTTTTTACAATAATAATAAACAAACAACACTATGAAAACTCCTTGCATATAACTTGATGATGTGAAGTTTACTAAATCTTCAAAGAATAAAAATTACTACGATTTACCAAATACGACATGGATAATTTGAAGATCACTATAACTATGGAGAAAATTAAATTTGTCCTTAAATGCGCCTCCCAAAAAGTTTTCAACCAGAAATTTACCAAACGTTTAAAGAAAACTTAATAAAATTTGTAAGATAGAGAACACTTTCCAAGTCCTTCTATAAATCAAATATTACCCTGTGCCTTGAAGTGAATTGTACATTCCCTCAAAATTCATATATTGAAGTCTTACTCCCAATGTGCTCCTGGTTGGAGATGAGACGTCTGAGAGATAATTGTTTTTTTATGAGGCCATGAGGGAGGAGTTCCTGGTGGGATTAGTGTCCTCTTCCTATAAGAAACACCAGAGAGCAAGCTTTGCCTTTCTCTCTACTATATAAGGACATAGCAGGGAGAATCATCAGCAATCAGGAAGGATTCCTCTCCAGAACATAAGCTGGCTGGTACATGATCTCAGACTAGTTTTTCACAACTTTGAGAAAGTGAATTTCTATTGTTCAAGACACCCAGTGTATGGCATTTGCAATAGCAGCCAGAGTAAATGGGTATTTTGATACCAACACCAGAAAGACAGTACAAAAAATGAAAACTGCCCAGCATGGTAGTGCATACCTGTAATCACAAAAACTCAGGAGACTGAGGCAGGAGGATCACAAGTTTGGCAGCAGGCCCAGTGATGAATTGATGTCCTAAACAACTTAGTAAAACCTTGTCTTTCAAAATTAAAAAATAAAAAGAGCTGGGGAAGTGGCTTAGTGGTTAAGCACTGCCAGGTTCAATCCCTGGTACCAAAAAAAAGATTAAAAAGGGGAAGCTAAAGATTATTTTTCCTCATAAACATGATTTGAAAATGCTCCAGTATTTAAATTGTAAAAATATTTAAATATATGTAAATTAACTTAAAATAGATCACATATTTGATTAATTATAACATGTAAAATGGAGAAAAAATCTTAGAAGACAATTCAGGAAACAATTTGGGGAACTTAGGGGTTGATAGAGTTCTGAAACAAGGCATCCAAAGTATAATACACGAAAGGAAGAAGTAAATGAATTTTACTTAATCAGAATTAAAGTTCTATCCTGTAAAAAGCCCTATAAAGATCACAAAATGACAGGCAAGACTACATTTACAAGTCACAAGGCAGACTGTGGGCTCATATCTACAATATATAAAGTACTATCAAAACTGAACATTGAAAATTAAAGTATCCAATTAGAAATTAGGGAAGAGAAATGAGAAGATATGTCAGTGAGGTGGATATAGAGATAGCAAATAAGCATATGAAAAGATGTTCAATATAACTAGTCATTAGAGCAACAAAATATAGGGTAACAATGAGATATCAGTCCAGATCTGGTGTCTGAACAGTTACCAGATGTTTTTTCTTAACATGGCAATATCAAATGCTCATAATAATTGTGGAGAAACTGAATTTTTCAGATGTATTTTTGTTAGTGATATAAAACTGTACCTCCACTCTGGAATATACTTAAGCTCAACATGTATTTATGATATAACACAGCTATCACCCTCCTGAACTTATCACAAAATTTACTACCATATAAAGCCTGTTCATGAACATCCATGGCAGATTCTATTTTTATTACCGTGATACACTATTACAATGAGTGACCCACCACCCATCCTTTTCATAATGCACTGAAAGTAGCTTTGTGTATTTCCTTGCCAGAATCTGTGTGTCATTTCTGTAGTCTTCTCCATCCTAGTCTTGCACAATGGAAGGGTCTGCTTGCAGAACACATTACATTCTGAAATAGCATTCAATTATTAGGGAGGCAGAACAGTTTCAAGAGAAATTTTATTTAAAACAGAATTTATACTCCATTTGTTCAAGAACCATATTTACTTTTCAGGATATACATTCTTGTCAGGATGAACTTTTTAGGATAAACCAGGGAAAGAGAAGAGTTGTTCAACTTTAAATTGTAGTACTTTTTAATAAACAAACTAGCATTACACATCAATCCTTATCAATCATATTAACTCAAGAAACACTAGAATGAATTTGGTTTTAGAGTTGTTCCCACAGTCTGTCCAGGATGTGCCATTCCATTGGGAAACCACAAATAACTTTGATATTGGTTGGTCTATTGTTTATTTCTTGCAAGCAGAAAAAAAAAAAGCCATAATTTAGAAGGTCTGGAAAATACCACATAAATGCATTTTGGAAAATGAACATAAGTAATATTTTGGAAATTCCTGCAATTTTAAAGCATTTGCAGGATTTTCCCATTGTTAGGATTAAACCCATCACATCTCTTCCACCCATCAGGCACCTGCTTCAAAAAATATTTTTTCTGCATCTTTTGCTTTATCTCTTAATCCTACTTTTCTACCTTTTGTTTCCAGGGGTGCACAACTCCAACAGGTACTTATTCCCTCCCCAGAAAATCCATAGCCCAGAAATTTTGATACTATTTTTTTTTCATCTTAGCAGCAGTGTGGTAGTATTTGGAGAATAATAAGTCCATAATTTGTCATTGCCCGTGACATTCTCAGCACCCATTCACAGGTACAGTCAAATCTGTAATTGACTTTATGGCTTCGAAATGTTCATTCAAAAGTTTGCAAGATCCAGCTGCCAAGCAGATACTTAGCAGGCAGTTTTGATACTGTACTGATTCCCATAGAACTGAGCAAAAGCTTCTTACAGAACCTACAACCTACCCAGGAAAAGTGGTTGCCTCAGTCTGGCTGGGCACAAAATAACTGAGCCACCACACAGCCTTGTAGGTTCAAAACAGGAACTCCTTTATTCTCCTCCGCACTCCCCCAAATGCCACGCACGTGGCCTTCTCTCGGGACACACCACACACCAACCGGAAATCCCTCCCCTGGGCTGAGGGCGCACTCACTCTCGGAACCTCGCAAGAACTCACGGGGAACTCCAAAGTAGTGGGTGTCCAACGCAGCAAGAGCCATCCTATTACCAGACAGGAAAGGTCTAATATACAATTGAATCAATCCAGCATCATCTTAATGGGTCGCCTCTCAACCATTACTTCTGGCCAAAATGCCATGTGTCATTCCCACTCAGCTATGGCTCTCAGCAAGTGGTGTCAGGAGAATCCATGGGATCACACGGAGAGCCCAGACTTCCCGATCTAGTAGGACTGGGAATCAAGGAGGCTGATTGCATTGAGCAAGCTTTCTCTATAAATAATTCATCCTGGAGAGAGTGATTTGACTTGGGGAATGTCTGAATACATAATGTAATTGAGTTGACCCTGGTTTTCCTACAACTACTCTTTCAGTTTACCTCTTAATTCTTTCTCCTAGTAAATATTTATTAAAAATTATGTAGTATGTGTTTTATAGTATGTTGTAACTTACTTGGACCATAGAATTAAATTAGGTATCTGTCATACTAAATCCTACTAAATTGAAGTTTCCCCAGTTGATGTTTTTCACTGTTTTGTAAAGACTAATTATACTATTTTAGGGAGTGGTGACTTCTCTATTATTCTTTCTATGCACAGGATTTTATTTAATGACTACATACAGCCAAGAATGGAGACTTGTGAGTTTTCCTAAGGTCATACAGCTGAAAGATGACTCTTTCCTTTCTGTGAAATTTGAGATTGAACTGTACATTTCCTCTGTAAATTGTGAATTCTCCACTACTGCAGACTTTGCATCCATCCACTAGAACCATTGTTCCAAATGTAGTCTCCACACTGTATCTTGTCCTGAAGTTTGTTTTTTGTGTTCATAACCTTTATTATGAATAATAAATACTGAAATTTCTTTTGTTTCTTACATAGTGCCTCTCATTTCAATTTTTTGTATTTTAAACTGCCAAGTGATTATAAAATCCTTGTAACATTTAAATCTGTATTTAAATCATGTATTTTAAAATTTGATTATCTATCTTACATTCCCATCCCCTGAACTCTATTTCCACACTGTCTAAGAAAATCAGACTGTCCATAAATAACTCCCTGGAGTTATAGAATGAACTTGCCTCAGCCATTAACACAACAGAGAAAAGATTTAAATTGGATATGTACCTCTTTGAAAAGAAGTGATTGTGAAAGCTTTGGGTTAAAATTGAATACAAATGTAATAGACAATAAAACCAGGTCTTTATAACACTCTGACACTTTGAAGGTATGCAGGATATAAAAGCCAGCAGTACTATAGTGTATTAATGTGAAGCACAGGGAGTTAAAGTAATATCCCCAAAGTCACCCTGAATGATGATCACTGAGCTGGGATTGTGACACAGAACAAGGGAATCCAATTTACTGGTGTACCAACTATATCCCCTCTGCAAACTTGCTTTTCATTGAGTGCTCCTATGTGTTACTCATTGCAATAGATGTTGTGGGGGAATGCAGAGATTGATAAAATAGAGTATCACACGTGTATTCTCTCCCCCATGTATTTTGATTTCCCCCTCCTTTTCTTTGTTGAACATAAACTAATTATTTTAGAGAGTTTTAAATTATTTTAACTAATTAGCCTACAACTTCCTCCTCATTCTATTTTATAAATGCTGCAATCCTTTTTACAACTGCTTTTAAAAACACAGTGCTTTTGATATAGATACCCCTTTCACAAGAGACTATAAAAATTCAATGAGGCGAATAAGAAGTAGAACTGTGTTCAAGGCTAAAGTCCCAACAGTCTCAGGTAATTTAAATACTCTGCCCATGGATGGAAGGTAAATTCATGCTACATGGAATTCTTACTTTTTTTTTTTAATGTTAGGTATTGGATTTTTATCATATGTATTTTGTCAGAAACAAGATCCCCCCAGAAAATTTTAGTTATGTAGTCATATTTACATTACTCTTAGGAAAACTGTTTTTCTGACCTTCGGATACTCAGTTTTACCATCTGATTGCATAATGTCCATAGGGTTGTTTATGCATAAGAGAAAAGGACTCTAGAGAAAGGATGGTCAATTGAGTCACATACCATTCTTTATATTTAATGAATGTAAATATTTAAATTCAGTAATAAATATTTATTGCATGTCTTTTATGTCAAAACACCATTCTAGATGCAAATATGATGTCAGTCTATAGGCATTTCAAGATTTTGTGAATGATACAGAATTCTAAATGAAACTAAGAGTGTAATTTAATTTATTCCAGCCATCATTTATTGAACCTCTAATATATCCCAGGAACTGAGAGGCAGTGTAATTATAATCATGCTTTATGATTAAAACGTTGATAGGAATTTTACTATATGTTTTACTTGAGGACTATCTAGATTTTGATAGACATACAATGCTAATTTTGAGTACAGGCTTTTTGAAAAATCATAATTAAAGGCAAAGAAAATAATGTAGGATTATCGTTCAGAGAATAGTTGTCCTTGCGAATGGTACTTATATAAGTCTTAGCTGAGTAAAAAACATAATGAGTAAAAAAGGTGTGGGTTTGAGGATGATTAAAAGATATTAAATGTTGTAATTGGGACTGTTTCTTTTTATCCTGGAAAGAATCAGAGAAAAACAAAAGGATCTTGAATATTGATCAAATTTGAACATGTGAATTTATGAGACAACCTTGGCCATCTTATACAACTGAGGGATTTAGATGATGAAAGTCAGAGACCCTCTGAAAATGAAGTCATTCGGTAATTTTTTTTTAAGTGGGGGACATTATTCACTTAGCACAATGTCTTCAGTTTATATCCATGTTGCAGTATGTGATATGATTCCTGCCCCACCTTTTTAAAGTTAAATAATATCTCACTCATAGAAACACATCAGAATGGTAGTTACCAGGGGAGAAAGGAAGGGGAAATAGGAAAAAAAAAATTTACTTTTTAGTTGTAGTTGGACACAAAACCTTTATTAATTTATTTATTTCTTTATGTGGTGCTGAGGATCGAACCCAGGACCTCACATGTGCTAGGTGAGTGCTCTACTGCTGAGCCACAACCCCAGCACAACAGAAAAAAAAAAAATTAATGAATACAAAGTTTCATATTTGCAAGACGAAAAGTTCTGAAGATCTGTTTCACAGCAATGTAAATACACTTAGCTCTACTGGACTGTACCTTAAAAACACTTAAAATAATTTTTTGTTGGTGTATGATATTTTAACCACAATAAAAATAACATCACTTAAATGTAAAAGAAAAAAAAAATGACTGTCAACAGCACTTCTTAGGAGACTATCATTAGAATGAAAGATGAAGAAGAACTGATTTAAAACAGTTGCATTGTGAATAGAAATAAATATATATGGGAAATTATGTTAGGTCCTACATTAATTACTAAAGGAGGTACAGATGTAAATATTGTATTGTCTTTGACATCAAGGTGCTCCTAATCTAAGATGGGGGAGTGAATAACACATTGACAGTTATTACTATAATTGAAAATGGAAAAAGAGGGAAGATGATATTTAGAATATTTCAGAGTCCTTCAAAACACAGTGTATCTATCCCTTTGTCCAGACAATTATACATCTTACTTTATAGGAGGTAATGATCAGGATCTCACCTGATGTGTTGGATATATTTACCGAGGAGTGGCTCTATAAGAATGCTCCCTACATTGAAATTTTCTCTATAGGATTCTAACTGTGACTACTTAGTAGGCCATTCAGAACTTAGGACGCAATAGGTTCTTCCTGTACCTATAAAGAAACTATGGTAAAAATACATGGGAACATTTTTTTTTATAGTTTTGCTGTTGCTAGTACTGTTGTTTTTGTTTGATTGTTTAATATAGATCTCTAACCAATAGAAATGTTTAATTAAGCCATAGGCCATGCAATAAACATTGACTCTTATGTATCCATAATGCCATAACTTTATTAATTGTCAAATTACATTTATTCTATATGTTGGGTTATTTTTAGAATTCACTTTTTGTTCATTATTATTATCCAATGTTCTTGTGTGAAAGCAGAAATAATAGCAGTAGAATTTAATCCGGAGGATTGTTTAACCTGAAGTAGTCAAGGCAAGTAAGCCAGAATTTGCCAATGTCAATCAAAAGTTGCATGTCAAAACTAGAAAACAGAAAACTTCCCCTCACCCACACATATATAAAATCAAGTCCAAAAAAATAAGATATTTGCCAGAAATAAGGATTGCAAATGGACCAAAAAATAAAGGTATTTAGAATATTGCATTAATTTATACTTGACAAATTAATTATGTATTTCCTAAATAAACACATTTATAATTCAGTGGTAACCTAATTTATCTATGGTTATGATCTTTAAAATGCATTATAATAAAGACAACTCCAGTCCTGTAATTTTTTTTTAATTAAAGACCCATTTTCCTGGCACCCTCAACAGTGCCTCCAGAGTATCCTTTATAAAACTCGAACAATTATAAACCATGTAAACCTAAGAAGTTCTACTCCCTGCTTTCTTTACAGAGCAGATTTATGTTACTCATTTAAATATCATGATGAAATTTTAGGCATAAAAAATAAATATTTATCAGAGTATTATAACACATTCTGAAAATTCACCTGTAATCACAAGTAAAAAGGAATCCAAATATATACAAATTAACTTCAACTGATAAAATTACTGCAAAAGAGACAAATTTAGTAACTTGTTTACCATTGCAATAATAATGAATCTTATTTTGAATTTTTACATTAGCACTGCAATTTCTTGAAATCTACAGTGCTAATTTAGTAGTCATAGAAAATATTCCTTATTAACTCTTCTCTCTCATTCTAATAAAAATCTATTTTGTTAAGGACAATGATCCTGACACAATCAATAAAAGTAATTAGAAACACATTTACAGATTAATAATTATTCCCTCTGGAATATATAACATAAATTATATATTAATATACTCTCTATGTGATGCAGGTCATAATTAAACAACTTTTAATTAAGTTTACTAATGTGTTGGCTATATAACTTCAGGTTTCTTAGACTGTAGCAGAGGTATTAAATAATATTTCTAGAAATGAGAAAAAATAATTTTTTAAAGAAGACAATCAGTACAAATTTTATTCCATTTGATGTCTTTGGGATTTTAATAGTTATAATTTACCTATGATAAAGTTATAAATTAGGTCTAGTAAGAAGCTAACAAAAACTAAAAGAAAAAGCATAAAAATTATTTAAAACATGAATATTTTATTTATGAAATATTGCATTTAATATTTTCAGACATTGATTTGCTATGATAACTGAAACTATGGAAGGACTACTGTATGCCATTACTAATCTTATCTCCCTGTTGCCTAATCAACCTACTGTTTTGTGTATAATGTTTCCAGTGGATGATAAGTTAATACCTGGTTTATTTGTCTGATTCCCTCTCCACATTTTGACTCTTTGCCAAGAGAAATATTATTATTATTATTATTATTACTATTACTATTACTATTACTATTACTATTACTATTATCATGTCTCAAGTGCCAAGTAGAAGCTCTGGCCTCAAGTATATTTATAGACATCCAATTAATGTGTTAGATAAATTTGTAATATATCCTTTGAAGAGAGTTCATATTTTATAAGACTAGAAAAAAAAAGAATTCCTTAATGAAAGAGAAAAATACAGTGTGAATTAAGAGTTTAACAAAAATACAAATGATTAATAAGACTGGTGATAGTGAGAAATGAGATGGTATGGTCCTTCTACCTTTAAAATTCATTTTTTTAGAGTACAATTTTATAAGATAAAACAATGAAGAAATCCAATGCAATATGTCTTCTTTTCTATAGCTGAATTCCTCATGATGTGGTATCTCTGGTATTGGCTCCTAATGAGAGTGCCAGGGGAGAGAGAATATCAAATAGAATAAGACATTTTTATGTCTTTCTTGATTCTTGTTATTCTTGATTTTGTGAATGTAGGTCAGCACAGAGTCTGGTCTTCTAACAATGTTAGTAATAACTAGAGCAACAACAGACAAACTATATTCATTTAATATTATTTTAAAAATATTCACTCTGACTTAATAAGGTTTTCATTATTTTATTCAAAAATTTTTACTTTGCACATGATTGACTTTAAACCTAGTACTAAGAATACAGCTAAGAGTAAGGCAAAGTTGGTGCTTTCAAAAATTCAGTCATAGTTTCAAACAAGATATGAGTTAAAAAAAAATGTTAGTGGTACAATTTCAGTTCCAGTAAAAGTTATAAATTAAAATTAAAAAGTAAAGGGAATATAAAATGAGACAAGGGGAGAATGTGTTTTGAGAATTTTCAAGCATATACAATATACAAAGTGAAGCAATCATCTGTGTTTCCAAAAGCCATTTTCTAATTTAATCATCATTCCCAAAATGGAGATATCTTCATTCTTATTTCACAAATAGGATGTTGCAACTCAGAGAAGCCAAGTGATTGGCTTAAAAGCACACAACAATATCAAAGAGAGTTTGCAGAGAACTAGAGCTCCTCTTGAGGACTAGAGCCACGGAAATTTCAGGAGTTCCTCCAAATTCTAGGATGTGGCTTTAACATGATATTCTAATCCATTTAACTTTGAAGGCAAGATGTAGGCTAGGATTTCAGGACTATCTCAAAACAAAGCACTATTCAAATGTCATTGAGAGTGGAGCTATAAAAAGAGGAATGGGAAGTTTTTTCAAGTGCCACACTTTAAAGGCTGCCCGCAACAGCAGGAACACATGTGAAAGCAATTGAAGATAGATCTTTATGACAGCTCAGGACTTAAACAGAACAGGAGTATAAAAAAAGCACAAGGCAGAGGGAAATGGAGCCCTTGAACTACACAGAAAAAGCTTCCATTTCCAGTCCTTGTACTTGATTACAGAAAAAAGCAAGCAAATACTTTTAATCTAATCAAAGAAACATGTTTAAACGTATTCTCTTTTTAAAAAATTAATATAAATATACAAAAACTAATGAAACAGATGCTCAAATATTGTAGATTCATGAATGTTATCTACACTGCCTTGCATTCACATGTAACTTTGTAACTTGAAAAATATATCTTAAACAAATCTGAAGTAGAACACGTGTGTATTTTGCTAGGGATGTCATACAAAGTGGCTTAAGCAAAAAAAAAAATTATTTTCTCACATTGCTGAGGATTGGAATTCTAAGATTAAGATGTGGGCAGGATTTTTTTTTTTTTTTTTTAATTCCAAGCCCTTTCTCCTGGATCTACAGATACCCATCTTCTCCTTGGGTTTTCATGCAATCTCCAAAGAGTGTTTTTGTTAATCCTCAACAAAAAGTGTACTTTGTCCTCTGGATAACTACAGATTCTTAATTACTGAGGGCAGGAAATCACTGATGGAAGGTGAAGTTATATTTCAACAGTGGTTTCCCCCAAATTTTGATGTTATATATTGTAGAAGTGTGTATGGTGGGTAGGAGGGTAGTGCAGAGCAGGCAGTAGGAGAAGGATCTAGAAACAATTTTTTTTTTTTTTTTTGTATTTTGCTAGAAATTAACATGCCAAAGCAATGGAAATGAGGAGCAGAAAAAAAGATACTGGCACTTTCACACAACTTTCAGGTAATAGATGGTCTCTTGTGTTCTCATAAGTTTTGAATTGTGTAATGAATAAATAATTCCTTAATGAATACCTTTAATTTCTCTCTTTTAACCTTTAAATTAACTTTTCATTATATTTTTAAAATTGAGATGAAGAATTAGTGAAAGCAAATGAAAAAGAATACAAAAAGAAAAAAAAAATGGATACAGACCTCAACAGATCAACAATTCTTTACTAAGCATCAGAGAAATATATTTCAAAGGAAAAATGGTTACTGGCTACAAGGGTCTGTGTTTTATGGGATTTAGCAGGGTCATATCATGGGAGGAGTTTATCAGATACTTTTAGCAGGCAGGGGAATTTTGGCAGATAAGGGAAATTGCAAAAGGCCAGGGTCCTCAGTTTTCTTTCCCCCTGAGGGGTTGTAAGTTTCACCTCCTTCATTCTGGACTCTAAAAGGGGTATAATGAGTTGGGGCAAAGTCATCATATTTGCTTACTTCCTGCTGAAGAGGAACAGAGTAAAGTATCCTCTGTCAGAGATCTGGAAGCAGATAAGGAGGTGGGGGGTATTTTAGGCTCCTCCACAGTCTTAGATGGTTGTGACTTAAGAGAAGTATAGAGGGAGGGGATTTCAACATCGTCCTGGGTGATTATTCCTAATGGGGTTCAGGAGAGTCACATGAGTGAAAGATGAGAATGACTTTTGCATGTTCTTGGGAGGTCATTAGGTCTAAATGGGTCACCTTGTCAAGCAGTTGCTTCTCTAAGAAAGGAAAAAAACTGTTATTACGAGAATAATGAATATAGAGTTTGTTTAATAGCTATAAACCAAGAAATATATTTTTTATAATCCCAAAAAGAGAATACAAAAAGAATACTTTAAACTTCAGTTTGAAGAACACCAGCTTGGTAAAATGTTCTTCTATACCTTGTACTTTAAAGACTTACATACTTGGAAGATATTACAAAGAAGCCAGTAACAGTCCCATGATTACACTGACATTGTTGTGTTAATCAAGTTTAGCTATTTAAAGAAAAGTCCACAATCTGTAATGGAGCATAGTACTCTAACAGTTGTTGTCTAATCAGAATTGTTCAAACCCTAATTCGTTTAAGACTAGTTTCTCTTAAGAATAAAACTTAACAGACACAAGAAATTATCTTAATAGATAAGAGCAGATTTGCATTTTAAGAAATCATTTTTACTTCAACCCATAGAGTATTAAACTTTCATTTATTTATATAAGTATATTAATATTTGACCTTAGAAAAAAACTTGAATAACTTTAACTGATTGTGTTACGCACAAACTTTTTGAAATTTACCCTCCACAAACCTGATGCAACTTACTTAGATTTCTTCCACTTTCACACTAAAACATATTTCCATACCTGTAACCTTCTTATATCTCTTTCCTAGCTGTTGATCTCTTTTGAAAATCACATTATGAAACAATTCTTATAAAATTTCTGAACTTTTTCCAATTACTTCTCTTAATAAGATAAAATACTTTATGCTATTTACAGTACTATAATTGAAACACAGCTGAATCTTTTTGGACCCTTTGTATATATAATTACACCTGTTAGAACTTTAACTCTTAATAACCTTTAGTGAAGACCCCAAAACAAAACAATCTTAAAATATTTTTTTCATTTACCAATTTATAAAAACACATTTAATGTTTAAATATATTATTTCATGGAATTTAAAAAGCAGATGATGTTTTAATATTTTAACTTTATAATTAATCAGATGTGTCCTCTAACAAACATATTTATGGTTAATTCCATTGATGTTGATGTTAAATCTAATTTACTCATTTTTAACTGTAAAAATCAAGATATCAGACAAGTGTAGTTAACAGTCTATCTGTTCTCTATTGAAGAAAAATCCTAGAAACAATGGATATTTCTAGACATTTTATGGAAACCAACAGTCTGTTAATTGAACATCTAGAAAACCTTGTGAGTTGGTAATTTTAAAGCCATATTGACTTTCATCTGTTTACCTAATTTCAGTTGAACCTTTTAAGTCACAGAAACTGTTAAAACGGTACTTGGATTCATTTATCTTTTAAATTTTAGTTTATGAGAGTTCATTTATTCATATGCCAATCTTGATACCATGTACATGATATATGGGCACAAGCAAATATGTAAACACAACAACACAATACACAGGTGTGCACACATACACAAAACACACAGGAAACAGAGATCTTGAGGTATAGAAGTATTTCTGAACAAGGAGAGATGGCTTGCCTCATGCTTTAGGGATTAATGGGTCACCTCTTTTCCAACAACCTTGGATCAGACTAAGATTTTATCTCAGGATCCAAGAGTCATTAGGTGAGAGTGCCCTCCACCACTGGGCCAAGTCAATCAGAAACAAAGAGACAAATAGTGGACAAAATTTCATACTTCTGAGGGATGTTGGGGTCAGATTTGGGACGTGAGACCTTTATGTATCACCAAGGAGTGGTCCTGGCTAGCTGCCTTCAGTTCTCTCAAACCTTCCTCCTAACCATTTTATCAAATTTCTCCCACAGAAAAGGAACTGAAGCAAGTCAGGACTGACATTCCCAACACCCGGGTAAAGGGGCATTGAATTTTGACTAACACCAGACTTTCAAGTCCTCATTTTCATAGCAATTCTAGGTCATCTTGTTCCATGCTGACTTGGTTCTAATTGAACTTCTAACCATACATTCTTATAGATTTCATGGCTAGGAGGAACACTCCTTATCTCCCTCCTTCAAGGAAACTTGGTTTCTTCTTATCAACATAATTTTGGGCCTGCATTTTTTCTGCAGTGAACAGTAGTTTGCTAAGGAATGTGGCATATACTGTCCACAGAGGTTAGGCAAGGCTGTAGACAAGTTGCTTTTTGGTAAAGAAAGCCTGTGGGGGTCAAGAGTGTGGGCACATTTAGTAGAATTATTATATATAACATTGCTTTTATAATGTCACAGATGTTCTAATGAGTTGTAGTTAAGGTGTCTACTGCCATTTGATTTTTGCAAAATATCTTTCTTTTGATATGACCTCTATATTTAGTAGAGATCCCTTATCTGTGCCAGTTAGGGCTTTCTTAGTAAAGTTAGTTAGGACTTTTATGTGTCACATTATATCTTAGACCAATAGGAGGGATAAATATAGGGGCTAGATAGTCATACTAGCAGACACAGAAACACAGATCAAGCTTGCCTGTGTAGAAGGTTAGGAAGATTTGTAGGTCTCATATTGACTCGGAAAAAAGCTTACAACTTTGGAATTCTCTTCTGATAGTTATTAGGCATTCTTGTCTATGAAACTTTCCTTTATAGCCTCCAGCATTACTTACTTTTGGTGGGGGTTCATTTGCTATTTCAGGGACAGTAAATAAAGAAGAGGGCATGATCTAGGGGGCTTATAAAGTGATGAGTCAGTGAGGATTAATTGTAGAGTAGAGCAATTTGGGCATAATGCAGGCCTTGAGAGAAGGTAAAAGAAAAGTTGGAGATAAGAAAGCTCAGGCCATTTGCCATTTCATTCAAGGAAATTATCTAAATCTTGGAGGATTTGGGGGTCAAAAGCCCCAAATTAGGTCATCAACTTAGATTGTCTAATTTAGATTATGGCCAGATTTAAGTAGTCTTCCTAATAGGTCATTACCTTTGAGATTGAATTGGAAGTGGAGGATTTTTAAAATTTTTATTAAGACAACCTAAGGGGAAGCAGTCCCCATCCATATAGGAGAGGTTTGAGACTGGGGTGGCAGTTGAGATCAAAGCATCCCTTGATGTCCCTTTTCACCAGACAGAGTTTCAATAGAGAATGACAGGGTGTTCCCTCTTGCAATCCCAATGGTGGAGGACCCCAGTGTCTAGATGAGCCAAAAGGTGAGGGTCTTGGGCAGGGTGCTTCTGTGAGAGACTGGAAGGGATCTTACCTCTCCGAAGAATGAGAAAGCTGGTGTTGCATGCAGGAACAAAATGGCACAAAGCAGCCTCTGATCTGGAGGTCTGAATATATAAGAGAAAGAAGGAAGGAATTGGAGAGGACAGGGTTAGTAGGAGGATACCTCCAACACCAATAAAGTACCCAATATAAAAATCTAGCCCAGGATCTGGGTTGGTTTTAAGTCATAAAACAGCCACCGTCTATAATGGACTTGGAGAGTGTGAAGGGCCTTCTTTTATCAGAAGGGAAAAAGGAAATAAATGGAAGAAAGATAATAAGAGAAAAGATGGTAGAGGTTCATTAGGATGGGGAGGAGTAGAAAGCCCCAAACTCTATCATAGGTTTTGTCACTAAATGAAAGCAAATGAAAGAGAATACAAAATGAAAAAGAAATGGAGAGAGACCTCAATGGATCAGCTACACTTTATTAAGCATCAGAAGTGTGCATTTTCAAGTGGAAAATGTTGACCGGCTACAACAAATGTCTGAGTTTTAGAGGGTTTAGCAGGACCACATCATGGGAAGAGTTTTGTCAGACAGTTTGGCACGCTTACTTTTAACAAGCATGGGATCTTTGGCAGAGAAGGGAAATTGTGAAAGATCAGAGTCCTTAGTTTTCCCCACCCCCCTACCCCACTCCTACTAACTGGGTTGTAAGTTTCCACGTCCTTCAATTAGGACTTAAACCTTATTAGCTTTCTCAAGGTCATAACTTTAACCTGGAATGCAAGTCTCAGTAAGAAGTTTTTTTCTTATTGCTACTGTGAATAATCAACTAATTGAATTTTAAATCTACTGAGCAAGGACCTGCCCATGTATGTATTCAGTGCCAATTTGTCATTTGAGTACCCAAATGTTTTATGCATGTACAAAATTATTATAAGAACTTCATTGAATTACTTATTGTGTTTTACATTTCTTGCATTCCTCATGCACACGTACTCTATTTCCAAAAAGTCTTCATTACTTAACAAAATCATTTTGTAAATATTTTAACATTTGGTTTAGAAATTATCCAAAAACTGCAGACAGATGGTCTGATGAAAACTGAATTGAAGTCTGTAATTTCTCTTAATTGTACTGAAACAAAATGCTGACTGTACCAGGCCAAAGGTGAAGCAATGGTGGAAAAAGAAGCTGCAGTTTTATCTTTGCTTACTGGTTTAAGTTGCCAGTGTTACCAGTTTCAATGATTAGACTACCAGACACCTGATGACAGAGATTGTTCTAATATCTTTTAAATACACAGGCCACCTTAATGTTAGATACATATTAGATATTTAACAAATGTAATAAATATCTAATAAGTGAATAACTTAACATTATTTAAAATGTTTCCATATTTTAAATTTGTTGAGAAAATCTATAATATTCTAATAATAAGTATTTGCTTTATCAATGTTATCAATATTTAGATTCTGAAGCAAACGGTGTTAGAATTTTTAATTAACATTTTTTCTATTTTTCTGTGCAGTATTTTTTGACTGTTATTTCCAATGCTATGGAAATAATATTTTCACCCCTTTGCCCAGTTCTTAATTTGCTTTTGATTGAACATGACCTGGAATACTTCTTCATTATAATTTTTCTCCCTTTTCCTTTCCCTCATGCCTAGTGTTTTCACAAAAAAGCAAATATGGTTTAGTGACCAAAAAAAAAAAGTATAATATCAACCATAGCAAACACTTTGCCAGACAAACCTAAGATTGAAGATCTACTTCCTACTAGCTGTGTAGCTCTGGAAAAATTAAATTACATTGAAATGCAATTTAGTTACATTTGTGATAGTAATTTAAGAACCATGAGCTATAATTTATGAAAAGCAATGTATGTAGTGCCCAGGAGATCAACATTTTAAGGATTAATGATGAATATTAATAGCTGTCTAGTAAATAAAAAATCCCAGTAGATTTTCCTATATACTTTTATTACTTCTATAATTAACTACCTTAAAACTCAGTTGATATTAACTTTCATGTACTCATTAGTCATGAAGATTTTTCAGAAAGTACTAGTTAAGGATGAAGTAAAAATTGGTAACAAATTTAAGATTCTTGTCTGTAACAGATAACCTGAGAAGACAGTAAAAGATCCCAAAGACATTTTTCCTGTGAAGATTATTTCAATTCAACCTATTCTATTAACATATGTAACTATAATCTGTGCTACTGCCATGATATTGGCTGAGGACTTTCAGCTCTGTGTTAAATTCTGCTTTAGATGTCCAACTTGAAAGCTTATTAGCAAGTATTTCTGTAAGTCAGCAGTATTTTCTATGATGCAATCAGAGCAGATTCTAGCTAAATTCCTTTTTCTTCCTTTTTAACATTCATCACCATGGATCATGTCAATATGGGCTCTACAGGACCAACATCTGCCTTTGTCTTCTCTGACTTCATATTCAGCATTTATCCTTCTCTTGCCATGACCCAGGATGCTGCAGAAACACATACTGGTATGATTCATGTCCTTTGTGTGAATGCCCTTGCTTTGCAGCTGTTTGTGTCACTCCTGACATATATCATGGCCCAAATATGATGAAGTAAAAGGAAAACAGAGATGATGGCTATCATTTCTGAGGCAAACACACTTTAACTTGAACACTAGCAAGTGACCCTCAATCAGTCATGTCCCTGTGTAATCACTACACCTTGGCTGTAATAAGGATCTGTGATTTGTTTGTAACTAAAACAATAAGGCAAAGGCCATATGAGGTCACTTTCATATTTTCATGTTATATTATGTTGTATGATTCTATCTTGAAAGCTTTGAGAAAGATCTTCTCTTTGTCTTTGATGAAGCAAGTGATCCTATGGTTATCTATCTATAGAGGATTACAAGGCAAGATAGTGCAGTGGCCTCTAGGGTCTAAGTGTAGCCTCCAGCTCAGAGCCACAAAGAAAATGAGGGCCTCAGTTCTATTGTCACACTGATACGAATTCTGCCAAAAACTTGAAGGAGCATGGGAGTAGACCTTCACAAAAATAAAGGACATACTTTAAGCCAGCTTTTTTTTTCCTTTTAAAGCAAGTATTACTTTCCAATTCAAAGTCTGCATCCCTAATATATTATGCTGTAAACATCTATGGTTTCTTTTTAAGAGAGTAAACATCAATAAAGAATTCATCAGGCACACTGAAGCAGAGAAGGTGACTATTCACCCAGAAATAGAGTAGAATTTATGTCCTAAATATTTTTGTAAGATTTCTGAAAAACTATAACTTAAATTCTAAAACACTGCTCCATGGTGCTGCTTCTGGAATTCGGGTACAGTTGTAAACACTCACATCATTCTTTGCAAAATAGGCTCCACATATTTTCTGGCTTTTATGTCAACAGCTTCTGGCTCAAATTATTTTATGAATATATCCGACTGGAGAGGCCTAGGTTATATTTCTTTGTTTAAAAAGAGCTTGGAAAAGTGAGTATCTGAAACTTCCTATTTCTTTAATGAGAGACAGATTTCACCCTATAGGTTGAATATTTCTTATATACAGAAAAGGGTGATCAAAAAATGACAAATGTTCATGAAGCAGAGATCTTGTTCTGACATTCTTAATTTTGTATTAGAACTACTTACTTGGTTAAATTAAAATTTTCAGGATTTTTTTTATTTCAGTAAAGAAACGTGAATACTATATAACTGATTTACTATACATAAGTAAGCATATTCAGAAAAGTTGGTTAGTTGCTTAAAATGGAAAAAGATATTTGGAAGCACCATGATTCATGACAAACTTCAAAGCTTTTGCTTTTTCACTTGCCTACATTATTCTTCAATTTTTCTTTTGGTTCCAAAGGTACATGCTCATGTAAAATCTTCATTTTTTTGTTATCTGCAAAATGTCTGGATATTGTACACAATCAGTGGGGGCTCACAATCTTAGTTTTATTGCCATAATTAGACTAAACATCAGTGTACACCTTACATGAGTCAGTGGTCTCTCAGCTTTTTTCCTGCTGAACTCAACTTACCTGATGTGGAACTGTTCTATATCTCACATGACACTCCTATGTTTCTAATAGCTTATTATTGCCAGACGACCTGAGTGTCAGGCTTGGGGTTGAAATGATACAGAATATATTGTAGTATGTGTTGCAGTTATAAAAAGATGTTCTTAAAATAAAAGTAGGAAATCCATGAAAATAATAATGCCAGTAACTGTAGAGGTGAAGGAGATGTTAGGACACCAGAACACACATGATTATTTTTTTTAACTTTTTAAGTTGTCAATGGACCTTTATTTTATATTTATATACAGTACTGAGAATCAAACTCAGTGCCTCACACATGCTAGGCAAGGACTCTACCACTGACCTACAACACCATCCCACATATTTCATTCTTGGTAATGTAAAAGTATCCTAACAAGGATTGGTAGCACCTATCTGTAATCCCGACTTGGGACACTGAGGCAGGAGGTTCTCAAGTACAAAGCCAGTTTCAACAATTTAGTGAGACCCTAAGCAATTCAGCAAGGCCCTGTCTCAAAATAAAATAATAAAAAGAGGTGGGAATGTGACTCATTGGTTAAGGGCTCTTGGGTTCAATCTTTAGTACAAAAAAAATTCTAGTACCTTTGTATGTTTTTGCATGCAATTCTGAATTCTGCTTCAACATAGCATCCTTAACTGTCTTTGCTATAATAGGAAGAATACTGCTTTTACTATCTCCATCCTTTTCCCAGGCATCAAGATAGCACTCTATTGTTTGTGTATGTGTATATATTGGTACTTGGGTTTGAATCCAGGGGTGCTTTACTAAGCTGCATCCCTGTTCTATTATTATTATTATTATTATTATTTGAAACATAGTCTCACTAAGGTTTTGAGGGTCTCATTGAGCTGCTGAGGCTGGCCTAAAATGTGAAATCTTCATGTTTTAGCCTTTCCAGTCACTGGGATTGCAGGCATGCCCCATGTTATCCCAGCTGTACACATATTTTTACTTTGATTTTAGTCATTTGTTTTTTTTAACTACAGGATCAACTCTACAGAAAAGTTTTGAATTGGTGTTTGCTACAGTTTAGATATGAGGTGTGCCCCACAAGTTCATGTGTAAGACAATGCAGGAAAGTTTAGAAATGAAATGATTGGGTTATGAGAGCTTTGACCTAATCAGTGCATTGATCTACTGATATAGATATAACTGAGTTGTAACTGTAGGCAGGTAGGGAGTGGCTGGAGGAGAAAAGACATTGGGGAAGTGCCTTTGAGATTTATATTTTTTCCCTCATGAGCAGAGTTCTCTCTGCTTCCTGATTACTACATCCTCAGTTGCTTTCCTCCTCTACACCTTTCTGCTATGATATTCTGCCTCACCTCAGGCTCAGAGCAATGAATGTAGCCATTTGTGGACTGAGACCTTTGAAACTATGAGTGCCAAATAAACGTTTCCTCCTCTAAAATTGTTCTTATAAGATTTTTGGTCACAGAGGCAAAAAAGCTGACTATAGCAGTAGTGGAAAGAGATGGATTCAGACTATCATCAGAATAAAACACACTCTTTAATGTTTGTGTTCAATCACATACTTCAGTATTTATTTTTATGTTTATTTCATACCAACTTGCAAATGCTGTGACCTAAGATGTTTTTACCCGTGAGCAGACTCCCAGTGTCTTTTGTAAACCCAGCTATGCCTACAAATAACAATTACATGAAAGATACATAGTACTTATTTCTATATATTTACTTTCCGTTCCCTTCTTTTCAGCTCACAGTCACACTCACAATTGTATATAAGCTCCAAAAATGTGTTTCACATGCCTGGATATTGTCTATTTTATATATCAAAATGCACTTTCACAACTGCTGGAAATTGACAAGGCTTTTAAACCTGAGTGATTGAGTCATGGATAATTGTGTGTTTGTGTGTGTGTGTATGTGTGTGTATGTTTGTATGTATTACATACATATAGATGTGTATACACATATGCACATATCTCCTTCCAGATTTGTTTCTCTGGGGAACCATGACTAAAACACCTATACTTGTATGTAGATATTTGTGCATGTGTGTGTGCATGAAGAGATACAATGTGAAGAACTGGCTCATAAAATTCTGGAGGCTGAGCAATCTCATAATCTGTTCTCTCTACAAATAGGAAACAAAGAAAAGCTGGTAGTAATTCCAGTCAGAGGAACCAATGGCATAAATACTAGTCCAAGGGAAAGAGAAAAGTGATTTTCCAGCTCAAGAAGTAAGGCAGGAAACAAAAGGTGAAGAATTTCTCCTTTCGCTACTTTTTGTTCCATTCAGACTCTCAACAGTCTGGACAATGCATACCCACATTAGGGAAGGACATCTAATTCAGAAAATTTACTGATTCTAATATTAATCTCATCTTTCAAAATCTCACCGACGTACCAAGAAAGAGTATTTCATCTGGATACTCCTTGGTCTAGTCCATTTGACATACAGAATTAACCATCACAATAAGGATATATCAGTTATACAAAGCCCTAGTTTATATAGACATATGACCAATGTGAAATTCTGCATATTGGATGAATATAATGTATAACTGTTCCATATGGTATATATTCCATGTAATTACCTGTAAATTGACACTTTATAATCACATTTCAAGTGCATGAAAAAAAAATTTGATATTTAAATAAATCCTATAGTGAATCACTTAACATCCAAATTCCAGAACACATGTTTATGTAAGCACAATACACAATTCACAGCTTCTCCTCCACTGATTTCAGTATCTATAATCCTCTGAAGTACCATTTATTGAGAACTCACCTGTGCCAGATGCTACGTTCATTTCCATATACTATCTACTTTGATACTTACAACAATACTGATACTGATATCTCCATTTCAAGAAAGAAACTGAACCTTTCAGAAGTTAAATGAATTTGGGTTTTTTCACACAGCTGCTTGATGTAGCATCTCAGTTTCTGCAGAACTGTCTTTAATTAAGTGCCTAAATTTTGCATGGTACTCTATGTAGTGAATTATTACTACAGCTCAGTAATTTGGAATTATTTTATTCCATGTGCACACACATATATAAACACGTACACAAATACACATGCATACACACATGCATACATAATAGAGAGACTCATGGTCACCCAATGATATTTCAGTCAACCATAGACCACATACATAATTATGGTCATATAAGATCACAATGGTGCTGAAAACTTGCCTGCCACCTAGTGATTATAACCACTGTAATAGTGTATTGCAAGGCATTATTCACATGTGGTATTGGTGTAACCAAACCTACTGTGCTGCCTGTCTTACATGTATAGCTCATATAATTATGTAGAATGCATAATACTTGATAATGAGAATGAACAACTATATTACTGGTTTATGTGTTTGCTATACTGAATATTTTATTGCTATTTTATAGTATAATCTTAAAAAAATACTACAAAAAAAGCATTCTATTGTACTAAGAGAAGCCCTAAATATATAGTATTTATTACTCTTTTGATTGCAGGTTTTTATGTTATGTATGATTACTTTAAAATTATTTTTTCCATGACAGCCCTAGAAACAATAGAATATGATATATGTATGTATTTGTGTGTAAGTGTGTCTACATACCATATAAATAGGTATGTAGTAGATTATATCATCTAATTTTATGCAAATCCTTTATGTAATGTTTGTACAACAATAAAATTGCTTAGTGAATTACTTAGAACGTTTCTCCATATTTAAGTGTCATGTGAATGTATGTATAATGTGTGTGCATGTGTGTGTGCGTGTATGTGTGTGTGTAAGTACATGTGTGTAGAGACAAAGAAGCAAGAGACAGAAAGAGGAAAGATATAGAGACATAGCTTCTATTGCATAGTTATAAATCAATACTTAGCAGTTTTAGTATCACAGAAGTATGATTGTGGTGCCATTGAATATAACAGTCTGGGAAAACAGTATATTGTAAAGGAAAATGGTTTTACTTAACAGCTATTTTCCTTAGTAAATATTATGGTTTTAAAATTGATTTCAAAAATACTACTTATATATAAAAATATTTGTAAACTGAAACTATAATCATTTAGAAATCATAATAGAAAGGCCTATATTATTTTATTTTATTTGTAATTGTAGATGAACATAATGCCTTTATTTTATTTGTTTATTTTTATGTGGTGCTGAGGATCGAACCCAGTGCCACACACATACTAGGCAAGCGCTCTGCCACTGAGCTACAGCTCCATCCCAGAAAGGCCTATGTTACTACAGAGATAAAAATTCTATGATTGTTGGTAAGTTCAGTTGCTAATGTTACCAAAGATTGGCAAAGCTGATTTTTTAAAAATCATTTCTGAGACAACTTTGAGCTTTTTATAAAGCTGTAATTTTTATTCTAGTCTATCATTTTTACTCTCTCCCTCTGCCTGTTCTGATATTTTCAGGTTTCAGCTTTTATCCCAGAATATACTTTGAATTCTTAATTACACAAAAATGGGGATGCTAATGGAGGAATATGGAGAAAAACTTTGAATTTCATTGAAATAAGTAATCTTCTCAGTTGGGTTTTATTGGAGTTTCACTGAGAAACATTTTTATTTTACTACTTCAAAACACATAGAGAGTTAAATCCTTGAAACATTGTTTTGTGATTGTGTTGTTTACCATTATCTTTGAAGAAATGAGAAAATGGATCATGCCTGACACACAAAGACTTATTTCATGTACTATAATCTAAATTTTGTCTGGTGGTAGTTTTATGAAAATCAGGGTTAGAAGAAGATTTTATATTTCAACTTCCATTATTCAAACACTTTCTTATTAGATATATAAGCTAAATCAAATGTAGACAGAATGCAAACTATGTTTTATATTGCATTGTATTATAGCAATATTACCTTTTGTTAATTTGTTTCTGGGAAGCTACAGATGTTAAAACACTTGGATTTTCTAACAGTTTATTTTTGAGGGAGAAATAAATGCTAACATTTTGTGACACACAGTTACATTATATATAATTAAAATGTAGGAAAATGTGTATCTTTCTATAAGGGTTTATGATGTATATTTATGTCCTCTATAATATAGTCAACTACTTACTCTTTTTTTTTCAGTGCTGGGAATTAAACCCATGGATGTTCTACCACTGAAGTACATCTCCAACCCACCCTCACCCCCACCATCACCACCACCACGACCTGTACAGCTCTAAATTAAGAAATTAATTAAGGGGTGATGAGAGATGGAGAAAAGAGACACACAAAGAGAAAAAGCTGGGGCCTAAAGGACCATTACACCCTGATAAAGATATAATGACCCAGAGCCAGCTCAGCATGTTTACTGTATATGTTTTAAAATCAAAAGGATTTTGTTTTAGAAAGTTTCTTCAAAGCAAGCAGGACCAAGGTCATAGTTATGGGCAGCTCAATTATAATTATCAATTTTGCACTCATAATTCTTTACCCCTGGCAGATAGTGTCTGAACTTAAGGTCAGAATTGATAGTTCTGGAAGGCATGGAACCTCCTTTGAACAGGTTGTCACCATTGTACCTGGGCGGTCTCAACTGTACAGTCTCAACTGTACCTTTGCACCTGGCATTCCCAGCTCAGGCACACTCCTGTCACAGGACAGTTCAAGGACCTTAATTCAGATCACTGTTCCCAATACACCACCACCACTTCTTTTGCAACAGAGTCTCATTAAGATGCAGAGGCTGGCCTGGAACTTGCAGTCCTCCTGCCTCAGCCTTCTCAGTTGCTAGAATTACATTTATGAGCCACCCCACCCAACAATAGTAAATTTCTTGAATGTGAGAAAGGATATATGAAATTTGTTTTAGTTACTTATTTACTTTAATTACTTATTTAATGCATGAAGGAGAAATAGGAAAAGTATTACTAATTTCAGGTGTAAGCTCTAGTTTTCTAAAAAGGGTATATACATATAGTTGTCCTAAAGAATCATGATCTGGGACCACAAAGTCATGGTCCTATGATCTATTCAAAACGAATCATTCTTCTTATAGGTTTGTAACATCTGAAATGGTAAAGTGAGTTATTTTCATAGTTGCAATATTGGGAGCTCAGGCTAATTTGGGGTATATAGGCACAGCAGTGAAGATTTTCTTTCTGGTGCCTCCACAAGATCTGCATGGTTGGGCGGGTACTTGCATGGGGAAATGGCACATTTTGAATCCTGTACCTTCAAGGAGTTTATTTCAGTTTTGGTTTCAGTGACAAGTAAATAGTGACATGAATTATTTGAACAAGGGTAAAAATTTAAATTTTTGCCTTTATCAGGAGAAAGATGCAGTGATTAAAAGATACTGAATTCTTGTAGAATTGGAGTATAAATGAATTACAGACTCAGTGAGCATTCTTCATTTAAACCACATGAGAAAAAAACTACTTGAATAGTTATTTTCTTAATTCTCCACAATAAGTAATACATAATTAGTGCCATCTAAAACCAATAGAGAAGAAACTGATTATTCACATACAATGAATAATTTAGATCATTAGGGCATACTTATTTTTCTCCTGACTGAAAAACGTAAATTAAAATTCATGCTGTTCAAATATTTACCTGTCTCATTCTAAAAACATTCCTTTTGGACACATAAAGAGATATTGTTATTAATAGTATTCCATATATTGATATGACTGTTGAATGCAAATCTCAAATTAAATCTCCTATATAGTAAATAGGTGCTTTGAAGCCTGGTCCAAATTACCCCTGGATCCTGGTCTCATTTTAAAATTCTACATTTTATACTTTTGTTTTGTATTTTCTCATTTGATAGTCAGATCAGCCACAAAAGGAGACATCAGAGAGTTTAAAAAAAAATGAAGGCTCTTATATCCATAGATCCTCACAAGGGGACAACAATGCAGGCAGAGTCACATGGGGAAGACATCAGAGTGGTAAGGAGGCAGGAGACAGCTGTGGGAGGAAGGGTTGAGCCAGTTTCCATAGGCACTTATACCAAAAAGACAAGAAGCACAGGAATAAATCATTTAGAACTGGCTATTCTGAACAATTTTGCAAGGATCTACACTTGAGAGGTAGTCCCTCCCTGCCGGGCACCTGGCATTGGGATAATTAATATGACCTATGAATATTTGTATATCAAAGGCATGCCCCTAGCTCAACCATTTGCTATATTTGGCTGTCCTGTGGAAGGACAGTCTTTTCTAGACAGAATGGTATCTTTTTCTTAAAGTCACAATGTTATAATGTGTAAAAAACCATATATACATGTATATAATAAATACATGTGTATGTGTATATACACATTCACATGTACACTCAGCAACTACCAATAAGCTTTTTTTGTTCTTCCTGAAAGTGAGACTATCTTAAAATTTCTGCTATTTCAACTTTTCATCACTTGATGGCATTTAAAATATATGTACCATTGACTTCCAGACTTCTCTGTCAAAATGGGCACAAGATGATCTCTTAGCATTGTTAATGGAATTTAATAAAATCAGATTTTATTAGACTCTATAAACAAATTTAGAGTTGATTTAAAAACTCCCTGAATCAGAGGTTTTATTTAATTGAGAGTTGTGACGTTTTAGTAGATCATGAGGTCAAGTATGTGGGTCATGACTTGACCTTGTAACAATTGAACAGAATGGAAATATAAGTAGATTTCCAAATATATATAGTAATGGCAAATATTTTAAACTTTGTTCCATTTAAGAAATATTTATAAATAGTGAGATATATGTAAATATAAAATGCATTGATTCACAGTGGGATAAGGTAAAAATGTCAAAATGTGGCTTCAATATTTCCATGAGGCCCATTTTAGAACAGCAGCATTTGGCATCATCCTTAGCATTTCCTGAATTGAAAGGGAAGGTGGACAGAAAGGATGTGGTCATTTTGGAAAACTAGAGTACATAAAAGAAAATTAATCATAGAATCCAGCACTGTCAGTGACAGATTCCATTGGTGGGAAAAAAGAATATAAAACAAAATCAATACTAAATTGTCAAGTAAAGCCTAACTTTTGGGCTTTGTTAGACTTTGTTCAGTGTGTCCATCAGGTGATCCCTGACGTTCTCTGATCTTGAAGGATGATTCTTGCCCAAATCATTCTACTGAGAAATTTTCCTCCCTAGATACCTGTCTTCCTGCTTGGAAATGTTATTTTGAATCAGTGATCACATATTCTCACCTATAAGAAAATGTTTCATAGCAAAGAGCAGCACTTGTAATCCAGGTTTGTCTGACACTATTATCTGAACTTTTACTTCATGGACTTCTGTAACCAGTTCATTGTTGTGTCAGAGGAATACAAATATGTGCTCTGGCCAGGCGAGTCTCATAAATGCAAACCTACTTCTCAGTGATTGGGAGGGATTCCCTTCTTAAGTCAGACTTGACTTTCTGTTTATCCACAGTAACTGACTATTGTGTCATAAGGACTCTGAGCTAAATGATAAGCTAACAACAAAGACAGGCTATAGGACACAAGTTTCCATGTTTTTCAAAAGTATTTCAACTTACACACACACACATGCACACAAACAAAATAGCAATAACAAAAACAATAACAAAAAAGCAGGATGACAAATGGTAGACTTAGAACTGGCAAAAAGACCACTTTATTGATCTTAGTCCTTGCTAGAGAACACTCAGATTAATAAAGTGCAGATGATGTTTCACAGCAAAGTCCCTCCATCATATACACTTCCTATCTAAACATTTCTCCTGTAAAGTATGACATTTATATAAATATTGTGCTGAAAAATATTCCAGAATCTTGACTCTGATAATGTCTTACTATGAGAAACCACGAGAAAGAAAGGGTAGGGGGCTGGAATAATACTGCATATCTTATAGAATAGTGAAATGTAAATGAAATGATATATGGAAACAATTACTCATATCGGCTATATAATAATTTCTTAATGACATTTCATTTTCAAATCATGGTGATTATTATTTATTATGCAACTGTTACAAACAATGCAATATGTGTATAACCACAGGTTCACCCTCACAAATGTACACCTCATTCATTTACTCACTTTTGAGCACTTACTGTATGTAACTCAAAGGAGGGCTAATGTATGAGTAAAATGTGCTTTCTTCCACCTATTGTCTACCAGGGGAGAAAGAGTAGCAAACAAATAACTATAATTCATTTTAATGTAACTATAATGGAGACAAAATAAAAATGCAATGAAAGCACACAGAAGGTGTGAATGAAAACCCCAGAGAAAAACACTGTCTTGGTTTACAGCCACTTTCATACATGAGTTGAAAAATGTTTAGAATATAGGACAGAATATATTGGTGAAAAAGAAGCAAAACAGCAAGTCCTCTTTTCCTTCCCTCTCTGACTTAGCCACCCCTTTAACAAAATAGTAAAGAGATATGGAACTGATAGTTTTTTTAGCCTCCACAGTGTCATAATTTCTTCCCATACATTATTTTGTTAATCTAGGCATTACATGCTATATTATTTAACAAACAAACAGAAATAATGGTACTAGTTCTCACTACCAGATCTTTTGTGTTTTATTGTGAGAAAAAAATACTAAATAAAACTAACATGACTACAAATCAAAGATGTCTATAAATTATGTTTTACACTATATGCTTCCTAGTTCATGGACAATTTTTCTTCATATACTTTTGTGTTTGTGTTTGAATTTTTATCTTTTTTCTCCAGTACTGTTTTTGATTTGAGCTATGAAAAGGGAAACTGGGCAAACACACACACACACACACACACACACACTGACTTACTCAGAGTCCTACAGAGGTCATCTTAACATCAGCAGATGTTAAGGACAGAGCATACTTAAAACTGGAGAGCCAGAGAAATAAATGCATAACACTACTCTTCTTTCTACTTTGGGGCTCCACTGGGGCTTTCTATTGGACAAATAGAAGCCAGGAGCATGGAGAGCTTGTTGATGTAGTTAAATCAAGTAAGCCTCCCAAGACAGAAAACAAGGTTGAGAAGGGCAAAGAGTGGGTGTGGATGAGCATGATGAAATAAGCATTTATTAGGAAAGTACATGGATGATGGTTCAAACACACACAATTCTTACTTCTTACCAGTCTCTAGGGCACAATTTCCTCTTTGATTGCAACACAGAATTTTCTGTAGTCAGAGAATTTATATTAGCTGTAAAGAATTTTCATTGGCATTATAGACACAGAGCAATGAATGTATATGTGAGCTAGTATATTTTTAAGCTGATATGTTTTTTAAAAATTTTAGTTTTCAAAATAAATAGATAAATTAATAAATAGATGGCAATAGATGTGACTATAAAACAAAAGTTTCATCAGTTTTCCAAAAGGCACTTTCCATAATGACATAATTAGACTTGGCAATCACAGGGGCAGAGGTGTTGAAGAAAATGATCAGAAGCATGCTATGCCTTCAGGCCTTTAGTTATGACTGCTTCCAAGAGAAGCTAGTACCTGTTTCAAAGGTTGGGTACATTTTTATTCTATGTATTTATTTCAGTGTTCTACAGTGGACCCATCTGCAAAATTACTGCACTGCATGCTAATCATGAAACTTAGAGCTAATTTAAATGTGTTTCACAAGGATTCGACTATATAACCTCTGGGTCTAGGGGAAAAAATATACTAGTTATTATGTGCATATAATTGCAGGTCTTCAATGAGTAATATAAGATATTTATAGAAAAGAAAGTCTGTCTCAGATGACTTTCTGTCACAGTAAGTTTTACTTCACTATCACTGGGGCTTTTGATAGTGGCCTATAAAAGAAATAAACTATGGTGCACTGTCCTCTATTTATAAATCTAAAGAAGTTACCTTAGCAACTTATTTATTTGAGATAGCTGTAAAGCATAGAGCATTTTGGTCTCTAAAATCACAGACACGGGCCACTTTTGGAAGGAGACAATAATGGGAACAAAAGAAAACAAAGCAATCTTTCAACACCTAGTTATATGTCCCATCTGCCAGGTAATTTGTAACTCTAGAATCCAATAACTGGAGGCTAATGCCCTAATGGCAAAAGTCAAAGAAACATGGTAATAATTACTTGAATACAAAGGAACTAATCTATTTTTTAATGTACCTAGAAAGAATTTAGGAAGCAATGGTTACCTAAACTTTCTCTTGTTCCCTAAAGCAGATTATCAGCTTCAATGCATTTTCCTTTTATCTTAGTAAATGATTATTTTAAGTAGATTATCAGGTCACTGTCCTATATTAAAATCACCATCCCAGTGTGGTACAATTACAAGTTGTTGGTTGTGATTCACGAAAAACTGTGGAATCAACCTAGGTGTCCGTCAACAGATGAATGGATTAAAAAAAAGTGATATGTACATACAATGGAGTATTAGTCATAAATAAGAATGAAAATATAGCATTTGCCTATAAATGGATAGAACTGGAGACTACCATGCTAAGTGAAACGTGCCAGATTCAGAAAAGCAAAGGTCAAATATTTTCTCTGATATGAGGAAGCTAATACAAAATAAGAAATAACAATGAAAAAGAAAAGATTGGGGGGGATTCATAAAAAATAGAAGAAAAATCAATGGACAAGAGGAAAGGGATTGAGGGGGAGGGAGGAGGGATGGGAAAATGGAAGAATAATGGAACAAATCTCAGATATCTAACTTTCCTATGTACATATATGAATACACCACAGTGAATCTCACCATTTTGTATATCCATAATTAAACAAAACAATAAGTAAAGGGGAGAAAGATCAGTAGCATAGAGGGAAGGGAACAGGGAGGGAGGAAGGAAGAGAAGGGGAGAGTACTGGTGATTGAATCAGACCAAATTACATTTCATCCTTTTATGATTATGTCAAAATGAATCTTAATGTCATATGTCAAATAAACCAAGTAAAAATTTTAAAAGCTATTCATAAATATCCATTCATCCAAGGGGAACTTATTACAACATCCAAAAGAAAAAAATAGAATGTTCTTTTAAGATGGCAGAATCAGTTGGCTTGTTTCTTCTTGCATTTGATCTTCTGCTTCTCTGTATTGTAAGTCTGAAAATGTCCCAGTGAGCATGTGGCATGAGGTGACAACCACAATGAGGAAGGTCTGTGTGTTAAATTGCAAAACTACAAATATGAAAAAGCCTGAAATGCTTTGGGTTCTTTACTCTTAAATTTCTTAAAAATGAAGAAGACAGTATCCATTTTCTGAAACCATGATTTGTTGTGCAGTTATTTTCTCAAATAACCAAGCAAATCATAATGAAATAACGTGACAAATCATGTTTTTGATGTTTTCAAAAAAAATTGTAGTGGAATAAATTATTATGTGAATACAGAGTATAAGATTATAATTCAACTAACCTAATTCAGAACAAGAGGTCATTCTGAAAATATGAACACTTGGGAATTTGAAAAAGCTTGAGGAAGTTGTTGGATTTTCCACATATGAAGAATAAATGTCCGAGCTGGGGTTGTAGCCCAGTGGTAGAGCACTTGCCTCGCACGTATGAGGCCCTGGGTTTGATCCTCAACACCACCTAAAAATAAATAAATAAAAAATAAAGATATTGTGTCCATCTACAATTTAAAAAAGAATAAATGTTCAAGCTATATGATCTAACTACATCTTCCTTATGAATTACTTACTGTCTTTCATTTTACTTTTCTTTCTTTTTTTTTCTTTTTTTAATTGGTACTGCTTTTACCATTGAGCTACATCCCTCTATCCCCCTTTTTATTTCGTATTTCAAGATATGGTCTCACTATGTTGCTGAGCCTGCTCTTAAACTTCCAATCCTCCTGCCTTAGCCTCCAGAGTCACTAGGATTAACAGGAATGTGCCATTATACCAGGTGAACCTCTTTTGTTAAATATCAGGAGTGTGTAAATATGACCTGGAGGTTAAATCAAGCTGAATTTTTGTTTTCATCTTTCTTGTTTTGGCAGAACTACATCCACTCCACAACAAACATGGAAGTCAATAAGTACAGGGCCAGAAAGGGAAGATATGATTGACAGGGAACACACTATTTTAGTCTCTGCAATTTCTTTCATTTTGTGGTAATTGATATTTCTAGAACCTAGCCTCTTTTTTATATTTCAGTTGGTTCTTGAAAATCTTTTAAACTCCTAAGCAATTTAACAAGGTTCTGCTTCAAAAGAAGAAGAAGAAGAAGAAGGAGAAGGAGAAGGAGAAGGAGAAGGAGAAGGAGAAGGAGAAGGAGAAGGAGAAGAAGAAGAAGAAGAAGGGAGCTGGGGATGTGGATCAGAGGTTGAATGCTGCTGAGTTCAATCCCTGGTACCAAAATAAGTAAATGGATGAATGAATAAAATAAAAAATAAACTCCTGAGTTATTTTGATGGTAACATTTTTGGAGATTATGAAGATGCAGGATATCATTTTTGTTGGACTTCATTGAGGGTACACTGAAGAGATTTAGACACCTCTATCTTCCACTGCACTATTTCCCTTTTGCCAAGCATTCAGGCATCAGTAACAAACATCTACTACAGCTCACATTGGCAGCTATTTGTATTTGCCACGTTTTTGATATTTTGCCTCATTTTGTCCTCCTTGGAACTTTTAATCATCATGATCCATGTAAAATAGAGAGTAGATCCATGGTTTTTGCGATTATTTTTCTTTATAATGGCCTCTGTTGTTCATTGCATCAGGTTTGAGTGTTTTCATCAGGATCATTCATATTAATTCTGGCAATAACGAAACAAATACCTGCTTTTGAATGCACAGAGTTCATTCTAAAGAAACTCAAAATAGCTACCTGCCAAGTCCTATCCTCCTACAAAATCTCAATGAAAGGAAATACTGATTTCTATTAGTTAGTCTTATAAACATACCAAAGGGTGTGAATTCCATCTAATAGGAAATAATGAACTATCCAAGCAGTGTACTCATTTCTATTATTTGATCTCATAAGATATGCCAACAGGTTTAAATTCCATTTAATAGAAAGTGTGGTAAGCCATACAAGGATTGGAATGTAGGAAAAACATAATCAGACTTGAAATATGGAAATATGACTTTGGTAGCTGTGATGGCTTGGATATGAGATGTATCCCCAAAAGCTCATGTGGTAATTCAGGAATGTTCGGAGATGAAATCATGAGATTGAAAGGAGTGTAACCTAATCAATGGTTTCATCCATTTGGTGGATTAATAATTTGAAAAGACTACTGGGCTGTGTGGTAATTGTAGACAGTTGGGGCAGGTGGGACATAGCTGGAGAAAGTAGGTCACTGGAGAAATATCCTTGGGGATTCTTCCACCAGGCTCTTAGGCCATAATGTTCTGCTTCACTTCAGGCAGAGCACCAGAGCCAGCCAAACGTGATCCAAGACCTCTGCCCAAAATAAACTTTCCCTCCTTTTACATGGTTCTTCTTAGGTATTTTGGTCACAGCAATGAAAAGCTGATAAATATCGTGGTTATGCAAAATTTGGATTAGAAATGAGCATGTTATTTTTGTTTTCTGAATTGATTTAGATTGTAATAATCTACCGTAAACTTTAGTTTAACAGTTATAGTCATTTTTAAAGAATCAATTTCAGTGGCTTCAAATACTTTTAAAAATTCCGTAACAAACCTATTTTTAGTTAATTTTCTATTACTAAAACACTTGAACTCAGAATTGATAAATACAAATCTCTCAAAAGTATTTATAATACTTTAAATATTAAAAGGAGCTTGCATAAGACAGTGGTGCACACCTATAAACCCAGTCCCTAGGATTGACAGTTTACCTGTGTCAATCTTTAAGACAAGAGGGAGTAGTGAGCAGGGTACTTCACACCTTCATACCTTTGTGCAGTTTGCATTCCAGTCAACTCTAAAAGGCTCAATTTGTGCATACTTATTGGTGAATGTAACCCCATGTAGTTATGTAGTGTATAACCTATGTGACTGTGTATAATGACCTTGGTAGAGACTCTGTGTTATTCTAAGGATCCTATCATTAGTTATATGACCTCTAATTTCTTCTATTTCTAAATTTAAAAATCTTCACACTTACATTGTAAAAATATCTACTATTATTTCTTCTAAATATAAAAAAAAACATTTAATTTTCTCCTCTCCCCCTTACTGTATTTATGGACTCCAGAATGATAAAATAGAAAAAAAGAAAATTAATATGTGATCAGTACAGAATTCTTTTTAAATAATCAATTTTAGTGACTTCAAACACTTTCAAATATTTCACAACAGCCAGGCATAGTGGCATACACCTCAAGAGGCTGAGAAAGGAGGATCACAAGTTGAAGATAAGCCTCATCAATTTAGCAAGTCCTAAGCAACTTTGCAAGACTCTATCTCAATATAAAAAATAAGATGGACTGGAATTCTCTGTTCCCAGAAGTTGTTGCCTGAGGACAAGTCCCCACTCATACATTCCAAGCTGTATAAAACCCTCAATAAACTCAGAATTTATAAATAACAATCTCCCCAAATTTGTATAAGAAACTTGAAGTATAATTACTATATTTATAATATACTAAATATATTTATAATTATACTACTTTGAAATATAAAAATAGATACATAAGAGAGGTATAGTGGTGTATTCATATAAATGAAGTCATTTGGAAGGCGTAGGCAGGAGGATCACAAATTTAAAGCCAGCCACTGCAACCTAGGAAGACTCTATCTCAAATGAATAAATGCATAGATGAATAAATAAATAAATAAATAGATATATAAATAAATAAATAAATAAATAAATAAATAAATAAATAAATAAGGATGGGTCTGTAGTATAGTAGTAGAAGGTTCTTGGTTCAATTCCAGTACTTAAAAAATAAAGATAAAATTTTTTAAAGCAGAGATATGTATGAGTACAACTAGTGAAAGTTAATTAAAAGAATTTACCTCGTCACATTCAATTATTATTAAAATATGAACAAGAAAACCCACCCAAAGTGTCCATTTTTAGATTCAGCTTATACAGAGTTCAAAAATCTCAGAGAACTGAAGTTTTCAGAAAAGCCTACAACAGAGCCAAGTGTGCAGTTATAGCACCTTGTCATATCTAAAATTCTGGAGATGTTTTACCCATACCTTGTCAAGTTTAAGAGATTTTGCTCTTCTAATGCAGTACTCTATTTAGTCTTTTAGGCGTTTTACTAATTCTATATTTTGTGCTTTCCTGCCCCGGCAAGTAATAATCACATGTGTCAGTGAGCGATTTTTATGTCAACGCTAGATAATAAGTCACTCATTGACTTAGAAAACCCAGCGGCTTTGATATAAACTATGATTTACTCTTATGCATATGTAGTTTGCTGGACATAACTCTACTGATTCCAGAATCAAGCTTGCTTTTTTCTCTGCAGGTGTATCTTCCCATACATCTTCATTTGGTTCAATTAAGACCTAAGATGAGGCTAGGAGGTTCTGCTTTACATGATTCTCAGTATCTTTGCCACTGCGGGGTACCCGTAACTTGTACTTCTTGAGGCAGTGGCAGAGACAAAAGTGAGCAAACAGGTGTTTTAATGACCTAGGCTCAGAATTAGCACACTATTTCTTCTGCACCTGCCCATTGTCCCAAGAGAATTATATGCTCAAGCCACAAAATGAAAGTATTGAATATTCTTCCTTAAAGATTTATGTAATGATAAATAACCATGATAAATATTACCCAAATTCCTAATAGCCCTCTGTTAGTAATATTTTACATTACATATAAATACTCTAAATTGAAGTACCAAATCTGAATAATTATTTGTATGATTTTATTGTAAACAAAATAAAGCAACAATAAGCAAAAGAAATGTTCCCATTTATTACAATAATACTCTTTTGTCACACATTGTCTTTTTCTGCTTGGGAATCATACTGTGAACATTTCTTCTGTATGATAAGAGACATCCCCAGGTCACACATGTTCAACATCAGTTGCTGTGATTTCGAAATGGTGTATCCCCAAAGGTTTGTGTATTAGTGTTTGATCTCCATGTTGTAGCTGTTTGGAGGTGGGATGGAACTTTTCTGGGGGGAATGTAATGGAAAGACCCAAGGTCATTGGAGGAGCTACTCTATGAGGGAATTAAGGTAGTGGTGTTAGAACGTAGAAGTCTATCTTGAAGGAATTTTAACTGTAAGCAGATCTGAGTTGCTCTCTGGCTTCCTGCTTGGCGGTAAGATCTCCTCACCCATTACACTCCTGCTATTATGATGTCATCCACCATGAGGTCCTCACCAGGGCTGAGCCAATGCCAGTGCAGTGGCTTTGACCCTCAGAATTGTAAGCTAACTACATCTCTTAATAAAAATTATCCTGCATAATTTACTCCACTGTTGAAATAAAATTGGTCTAGTATGTTTATTAGGTCAGTATCTTTCTTTTGGGGTCTCGTTAGTGTCTATCTCTTTAACCTTTGTGTTATTCTATATAATCTTGTAATAAAATCATTGTCATTTCTTATTTTCTTTCTTTGTGTATGTATGATGAATTCCCTGAAATGGGATTATAAGTATTAAAGAATATAAATACCAATTTTGTTCCAATTTTGTGTTGTTATTTACCAAATAATACATCAAGTTACAGAGTCTATTAATTTCATCTAAATTTAAGATGTCTATGAGTTTATAAAAACTCACATAAGAACCCTGACCATTTTCAATAAGTACATTAAAAACAGTATTTCTCATTATTTTTGAAAAAAATGAAAATCTATGTTATTTTATACTTGCCTTATATGTATAAAACCCCACTATTGGTTTGCACTATTAAATATTTAATTTTTATAGAAATGCTCAAAAAATCAAGATCTGGAATCCTCAAGAAGTTATGCAACATCTTGCTTCTATTTGCTTTGTATGTGGATTGATTTCAAAATTGTATGCGAGGAAAATATTTTTTCTAACTTGAAGAACTTCTAGTATATTAAAGTCACTTATGTTGCTGAAAATGATCTCTGTTATCTTGCAGTAAATTACTATAAATAAAACTTTAGAATTTTTTTATAATACTATCACTTCTTTAATGCACAGCTGAATGAAGAAAATATGAGTCTTATTTTGCTGAGTGTTAAATCCTTTGGTGTTATTGTTCTATGCTTATAATTGTGATGCCAGATTGTCTTTCACTAGGTTGGTTTCTGCGAAGCAGAGGTTCAAAGGCCTGTTTCAAATGTCTTCAAGAGAGCATTTTAAGAGAGAAGTAGAGAATGTGATCATGGAAACTTTCTAGGTGTAAAACTGAAATGGAAAAATGAGATGTGTGGTAACAAGAAGATACCAAAAAAAAAAAAAATTAACTAAAAAGATACTAACGTGAATAGATATGATGATGTAAGCATTAATGATTCAAGGAAGGCAGGAGGCAAATGAAAATGTGGCATTTTTCTGAAGACTGCAGAGTAGGAAATTTAATGCTCACATAAATGAAAGCACTGCATTTTAAGACATTTAGAAGCTGTGTGAATTCTAGGGATGCTGTGGACAGTTAGGAGGTGTAGGAAAGAAACAAAGTGCTATTTTCAAGTCATTTCTTGTATTATATTAGCTTTTTTCCCCACAAATTACATTCTTGTAGAAACACATTTAGCTTTTAATACATGTACATGTGTTTAAAATGTTGAGAGCATTGAGAAAATTCCTGTTCAACTCTAGTGAATACTGAATACTGGCAAATGTACTAACTTTAGCCATTCTGTGTATTTACACCATATATACATATATATCCTAGAAGAAACAACTATTTTGGTTGATGAACATACAGTTCCTTGGTTATGTCTTGAGTATCATTTATCTACTAATATTTTAACATTGTTGAAAATGACATTAGCTGGTTTCCAATTTGGTTTATTGAAAGGAGATAAAAAGTTTGTCAAAACACATTTAAAATATGATCAAATTATATGAACTTTTTACTTCTCAAATGATTAATTTTACATTTAAAATTAAAATACTTTCTGAAAACTGAAATTTTAAAATGAGTATATCATATTTTCACCACCTTATATTTCCCTAAATGTCATTTTGGGGAACAAAATGCACTTTGCTAGCTGTATCACATGTGAATTTTTTTTTTTACCACAATCAATATTTTCATGACACACAACAGGAAAAATACATGTCATCTAACTGTGTGTAAACTTCCAGCTTCTATGACAATATGAGGCTGTCACTGAAACAATGGATTCCATGTTTTCCTTTTAACTGCAGGTGTTTGCTGTTGACAAGTGGGTACTATTGTTTGTGTTCTGTCTTCTATATTTTTAATATTAAATATCAAGGGATATTCATGATTTTTACTGTTAAAACATATAGTTGTCTTAAGAAAATACACTGTGAAATGAGTATCTCCCGTTCACCACCAGAGGATATAAAATATTACAAAGGCTGAAACTTGGGGAAAGATGCTCATTCATTTATATCAACAAAAAAGGTTTTAACCTGATGGTGAAATGCAAGAGTCTGTGCATTAGCTGAATCCTACAGTAGAGAATAACAGAAGTCTTAGTAAACATTCCAGGTGGTCGGTCTCCTTGTATAAATTTGAGAATGATTTTAAAGAAGTAAGAAATCACCAGCACCTCCATTTTAACTCAATAAATTCACAATCTTCTCATAGAAATTCTATTTTAAAATGTTCAGGGAGAAATTTTTAATTAAATACAAAAAGTTCTTGGGCACTTTCTAAATTATCATCTACTTTCCCCGAAATGTACAACTTCCCATATAAGATCTGATTACTGGGTTTTTATTCATGGATAACTAAAGTTTACAAAAGTCATGTTCAAAATGGAAGCATATTAACTTTTAATAAAAAATATAATTTTTGTTGGAAATTCTATATTTACATAGAAAGTTTGGCCTTGGTTTATTCATCTTTCTGACGCTTTCTGTTTATTCTTGCTTTGTTTGTTTTCTATTCTTCATAAGTCCTTGCTAAGCATAGAGCTAATAAAATATTGATTTTTTTTGAAGTTGTGTTTTCTTGGAAATTGGAAGCATTTTTCAGATCACCAGTTTACTAATTTTAAAACTACATGATGGTTTTGAACAAGATGGATTGTCAATATGATGGGATATGCAGAAAATCTCCTGATGCATCCTTTAAAATATATTAGCAGAAATTCTCAGGCAAAATCAACAAAGCTCACAAATAATACTTTAAAGATTAGTTAGTAAATGGAATTTATTGGATTTCCTAACCATAAAGAAATACTTGGACAAAATATTCACAGCAGAAATTCTGAGGAGGATTTCATTTTAGGACATTGTTCTCAAAAGCATCAAAGATGAATTCACAAAATTATTCCCTTGTATTCCCTAACATATTCTCCTTGGCTCCCCATCCTTGGCTTTCACCATATCTATCCACCCCATCAGGTTCCAGGTACCCATGCACTTAACAAGCACTTTTCCAGTAAATTGTAAATAAAATACAAAGGATGACACTTCTTCCCTTTAATAATGGAAGGTTAGAGCCAATAATTGAATAGTTTCATCAGTACATTGATTCATTTAAATTTAAAGAAACAATTCAGCATAAGAGGAATGTATGTTTTCTGGAGTTAGGTAAGTCTACTCCATTTCCAAAGTGAAAGTGCAATTAAAAGTTCTTATATTCTATGTCATGATAGACATATCATATTTAACACAAATGGTGTTAAAATGATTAAGTAAATTATAGTGCATTCTCTTAGTAAATATCATTTTATAAAATTCTTGAAGGCTACATTCATATTTATAATTTTAAAAACCTTAGAGTTTTGCATTGGAAATGCAATGCCATGAGAGGAAATCTGGCATTCATCTCCTGGTCTGTGGACCACTAACTTTTCCTATATCTGATGTGTTCTGCATCATAAAACACACCTTGTATATGTATGTAGACATTTCAGTTTCTTTATCCAAACTCAAAGACCCCTGTAACAAATCTCCTTAAAAGAAGTAGTGAGCAGCCTACTATATATTCAGACTGAAACTTGAGGAAGAAGCCTGAGTATGTTCTAGGTGTAAGGGGTCAAGTCAAACTGGTTCAGAAATTCATATTATCTAGTTTTTGTAGTACAGTTCAAATATAAAGTATGGGATATCACATCCACGATTTTTTTTTTAAATTTCTAACTTCCTAGCTCCAAGGGAGGAAGCATGGCGAGAGAGAGAGAGAGAGAGAGAGAGAGAGAGAGAGAGAAAGAAAGAGAGAGAGAAATAGAGAGAGAGAGACTCTGCAGGACTTTCTAACATGCAAGACCTTGAGAAGGAGTCCAGTCCCTCTACTTAGCTAAGAGTGATATTGCAAAAAATAACTAGATAAATAAATAAATAAATAACTCTGTTTAAGTATCTTTTAAATATCTTTCTATTGCTCTATGTCATTCATTCATAACAGGGGAAATATCTTCTTTAATGGTGTAAATATTGTTTCCTGAGGAAACAACAAAATCTTATTATTTTATTTATGAACCAGATATAAACATAAAATATATAAAAGTATATCTGTTTCATAGGGAGAATAAGAGAAATTAGGAAAAAGATGGATCTAAAAATCTACTTTCAAGGTAAATAATGAAAAATAAGGTTTGGGAAATCATGTACTAATTGGTAGTCTGGAATTACAATAATTGAGTTTGTTTTCCAGCTGCAAGAGTACTAACTATATGACGTTGGCAAAATTATTTAATTTCTGTGACCTATAGTTTTCTCATCTCAGTTCTTAGTTATTTTAAATACAATATTTAAAATAATAGCTTTTTCAATTTTTATTGTGTATAGTATATAGTTGTCTTTTAATGAAAATATTATCAGTATGTGCTGTTAGCAAGTATTCTCAGTTCAATTTATACATTTAACTGTATGGATATTTCACATTTAAATAGGTTTAAATCGTTCTTTGTAAGTACCATTCTAAGTAGTTTGAAACACTGTTTTAGTATGTTGTAAATACTGTTCTAAGTAGTTTACTCTCTCCACTGTTGGAAAGCCATTCATTCATGTAGAATCCCTGATAAATGAACAACATGATGTTAGGGTGCTGAGCTTTTCACCTTAGAGATGCTGTAAAGTGTGGTAATATGTTGGCAATCAAATGAATGAAGCTACTTTATCTATTTCCAAAGAAGTCTTACATTGAATATAAAAAACACTAAATTCACTTATTTTATTGACACAAGAAACCATGTAAGACAGACTCATGGTACAATAAATACAAATAAATTGTACTTTCTGGAAGTTATTTTCACCATGCCTGATAAAAGATGCTTTTCTTATCTCCAATTTTTTTTTTTTCTAAAAAATCGAAAAGAAGGGCTGGGGTCATGGCTCAGAGGTTGAGCGCTTGCCTTGCATGCAGGAGGCACTGGATTCGATCCTCAGCACCAAGTAAGTATATATATATATATAAAATTGAAATGAAAAAGACAGATACTCAGTATGACTCACTTCCAAGAAAATACAATTGCAATCTGACTTTTGGCAAAGGAAAGTTAAAATCTATTTCCCTAAAGCTTATATCATTTTTTAAATTTATCTTATTAAGTGGTGACATGAATACCATAGTTCATATAGACATATGACCTCATGGAAATTCTGTGCTTATTTTATTGATGAGTTTAGATTGAACTGTCATTTGCAATTTTTTAGTCAGAAAAGAAATCTTATTCAAACATTTGAAGACCAGTTTTTGGGTCAAGTTTAAATGTAGAAATAGATTACATACATCTAAAATTATTGCAAATGTGATTAAATAATTTATCACTGAAAATTACTAGAAAGGCTATTTTAAATTATCTACTGGGCATTTAGACAGTTTTTAGGGTGTCTAAATTAATTCAATAACCTAATTGCCAACATTAGCCTAGACTCCTCATCTATTCTAAAATCAGAAAACATTTCGGAGCTTCACAATAAATCTTTATCTCTTGAAAATCATCAGAACTAAAGGTTACAAAGGTCACACCAACTCATCATCGGAGACATCTGCTTCTCGTGACTGAAAGTGGAATCAAAAATCAAATGACCTATATAATAGTAACCTTTCACAGTTTCATGGGAAGTTTGAACTCTACATAAACTTTTCAGTTTTAATCTTTATATCATCTTGAGACTTAAAGCCTCCCTCAAATTTCACATCTGTGACACAGCATTTCAGAGTAAAATGGAGTTAAGAATGTGTGGCATAAAATCAGTAAGAAAACACATATTTATTGCTTATATTAGAAATAACATATCTCTCAGAGATATGTTATTTCTAATATAAGATATGTTATTTCTAATATGTTTAAAGGATAAAATAACAGTTTAAAACACATTAAATGAGGTAGTTAAAAACAATCCCCCCATTTCCAATAATACATCTATGTTTTTCAACCTGACCCATTTTTTTTCCATACACTTATCTGCTTTCATCTGCATCTCCCCATCTCTAACCTCCCTTCCTTTTTTCTCACTTTTGTTCTTTGTTGCTTTATGACAACATATTTTGGTTAAAATTCAGATACATACATTTTACCCCCCAAATAGTCCAATAGTAGTGTCTCAGATTTTATTATATTTCTACTTATATCCTGGTAAGATATTTATCTTCTTTTTGATAGATACATTAGTTCAGCTAATGATAGTTTCATGAACAGCAACACCAAATCTATGATAATTCAAGTGTGCTTTATGTTTATTCCCTTAAAGTTAATATTTTTTTTCTGATAGGCAGGTGGCATCTTTCCTTTTTGAGGGAAATTAAAGCATCTAGGATTCTTTCATCAAATGACTGTGCCATTCCTCTTATTTAGGCTACACATTCATAGTGCTAAATACTTAACCCCCAAAGGAAAAAGAGTACAGAGATCATCCATTAGGATCCTGCAGGCCCAACTGAAAGGAACTCACACCATTTTTCTTACATTCCATTGGCTGAAACTCAATTATATGGCCCAACATTTTCCCTAAATACAACTGGAAACCTTAAAGAAAATGTTTGAGACTGGAGTAAAAAGTCAGTCAGTGTAGATAATGAAGGTTTGGGTGAGGAAGATGGGGGCTGATTCAAAAGGAAATAAAATGCTAATACCTCAAGAGCACTTCCCTCTCATCAACCCTTTACCAAGGTCACCTGCCTCCAGAAAATGTTTCCTCCCAGCAAGGAGTTGTTAAGGAAAGCCCCCCCCCAATGGCTCCCTTTCTGCTATTCTGGGAAGATATAAAAAAAATAGGGAGAAATACCCCTGGATGAGGTAAGGAGAGGGCATGAAAAGAAAGAAAAACAAAAATCTATAAAATGGGCAGGACACCCCCTCACTCCCTCATGGCACCAATTTCTCTCTCTCTCTTTCTCTCTCTCTCTCTCTCTCTCTCTCTCTCCTGTCCCTTAAACAAAACTTTTGGGGCTTGCCTCTGCGGGGACTGAATCTTCAACAACTGAGAGAGAGGACCCAATCCTGATTTTCAAGACCAGTTTCAGATTGATTGCAAAAATCATGGTCATACAGTACATATGTGTAAGGTAGCATCTGGATAGCCATTTTAAGTGACAGCTGCCATTTTTAAGAAAAAGTTTCACTTTCCTGCCCAAGGGCCTTTCTAAGAAAGGCTCACCACTCCCTCATACCAACCCTACCCTTAGCCCCCTGCATTAGGACCTGCCCCCGCTCTAATCCCTGAGTCTACCCCTTAAAGTCTCAAAACCCAAGCCTGTTTTGCCTCTCTCTCCTATAGAGAGATGGCCTTTATTTGTCAACTCTGACAAATAAACTCTTGTGTGTATCTCTGCCTGGTCTCTGTCTTTCATTTCCGGTTTCTCGCTTTCCTTTCATTGGTGCTAAAAGCCCAGATAGTATTTTCCAGTGTGCCCGCTTCCCTCTTTGTGGGTCACTTCATGTCCCAGGCCCAAATCTGAATTTCATAGTGGGACTAGGCCCTTCATTCTTCCAAAAGCCCTCTCAGCACCCACCACTGGACACTCCAGGTAAGACCCCTCTCTCCAGTCAACCTAAATGATCTATGGTTCCTGTAAATGTCCTCTTGACTGGGTGATATTAGAGACTGGGGAAACCCCACCTCTAAACTCATCTCCTATGTCTCACGATGGGTGGTCCATTCCCTCCCATAGTCCCCTACGATGCCTCCTGACTAACCTCGGTTGTCTCTCTCTCACCCTGGACCTAAAACCCCCAAAACTTACCATTTGTGCAACCATATCTGGCCTCACTATCCTTTGGACTCTAAATGGCTGCTTAACAGCTCTCTAGATCCCAATATTATCAGGGATTTTTTCAACTATTGTGAGTGTTTGGGAAAATGGAAAGAGATATCATATGTTCAGTCTTTCTCCTCTTTACATTCTAAGGCCTCTCTCTGCAACTCTTGATCTCCCACACAAGTACTCTTAGCTCTCACCTCCCCTATGCCTGCTTCCAAAGGGACAGAAAATTTTACCCAGGACTACTCCTCCTTTGACCCAGCAGATGGGCCCCCAACATACCACAATTCTCTTTCTGATGAAGTTGCCACAGCAACTGTCCCCTCCGCCCCTCCACCCTTCTCTCCTCCTGCTACATGCTCATGGGCTGCAACTGACCAACCCAAATCTCTGTGCCACTGCCCAACTTGCATCTCTGTGTACTCAATGTGAGGTGGCTGGGGTAGATGGTATAATCCAGGTTCATGTACCTTTATCTTCGTTAGATCTTTCACAGATAGAAAAGTAGCTTGGGTCCTATACTTCAAGTGCCACCACATATATCAAAGAGTTTCAGTATCTGACCCAACTATATGATTTGACCTCCCACAATGTCAATATGATCTTAACTAATACACTCCTGCCTGAGGAGCATAGGTGAGTTTGGGAGCAAGCTAGAAATTATGCTGATGAGGTACATCAGCATAATTTCTGCCCATCTGATTGGCACTGAAGCAGTCCCTGATCAGGACCCCAACTGGGATTATAATTTGCCTAGAGGAGTAACTAGTAGAAACCAATTCATTACTTGCCTCATGGCAGAACTTAGAAAGGCAGCCCATAAGACTATCAATTGTGAAAAGCTCCAGGAAGTCATCCAAGATAAAAATGAAAACCCTTCAGCATTTTTAAATCACCTAACCAAGACTTTATTACAATATGCTAATCTGGACCCTGAGACTTCAGAGGGGGGACAACTACAAATGACCTACTTCTATTCCCACATTTCCCTGATATTAAGACCAAACTAAGGCGCCTTGAGAGGGAGCCTGAATTCCCCAAGCTAAGGTTCTGGGAGTGGCCTTTAAGATATATAACAAGAGAGATGAGAAGGCCCAGAAGCAGAAAAATCAGATGTTCCCTCAAGCTGTCCATCCAGCCTCAGCATCTGTCCCGGATTCCATTGTCCTAGAAGGGTTCCTCAAGAACACCTGGACCCTGTTTTAAATGTGGTCAGATGGGTCTCTGGGCTTGTACATGTCCCAAGCCTTAGGACCATTCCCTATACCATCTGCCAGTGCCTTCCCATTACCCCCTTCCAAGGTGGACTCTACTGTCTGGGATGTTTCCAGTCCTTCTATTGCCTCACACCATGAGCCCATTAACATCCATCTCAAAGCCCCCCTCCATTTTCTGGCCCAATCAAAATACCTGCTCTCTCTCCTTGCTGTTGCTATTCCTCTCTTTTTGCAGAGCAGCCTCGTCAGGCTCCTAACAATAAACCCACTTCTTAGCCCAGGTGTGTGTATGTGATTAGTTGTATACCACTTTTCTTTCATTGATGCCAGTGACTTGATCACATTCTCCCATGAGCTTTGCTCTCCCCTCCAGGGATTTGAGCTGCTTTGGGATCCTGGCCTGAGGGATTCTGGCCATAACAATTACCACACACCTTCTTCCATTCACTTAGCCTTTTCTTTATCCACATTCCAGCCTCATTTGGGTAAGTGACTTTGACCTTCCACTCCCCTCCTCCTCACATGTCTCTCACCCATCCCTTCCCCTTGGTGAGTTAACACCCACTCTCCATGAGGAACTCCTAATCCTGGTGAGTTCACTCTTTGGTCTTGGTTCTCAGCTCCTCAGCAGAGCTTATGAAAGCCCTGGCCAAGCAGCCAAGACTCTCTATGGGCAAAGCCCAGGACTAGGAAAGTAGTGGGTAACTCCCTTCTCTCAGTTCCATACTCCAACTCACCGTGGAGATCTCCCAAATCCCATCTGAAGGTCCCATTGACCAATTCAACCTTTCAATCTTCATAATTTTTATGAGCATTTAGGAAAATGGAAGAAAATCTCTTATGTGCAGGCTTTCTCCTTTCTCCAGTCTAAGCCTTCCTTTGCTCCTCTTGCTCCTCATCCCAGGTTCTCCTTGCCACTAAAGCTCTGGATTCCTCCAAAGACCCTACTTCTAGACAACAAGGGATCCAGAACTCTTCAGTATTGTAAAGCCCTAGGTAGCAATATCTCTGGCCAAAACGACACTGAAGCTAACATTGAAATACAAAGGACAGACTCTGCAGGCTTCATAAGAGGCCTAAGGAATAAAAAAGAAAAAAAAAAGTGTCAATTTAACTTTAACTTTTCCCTTGGCTACAGTAGAAGATTGACTTCAAACTCATATATATATATATATATATATATATATATATATATATATCCCTGATCTCCCATGACCCTTTTAACTCTATGTGGCTGAAAAACAGGGGTTTGCTCTAGGGGTTCTCAGACACATGCTGGGGTTAATCTGTGGCTTATTTATCAAAGGGTCTTGGCCCTACTGTTCTGGGGTCAAGGACCTACCAACGTTGGCCAAAACCTCTCTACTTATTAAGAAGTCAAAGAAACTCACCTTTGGGGACCCACTCACCATCCTGGCTCCTATCACCTAAAGGAACTCCTCACCTACAAGTACTTACATTCATTACCCACCTTTTATCTCTATAGGTTTCCCTGGTGGAAGATCCCAGTCTCACTTTCCACACTTGCTCACCTTTAAACCCTGTTACTCTCCTCCCTGCTCCTAAGGACTCTTCCACCTCTTCTCTTCTTACCCATTCATGCATTGAAACTCTGGAGGAGTTTCTTTCACATTTTCCCACATATAGGAAGGCCTCTTGTTACAGGCAACATACATATGGTTCACAGATGGCCCCTCTTTCCTTCAGGAGGGAGTTCTTTGGGCAGGGTATGCTCTAGTTTCTCTAACCTTGGTAGTGGAAGTGACTCCCCTCCCCAATAATACATCCAATCAGCAGTCTGAACTTGTTGCCCTTATCAGAGACTTCACTTTGGCAAAGGGAGCCTCCCTCAATGTCTACACTGATTCTAAATGCAATTTCCACATACTTCTCTCTCACTCTGCTATTTGGAAGAAGCACGAATTCCTTACCACCAAGGGAACTTCAGTTACTAATGCCCCCTTTATCTTTGATCTCCTTTATGTCTCAAAGCTTCCCACTGCCATTGGAACTGTAGGATGCCAGCTAAGTAACCCCCTTCTCCAGTGGGCACTTCCTTTCCTGACCTCTCTCCTTGTCACAGGCCTTTTGCTAATGCTTGCCTTCTGAGTCATCAGATTGATTCAAGACCAGATTCAAAGGATATCTAACCAAATCATGAACCAGCTTCTGTTTCAACCCCTCACCAAAATTGGGCCATCTGGAGTCAGCATCACCTGGCACCTTCTGATCATCACCATTGCCTCAATGACACCCAGCACCCCTAACAAGGGTCCAGATGCTGCTCCTTCCCAGCAGGAAGAAGCTACAGAAGATTGATATATGCCCCTGTTCCTTAAGAGGCCCAGTAACAAACAAAATGGTGGGGGACATAAGGTCCTTGCTTAACATCTGGATGGCCACCTTAAGTGACAGCTACCATTTTTATGAAAAAGATTTTACTTTCCAGCCTGAGGACCATTCTGAGAAAGGTCCATCACTCTCTCACAACAACCCCACCCTTTACCACTGCATTAGTACCCACTGGCCTCTAATCCCTAAACCTGCTTCATAAAAGTTCCAGAACTCAAGCCTGTGTTGCCTCTCTCTGTCCATGGAAAGATGGCCTTAATTTATCAGCTCTGACAAATAAAAATAAACTCTCTTGTGAATCTCTGCCTGGTCTCCATCTTTCATTTCTGGCTTGCTCATCTCTGGGTTCCTTGCTTTCCTTTCAATGTGATTATACGAAATCAACTTATGTGATCAAACACAGAGAACAGAATTGATGTTGGGCAGAAAAACTTTGTTAATTATTAGTTTTATTAAAGGGAATTATAAAATGTACCATATATATTTTAATTTACCTTTTTAATGATAAAAGATAAGGCTCTTTAATATCCAAAGGCTACCCCATGAAGTGTTCAGTGCAGTCAGTAAGTGTGGAAGTTCAGAGAAGGGTGAGATAACTGGAGTGGCTAAAAGCATAATCTGCATCTTCTGAAGAAATTCAGTTTTTTATAAGGACAATAATACTAGCAGGTTGATTATACTGAACCTTAGTGAAAGTGAGATTAAAGAGAGATTGCAAAGTTTCTGTTAAATAATGACAGCAGAGAGGCTTTGGGTGGTTGTGTATATTTTACATAGAACAAAAGCCCTGACCAAGGGAAATTGGTGCTTGGAGTCCCTCCTGTGTCCCAGGGCCTAACCACTTCAGCACTGGTGATCTATGAGTGATTGTTTCCTGCAGCCTCCCAAAGCAAAAGTTTTCAAATTTTAAAATTTTTCCAATCTGATAGCTGAGAAATGATTTCTCAGACAAGTACAAATTTGCATTTTTTATTACATGTGAGACAAAAAATACCCAAATATTTAGGGGTCAGTTTACCTCTTCATTATTTAATTTTACTTTCACTTTTCATATTTTTCTCATTTGGTTCTTCCTCCTCAGTGTGACATATTTGCATATATATTGCAAATTGCATACCTTTAGTTGTGATATCTGTAATAGACATCTTCTCTTTTATTACTTGTCTTGAATTTGTTTATTGTGATTTTCACCAAGCTGTTTTTATTTGTTTAGATGTTGTAAAATTTATCAATCTTAGATTGCTTTTGTTTTCTGAATTATACTTGGAAAGTTTTTCTTTTGGTCAAGTTGTAGAGAAACTTTCCCTTCCTTTCTTAGGACTCGCAACTTTGTGTTGTTGAATAATTTTATTGGTCAACATACTGAGAAACCAGCCTCTACCTCAGAGCAAAGCCTGTCCAAGGAAGGGGGCATGACCTTTTTCCTTGGAAAGACCCATAGAGCACTCCTAGGCACATACCCACCCTGCTGAGTTGTTTATCTACAAATAGCAGGAGAGGTCTGCTGTGCCAGGTGTCCCTGACTCAGTCAGGCTGGGGTGGGGGAACCCATAGCAACCCCCTAGCAACTACCAATCAGCATGAGACAGGGAAAATACCTGGGATGCCAGATGACCCTCCCAGTAGTTTATGGTGGTTGATAACATGTTGGGAAACCATGTAGTACTCCCCTCCTGGCTTAAACCAATTAGTTCAAATGAATCCCCCTCTTGTACTAACCAATCACCCTTATCCAACTTGTTCCCCCCAGTGAATGTGCTAATCATGTCTTAGAGTTGTTATATGATTTTCCTGAGGTGTGTGATGATTTGCTAAGAAATGCTATGATGTATGTGAAGTCCCTGCCTTCCCCAAAGAGTGTATAAAACTACTGCAAACCCTGGGGGCCTCTCAGTGCAATCAGCTGCTGTGTGCGTGCAGAGGACTGAGCTAGCTCAAAATAAGCACCTCCTTGCTGCTTACATCGACCTTGGTTTCTGGTGGTCTTTTGGAGGTCCTGAATTCGAGCATAACAATACAATATCAAACCATTTGTTTGAGTATAATTTTGTATATTTTAGCAATAATATTTTCCTATTTTTTACAAATTTTTATTTAACTTTGAATGAATTGAAGTTAATATTTATCTTATAACATTAATACATTTATCTTGTAAAATGTGAGAATTCAGTATGTCATTATCTTTTGACTTGAAAATAAAGTTTATGCTACCATTTTATCCTGTGCTGGGGTAAATTTTTATTTATGTAAAAAGTGTGAATTATTATAATTTAGCTTTACATCCTACTGCACAGTTAAATTCATCATTTTTAAAAAATTTTATCATTGGTTCTTTATAGCTTTTAATTGTATTATCTTTTTTGAAATGAGATAATTTTTCTACCAATTTAATTTTATAATTGATTTTTTCTTATTTATTTGGATAGGCTAAGGTAGTGAGGAAATATTATTCAATGTATAATGAATGTGTGTGTGTGTGTGTAATATATATATATATAATACATTTAAAAGGTTTTATTCTCATTGATTTCCTAGTAGTTACTATATCATTTTTGTGTGTATGTGTGTTGAAAAAAGTTGTGTGTCATTTTCAGACAATACTTTCAAAGCCAAACTAACTCTCATCTGTAACCAGAAAAAAGAAGAGAAAATCAAAAAGAAAAGCAAGACAAAGAAGAATTGGAGGAAGAGGAAGATAGGGGAGAGAAGAAGGAAGACGAGGAGGAAGAGGAGGGGGAGGAGGAAGGAAATGAAGTTTGACTTGCTGTTTCTTTGCTCAGCTGCCCTGGTTCTGATCTTCCTCTCTACACTTGCAGCCATCAGACCATGGCTCTCCAGTGATTACTGTATCTGGGCCAGCAACCCATGTCATACTTTGTCTTCTTGATTTCTGGCTTTTCTCATCTTTCTACATATTATTTCCCCTTCAATGTAGCTTCCCACACTGATTATATTGTAGGTCATGATCAAAAACAATTTCATCATCTCTAAAATCTTTCCTGAATATCCTACTTTAAAAACATCTCTTCCTATCTTTATAAAAGCTCATGGATCTGCTTTCCCTCTGCTTCAGATCTTTAACCCCCTGCAGTTCCAATACATTAACCTCATTAATCAATCACAGTCCTCTAACACCCTCCTGTCTTTATTCTCTCTGCCCAGCCTAGATTTTTAGTCCAATGTTGTCAGTGAAGCCCTTGAAAATACCTTCTTCTCTCTTGCACATTCTCTTCTTATATTTTGTCTCTCTGAAAAACTGCATGTTTGGTTGTGCTAAATGATCTATATTCCTCTTGGTACCCATGAAGCTTAATGTTAATGGAAAAGAAAAATCACACCAACAATCCAATTGACTTAAGTGTAAATCCATGGTCACAAACTACAAATGGGCACTCATAACTTACCCTAAAACCTACCACACTTCTTTAGTGAGATCAGCTTTTTATTCTCAAAAATGTCTATTTCATATTTAATCCTCTCTTCTTATACTATTGACATCTGTTAATGCATCCTCAAACCCAACTGATTGTTTTCCTTCCAAAGAAAATGAATGTCATCGTATAGAAACTCTAATCCCTCAATGTGCAAATCTATAAATTATTTGCACATTTATTTATCTTTCATATTGTCAAATAAAACACAAATCTGACTTAGATAATGGGAGACTTATTGCAAAAAAAAAAAAAAGGTTAATGTGATAAATGGAATGGAGACTTGTACAGGGAGTGTTCAGAATGAAATCCACAAACATCTGAAAGGTGAGATAATGGAATTTTCTTTTAGACGGGCTAANAGAGAGAGAGAGAGAATTTTAATATTTAATTTTTAGTTTACGGCAGACACAACATCTTTGTTTGTATGTGGTGCTGAGGATGGAACCTGGGCCGCACGCCTGCCAGGCGAGCGTGCTACCGTTTGAGCAACATCCCCAGCCCTAGTGCCTTGCTTTTGATGGGTTTTCTTTGATTTTGTAATTCTCTAGCCTCAGCCTCCCAAGCCACTGGGATTACAGGCATGGACCATCATGTCCCACTTATAAATGTTTTTAAAAAGGTATTTATTCCTATTTTCTTTTGGAATTCTTAAGAATCACCATTGAGTTTTATCAAAGGACTTTCATTATCTATGTAGATAATCATTTTTCTTTTTTTTTTTTACCAAGAGTTGTAGATTTATGGTTTTGGATTCCTTAATACTGTACTAACCTTGATGTTCTTGAATAACTCTGCTGATTATAACATATGACTTGATTTTCATGACATTGGATTTGTGAATGAATATTTTACTTAGTACTTTCACATCTATAACTGGAAGGGAACTGTGGTTATGGATATCGAGTTAGGTCATTCAAATGACAGCAAACAGGCTATTTACTCAGTGGTTGCTATAGCAAAGGAATCAGACACTGTAATGTGTGCTTGGCAAAGACTCCAAAGGAGATAGAGGAATGAGAAAGTTTTATGGTGAGGCAGGAAGTCTTCAGATGTGCTCTTAGTAGAAGTTGTTGGCAAGGGGAAGATGGAGATAAGCTAACTAGAAGGGGTGCATTTCATATTATCACTTTGAAGAGTTTCCATGGGTTCTTTTGTTTGTTTTTGTTTTGTTTGTTTTGCTGATATGGACTAGGCCAGTTATTAAAATTGACTTTTCTTTAATTAATTCACCAAGGTAAATGCAATAAAGTGTGTTATGTGCAATCCACAGATGCTTTAATATGGTAATCATCCTCATTCTTCTTTCTGTTGTAGAAAAACCAGCCAATTGTTGTATGAGGCTTAATGCATAGAATCAGATTTCAGCTTCTCTGTCATTTACATGCCAGTCCTATTGTCACTTGCTCTGCAGTGTCTCTTTTCACAGTTTCTTCTGTTGACTCTTCCCATTGCCCCTATAGTGGGTGAATGGCCACCCTTACACTGCCATATTTTGCTCGTTATGGAGGCTGATTCTCTTACCTTCTCTCTATTTTCTATTCCATAGATCACAGACACTTGCATTTTTAAAAAATTTCCTTGTATTTTTTTTTTTTATTTTTACTTATTGACTGCAATGATGGTACTCATCTGTATTAATTTCATTTTCCTGACATGGCTGTTCTGGCTGAAACACTACTTGAGAAACTGCAGCCCCTCAGAAGACACAGACAGGTTTAGTTACCTGGAGAAACATCTGGGAATAGACCCTCCCCCTCCTTTTTTTAAATAACTTTATTCCTTATACACTAACAGTCTTCCCCATCTTGATGCAGGTTTAACAAATTATTTGTAAAATGATGACTCTTCTCACTTTTCATTTCTACCGACCTAGATAGATTCTTCCAACAAGAATTATACTCTGTAACAGTCAGTTTAGTGAAGCTGATGAATCACTTCCAAATCCAACAGTGCATTTAGTGTATTCAAGAGCTCACATTGTCTGGTGTGCCTTGGAGAATCCCTCACAGCTTTTACCTTCAACTCTGAAAAAGAATTGATTCTAAAAGATTTACAGAAAACAGATCCTTATGGGTAAGACTAGTATTAACAATATAAAAAATAAGTCTGTAAAATATTTTAAATAGCAGTTTACTATTTTTTCAAAGAAAATAAATTTGAAATAACTGTCTCACATAAAATACCGAAACAGCAAAAAATTGTGAGGGCAAGAGTATAGTAAAGATATTTTGAATTCAGCTTTGATATTGACTTGAAATATTTACTTTGTGAGATAAAGTTTGCTGAACAGTGTAGCCCATCACTTTCTGGCTTTTTTTCATCACCAGGCCTTAAAATTCAGCCTTCTTTTCTCCCCTTTTTTCACTCTCGTAATCCTAGAAGTTTCCTCATTATTGTCTGTACTTTCAGTTCAATTTCCTTCTGTGTTAGAGTTCATAAGAAGAAATACATTTGCCCCTTTTTTAAATTTTTAGGTTTATAACAAATAATAAAATCTATAAATATAAGATGATCTCAAATCACATAATTGTGGTGAAGTCTCCAGTTTATTATTATTTAATATGTTTGACATGGTACCTAAATGATTACCTTGAATTTCTGCTGATTATTTTATTTGTTCCTGTAGAATTACTTCCTGATCATTTGTTAAATGCCAGGCTTGGGCTTTGTTCATAGGAAACACAAATAGATCCTTAATGTCTTTTGGTTTACAGGTTAAGGTGAAGTTAGAAATTAATCAAATATCTGGTTTTGTGAACCACACTGGAAACTTTTTTGAAAATATCTTAGAGTATTTATTTGTCCATCTTACTGGCTCTTTTAAAATGGAGAATGTAATGGGTTTCCTTTGACTTCATACAGGTTATTTTTGTTTGTGAAAATACTCATGTGATGCTACCATGCAAAAAGATTCTTACAAACACAGCCGCAAAACTCAGATTGTGGTAGCATTATCTCCACCCTAAGCCTAAAAAAATTGACAGAGATGTTAATTTCCTTAAATTCACATTATTTATGCCATAATTTGTCAAGCTAGGAAAAGTTGCATTATATCAAAATTGCTTAGTTCTTAATTGGAGCTCTTTGTCATACAACTCTGTTTTGCATTGACCATCAAATACTCTAAAGTTACTAAATGCAGAATTTATTTCTCACAGGTTTATTCCCCTGGAAGGACAATAGAGCAGATCTGAAATAATAGGTTTGATTGGTTATTCCCTCTCACACTTTAAGCAAGAAACACTGTCATGTTTTCAAGAGAATAGAGACTAGTCACAGGTTGCAGTGGAAAGTTTAAAACATTACTACATATGCATGATGTATACAAAAATCTTCAATTGATAGATATTTAAATTTACTACAATCTTGTTTTGTCATTATCTAGCATACTTGCAAGTATAAGCAAATGTTTATTTAATACAGATTAGCTACTTACATGCACAATATCAATTCTCTATTTAGCCAGGGATCGAGGACATCAACTAACACAAATATTGTTAAATATATTTAGTTTTGTTAACTGCTTTGGTAAAAACAAAGGGTTAAAAGTTATGGTGTTTATTGTATGAGAGAAGCATTTATAATTTTTTGTAATATTTTCTTTCATTGGGTAACATTAGTAGGTTGCTTGATTATGCAGGGGCTGTATCTTCTAGAAATATTTTTTGACAAATCGCTTTGCATCTCAGAGTTAAAGACAACAAATAATCTCTTAACATAAGAAATTACTAAGATGAGGAATAATGTAATTGCATTTATTGCTTTATTAACTAAGAAAAGAAATGCAATTGTAGACACAGAAAATAAAAAAGCATTCACTTAGCAATTCAGAATTTTTCTCCTATTAAAAGTTTCTCTGAAACAATTCTGCCTTTAGCAATCATTTCCCAGCCTCTACATTTAAGCAAATCTTAGCAAAAATGTAAATCTATCTATTTTAAATTTTTACATAACTATTCATTTTAATGGTTTCTAGAAAAAAAGAATACCAAAGAATTCAAATGAGACTACTCTGAAAAAGAATTGATTCTAAAAGATTCACAGAAAATAAATTCTTATGGGTAAAACTAGTATTAACAATATAAAAAATAAGTCTGTAAAATATTTTATATAGCAGTTTACTATTTCTTCAAAGAAAATAAATTTGAAATAACTGTCTCACAAAAAAATACCGAAACAGCAAAAAAATTGTGAGGGCAAGAGTATAGCAGATATTTTGAATTCAGCTTTGATATTGACATGAAATATTTACTTTGTGGAAATAAAATTTGCCGAACAGTGTTTTGTTTTTCAGAATGTTTACAATTAATGACTAAGAGATATTGGGCATTTCATTCATGTTCAATCATTTAACTACTGAATTTCACCAATAAAATTGTTTTCAAATTTACTCATTAGCAGCAGCCAATTTTATAGCATTTATGTTACCAATAAATAGTCAGCTCTGTTTATCTCAAGTTTAATAATAATAAATGATATAATCTAGTTGTTGATAAAAATTCCCAGTGTAAGCAGTGCAGAATGTTCTGAATGAGAAATTGGCCTATGCCAGGTCAGCACCTGGACTCCAGGTTCCTGGCCATCTTCCTGTGGACCTAGAACCAAGAGATACCCAAAGACCCAGTATCAAGTTCATTCACCTGGTCTGAGAAAAAAAAAAAAAGATACAGGATCACACTGGTGGACCTGGGCCCTGGGACAACTCCTTATGTATCAGATGCCAGGCACATCTCAAATTAGTCCAAGTACCAGGTGAATCAACACTTTAAATCAGTATCAAGTCCACCTACAGATTGTACCAGTTGAATCATTACACATTCAGTGAGATACAGGAGAACACAGAAACTAAATGAAACCAGAAAAACAATGCAAAAGCAAAATCAGAATTTCATCCAAAATAGAAAGTATAAAAAATGAATTAAACAAATTCTTGGGATTGAAGAATACAATAACTGACCTGACATTTTTTTCACAGAAAACTTCAAAGCAACCTAGATCAGACAGAACAAAGAATCATTGAACTTGAAGACAAGTCAGCTGAAATTATTCAGTGAGAAGAACTAAAAGAAAAAGTAGAGTGAAGAAAAACAGGTCTTATGGGGTATCATCAAATGAACAAAAATACACATTATAAGTTATAGAAGGAAAATAATAGAGGGAAGATTCATCAGTTTTATTTAAAGAAATAATGACAAAAAAACCTCCCTGAATGAGTTAAATTAACATCAAGATTCATAAAAATCGAAAGAACTCCAAATAGATAAAACATAAAGAAATCTTCACCATGACACCATGTAATCAAATTATCAAAAGTCAAAGATAAAAAAAAATTTCACAACAACCAGAGAAAAGCAACTTGTTACATAAATGGTAGCCTACCTAAAACTATTAATGGATTTCTCCACAGGAAACTTAAAAGTTAGGGAATGAGCTGTTATATTCAAAGTGTTAAGAGAAGAAAAATAAAACAACTTCTATCCATCAATATTATATGTGGAAAAATTATCTTTGGAAATGACAGAAATTTTCCCCAGCAAAGAAAATCTGAAAAATTTCATTAAAAGTATTAAAAATTATTATAGCCACAATAATTTAATGGACATTTAAACTCAAATATATAAATACTAATATCAATAACAAAAACGGCGAGATTTAAAGTGTAGAATTTTGTTTTTATCAGATTAAAATAGATTCTTAGGGCTGGGGTTGTGGCTCAGTGGGAGAGCACTCGCCTAGCATGTGTGAGGCCCTGGGTTCGATCCTCAGCACCACATAAAGATAAATAAATAAAGGTATTATGTCCATCTACAACTAAAAATGTTTTTAAAATTAGATTATTATAACTATGTTTTATGCAAGTCTTATATTAATCACAAAGAGAAAACCTATAGTAGTTGCCCCAAAGACAAAATTTCAAAACATACCATTTAAAAAAATATATTATCTGGGCTGGGGTTGTGGCTCAAGCAGTAGCACGCTTCAACTGGCATGAGTGCAGCCTGGGTTTGATCCTCAGCACCACATACAAACAAAGATGCTGTGTCAGCTGAAAACTAAAAAATAAATATTGAAATTCTCTCTCTCTCTCTCTCTCTCTCTCTCTCTCTCTATCTCTTTAAAAAAAATATATCATCAAATTATAGAGAGCAAGAGAAAATGGAGCATAGGAACTGCAAAAACATACAGAACTCACAAAATAGACTTTGTTATTTATATCATTAAAAATAGACTTTTTGTCAAAAACGGTCACAAAAATCCAAGAAAGTCATTATGTAATGAAAAAGGCATCATTTCCTTAAGATAACATAATAATTATAAGTAATTTTTTGCCTGTTCGGAGCTTAATATTAGAAGCAAATACTAATATATGTAAAAGGAGAAAGAGACAACACAATAATAGTAGGGAACTTCAATACCTTTCTTCAACAATGGGTAGATCATTAAACCAGGCAAAGAGCATTTTAACAACACTGTAGATAAGTTGACCTAAAATAAATATATAAAATGCATATTATTTTCAAGTACACAGAGAAAATTTCCTGGAAAAGATCATATGTGAGGCCACAAAACAGATCTTATCAACTTTAGGAAGACTAAAATCATCTTTCCAAACCAAAATAATATGCAAATAGAAATCAATAAGAGTATGAAAATTTGAACTAGTCACAAATGTGTGAAAATTAGGCAACACATTCCTGAATAACCAATCAGTCTCAGAAAAAAAAAATCAAAAGAGAATTTTAAAAAATCTCAAGACAGTCTAAAATAGAAACACAACATTACACAAAATATGAGATGCAGAAGAATCAGTTTTAAGAGAGAAATTTATAGTTTGAAATAACAAGATCATTGCATTTGCAGGGAAATGTATGGCATTAGAGCAGATTATGCTAAATTAGCCAATCCCTAAAAAATAAATGCAGAATGTTTTCTCTGATATAAGGGGGGTGACTCAAAATAGGGTAGGAAGGAAGAGCATGAGAAGAAGATTACCACTAAATAGGGAAGAGAGGTGGGAGGGAATGGGAGGGAGAAAGGGAATTAACCTGAAAACAAAGCCAGAACATAACAGGTCAAGGAAAGAAAATTAAAGACCAATATCTCTGATGGATACACCTGCAAAAGTTCCAAACAAATTAGTAACTAAACAAATTCAACAACACAGTAAAATGATCACACACTATGACCAAGTGGGATTTACCCTTGAAATTCAAGGATGTTTCAGCATATGTAAATCAACAAATATAATACATCACATTAATATTAATGGATGATATAAATCATATGATTATCTCCCTGGATACAGAAAAAAATATATGATATAATTTAATATACTTTCATGATATTAAAAAACTCTCAAAAAGGCAGATATAGAAGGAATGTATCTGAACACAATAAAGGTACTATATAACAACCTAATACCATAACCTACTGTGAAAATTTGAAAGGATCAGGAATAAGACAAGAATGCTCACTATTGCCACTTCTATAGAAAACATGCAAATGTTCTATGGGTACATGAAAAAATGTTTAACATCATTAATTATCAGTGAAATTTAAATCTATACCACAAAGAGATATTATTCACTCCTACTGAAATGACTGTTATAAAAATATAAATTTTGTTCTGAAAGATGCTGAGAAAAGGAAACTTTTGTACATTGTTGGCAGGAAAATGTTTGTATTTCTTCTTCAATTCTTAGAATTTTAGTGAGCATTCCCTTTTGTACCTAACTTCATTTTGCAATGTTGCATTCATCTTGATAGTGATTCCACTTATATTAACTTTGCTCACCCCAAATCTGAATGTGGTCTTAATCTTGGCCTGTTGGAAACCTCCAATTTTATGTTCCACAATCTCTTACACTTGGTAAGAACATGTCAAACTTCCCTCAGCTTCAAAACTTAAATTGTCCTGTGTTTATTATCTTATTGATTAAATTGATGATATACCTTTTGACCCTCTCTACTCAGATTAAAGGTCCCCTCTACCTTAGAGTTTACAGAGCAAGATAAGTGAGCTGAGCTACTTTCTTCTCCTTTAAGTTCTCATACCAATGTTCTTATTCTCTTAAACTTTATTCATATTTTTGTTTGTGCATTTTCCTCCTTAGAACTTCCGTTCTTAAAGTCCTTATTAGATTCTCTGTTTTATAATACCTTTGAGCACAAGTCCTAACTCTAAGTTGATACCAATACTTTAATTATGAAAAGAATGTTGAAAGTTTTCTCTTAACTGAAAGAAGATTTAAAATGTTGAAATAGTGTTTTTTTTATGTATTACAATTCTTATTACACATATAGAGCACAATTTTTCGTATTTCTGTGTATAAAGTATGTTCACGCCAATTTATGCCTTTATATATGTACTTTGTTTTTTTGTATTACAATTCTTAATACACATATATACCACAATTTTTCATATCTGTTTGTATATAAAGTATGTTGACACCCAATTCAAGTCTTCATACATACACTTTGTATACTGATGTCCATCACATTCCACCATCCTTGCTAATCCCCTGCCCCATCCCTTGTGTTATTCATTTTATGTAAAATTCTTATTAATTTGAAAAAACTATATCAATTATGTTCATCAGAGTAAGAGAAGAATCTATTATGGATCTTTTTATCTCAGAAAATTTCATTTATTTTCTTGTCAATAAAAATTCAATAATTATTTGTTGATTTAAATTAAGGTATGTATTTAGATTTTGGTTTCTGTTGAGTAGGAGGTTTTATTTATTTTGTGATTCTAAAGGTATTAATGACTAAAAAATGTCAACACTTCGGAACACACAAGAAAAGTTTAATTAATGGGAGATGTTTGTGAGAAATTTAAAATAAAAGTGTGAATGCAGGTCATTTTATGTTTAGCAATACTATTTTAGAAGGCAGATAAGTAGCATTTTTCAGCTTTCAAGTAAACTCGAAGGGCTTATTCTAGATAAAAAATTATAAGATTGGTCACTGTGGTTTTATATCATTCATTACTTCTCTAACCTCCTTTGTCTATCTACAAATTTCATTTGGTGGAGTCTGTCCTCACCTAGTCCCAGTACCCACCTTGTGGACTCTGAGGTTGAACACTTTGCCTTCTTTTCCCTGTTGTTGAACACTATGTTCCAATGCTCATCAGCATTCTGTTAATTCTGGGAACCACAGAGTAAGCTGAGGATTATTACCTTTAGGTTGTTGGTTACATAGTTTAGTTATTGTGAATTGACCTGCTATTAACTGATGTGACTGAATCACTGTAGTACACTGATTTTAAGTCCTTAGTTGTCCTTCAATAGATGAATGGATAAAGAAACAAAAAGAAAATGTGGTATATATATTCGATGGTATATTACTTAGCTTTAGAAAAGAATGAAATTATGGCATTTTCTGGTAAATGGATGGAGCTGGAAAATATCATGCTAAATGAAGTAAGCCAATCCCAAAATACCAAAGGCCAAATGTTTTCTCTAATATGTGGATGTTAATTCACAATAAGGGGGATGTCACTAAGGAAGAGTAGAGTTACTTCATATTAGGTAGAGAGGAGTTACTTCATATTAGGTAGAGAGGAGTGAGGGGAGGGGAGAGGATATGGGGATAGGAAAAATAGCAGAATGAAACAGACATTATTACCTTATACACATATATGAATGCATGACCAATGTGATTCTACAACATGTCCAATCAGGAAAATGAGAAATTATACCCCATTTATGTATGTATATCAAAAAAATTTATGTATGTATATCAAAGTACATCAATGTATTCTACTGTCATGTATAACTAATTAAAACAACTTTTTAAAAAATTAAAAAATTATTACCATTAAAGAAAAAGAAAAGAGGAAAGAGTAGTAAGAAAATTTCAGAAACTATGAAAAGGTGAATTTGTCAGAAAATTTTTGAGGAAATATGATACTTTAAAGGGTTTTAAAACTGTCATTCTTTTACTAACTGTAGCAAAGAATTTACTATGTGCCTGCATTGTCCTATGTATTTCATAACCATTCACATGTATTCTAACAACCTGTGAAGTAGGCATTGTTATTATATCAATTTTATGGATGAATAACCTGGAACATAGATTGAGAAACTTTTTCAAGGGTGCATATCTTGTAACTGACAGAACTGACTCAAATCAGGGCAAGTGGAACCCAGAGTGCATGTTCTTAACCACTTCACTATCAAGGAATATGCTGCTGAGATTTCTTTGCCAGTCATATCAGTCAATATGGATACAGAGACTGATTCCACATTTTCTCTGGGGAAACTGACATTGAAATTAGTAACAGTAAAGGTAAGTGCTTCATCCACTGATTCTCCCTATATTTGCTTGTTGATGCATTTTTATCTTAATTCATGGTGATAAGAGCCCTCCCAGAGCAAAGGACTCTCTCTTCCAAGACAATGGGAAGGTGACAAGGCACACTCAGTACCTATGTGCAATTGTCACAACTCTGTAGTATAGGATGCCCAATCAGAATTTATGTTACCAGCTGGGCGCAGTGGTGCTTGCCTGTAGTCCCAGTAAATGGGGAGGCTGAGGCAGGAGAATTGTGAGTTCAAACCCAGTCTCAGCAACTTAGCAAGGCCCTAAGCAACTCAGCAAAACCCCATCTTAAAGGTTGGAGATGTGGTGCAGTGATTAAGAACCCCTGGTTTCTACCCCTGATACTAAAAAGAAAAAGAAATGTATGAAGAATGTATGTTACAAAGGGATTAACATAGACAGGGGAAACTAACAGAGATTATATAAAGCAACAACCCTTCACCAAGCTCACTGAGCTCTGGCTCAGCCTTTAGATGCAAAACCCATGGGCTATTGCTGGAACTAACAAATGCTTCTTCCTGGATGAAAGCCTTGGTGTCCCATCTCTCTGTGCAAGAATCCTGCAACAACATCACAAATTAAAACTTTTTTTTTCTAACAATATAGATAACAATGCTAAATTTTAAAATTTGAAAAATTCACAATCCCCTACCACGCACCAAAAATTTCAAGTTTTTCCGATCTTTCCCTAATTAATGAATTTTTACTTTCTTGAATGAAAATGAATAACTTTGTGTTACTTTTTATCACTGCCTAAAATGTCATGTGGACTATGTATCCTAATACCTTTACTTATCATCTCATATTTAACACTTAGGTTGGTACTAATTTTCCACAATTAAAAATAATGCACCTCCAATAAAGTATTAATCTCTAGAATATATAAATAACTCAAAAACTTAACACCCCAAAAATAAATAACCCAATCAATAAATGGGCTAAGGAACTGAACAGACACTTCACAGAAGAAGAAATACAATTGATCAACAAACATATGAAAAAGTGTTCAACATCTCTAGCAACTAGAGAAATGCAAATCAAAACTACTCTTAAGATTTTATCTCATGCCTGTCAGAATGTCAATCATCAAGAATATAGGCAACAATAAATGTTGGTGAAGACGTGGGGGAAAAGGTACACTCATACATTGCTGGTGGGACTGAAAATTGGTGCAACCACTGTGGAAAGCAGTATGGAGATTCCTCAGAAAATTGGGAATGGAACCACCATTTGACCCAGCTATCTCACTCCTTGGTTTATACCCAAAGGACTTAAAATCAGCATAGTATAGTGACACAGCCACAGTGATGTTTATAGCAGCTCAATTTACAATAGCTAGACTATGGAACCAACCTAGGTGTCCCTCAGTAGATAACTGGATAAAGAAAATGTGGCATATATACTCAATGGAATATTGCTCCGCTTTAAAAAAGAGTAAAATTATGGCATTTGCCAGTAAATGGTTAGAATTGGAGAATATCATGCTAAGCCAATCCCACAAAACTAAAGGTCAATGTTTTCTCTAATATGTAGATGCTAATTCACAATAAGGCAAGAAGCACTAGGGAAAAATAGCAATATCTTAGATTAAGTAGAGGAAATTGATGGGTGGGGAGGTGAGGGGATGTGGGGATAGAAAAGATAGTAGAATGAAACAGACATTATTACTGTATGTATATATGTAACTTCATGACCAATATGATTCTGCTACATGTACACTCAGAAAAATGAGAAATTATATCCCATCTATGAATAATATATTGAAGTGCATAAATGCATTTACTGTCATGTATAACTAAATAAAACAAATTTAAAATTTTTAAAAATAATGATAATGCTTTTACCAAAAGCTCAGTCCTTGTCCTTGAAGCCAATTCAATAACAAGGACATAGTTTCAAGGAAAAGGAAAAAGAAATGTTATTGCTTTGCTAGCAAAGGAGGAACACAGGGAGAACAGAGTTTTGTTTTTGTTTTTGTTTTTAAAAGATCAATCAAGGGCTACATTTCATGTATTCTTTGTCCTAAGTTGTAACTTACTTGATAATTTAAGATATAGTCATTTCTTAGATCTGCTAATGCCATGCCCAAGTTTGGATGATTTCTTTTCCATGGTAAGTACTCAGACAAATAACTCTGCCTAGGATGGAGAAGAAGGATAATTCTGTTTCCCTGAGATCAAGGAGCAGGAGAGATTTAGGGAGGAGAAGGGAGAGAGGAAGATAAAGAAATATGAACCTTTTAAAAATAATTTTCAGTGGCAGAGCAGCAAGGACTATATTCAAAGCATAAAGTGAACCACCTTATAAGTTTATAATTAATATTTCAGTTAATATATATTTCTCACTTTTTGATTACAAATATATATTCTTTTTCTTTCCCACTAAAGAAAATTTTATCAAAAATAACAAGCATTCAGAAATATGAAGAATATAGACACTTATTATGCCCCACCTGATAAAGAATAAGGACCTTGGGTCACTTTCCCTTAATTTTGTCCTCTCTCAGGAGGAAAAAACTTGGAGATGTTATTGCCCATTTTTTTCATAGAAATGGAGAGTAAAAATTGGCAGTGGGGAAAATGTAACAGTGCTCCACTTTATGCTTGGTTGCCCCTCTGCCACTCTGACTTATTTTTAAAAGGCACATGTTTCTTTCTCTTCCTCTCTTTTTCTACCTTCCTAATCTCTTCCCCTCCTTAATCTCAGGGGAAGCAGGATGACCTTTCTTTCCTGTCCTAGGCAGTTATCTGTCCTTGGGCACACATGCAAAACGGGGAAGGAGATAATTCAGATTTGGTGGTGGCACCAGAAGATTTAAGAAATTACTATCTCCCAAATTAATAAGTGAATTACAACCCCAGACAGAGAACACAAGTGGAATGCAGCCTCTGAGTCATCTTTCTAAAAACTCCCTGTTCCCTCTGCTGGGCAGAATCAAAATCTCTGGGACAGGAGTTCCCTGTGTTTCTCCTCTGGGAATGAAAAACCGGCCTCTACCTCAGAGCAAAGCCTGTCCAAGGAAGGGACATGACCTTTGTCCTTGGAAAGACCCACAGGGCACTCCTAGGCATATTCCCACCCTGCTAAGTTGTTTATCTACAAATAACAGAAGAGATCTGCTGCTCCAGGGTACCTGACTCAGTCAGGCTAAGTGGGGATCCATAACAACCCCCTAGCAGCCATCAATTAGCATGAGACAGGGAAATACCTGGGATGCCAGATGACCCTCCCAGTAGTTTATGGTGGTTGATAATGTGTTGGGAAACTATGTAGTTCAGCATGTACACCCCTCTTGGCTTAAACCAATCAGTTCAAAGGAATCCCCCTCTTGTAGTAACCAATCACCCCTACCCAACTTGTTCCTGCCAGTGATTGTGCTAATCATGTTTTAGAGTTGTTGTTTGATTTTCCCGTGGTGTGTGATGATTTGCTAAGAGATGCTATGTTGTATGTGAAGTCCCTGCCTTCCCCAAAGAGTGTATAAAACTGCTGCAAAGCCTGGGCTCGGGCCTCTCAGCGTCACCAGTTGCTGTGTGAGCTGAGGACCAAGCTAGCTCACAATAAACACCTCTTCGCTGCTTACATCGATCTTGTTCTCTGGTGGTCTTTTGGGGGTCCCGAATTTGAGCATAACAAGAGCAAAGCAGTAAAATATCTTTCTTCTTTTTTTTTAATAAATAAATAAAATATTTTTTTCTTATTATTAGGTCTTAATAATGTAAATACCAATGTAATTTTAAAGATTTTTTTAAATGCTACAAAATGGAGAATTAGCGATTTACTCAAATCACAATGCATCAACAAATCTATTTTTCGTTTTAATAAAATATACTGATGATCATATCTCCTTTACCTAGTTATTTGGTGTTTCGTTTTCCTATTACAGGACAAGGAAACAGACTCTCCTACAGTTTTCAGGTAGAGGTGACATCCTGCTCATGTTCAGCTTAAAAAGACCCATTTAACTGTAGGATAATTTTTTTTTAAGTTATCCAGTCTGTAGTCATTTGCAATCATAGAAAAATAATGCAGAGGCTGAAGAGCCCCTCCAGGGATCTCTTAATTTCATTGACAATGCCTCAAATTAAGTGTTCACTTCTATGGCTTATAGAACTATGATAATTCTCCAAAAAGGAAAAAAAAAAAAGGAAAAAGAAAATAATGTATCGTAATGTTAGTCAATCAATTTTAATTCACAGAGTTGATAAGAAGCAAAAGTTGACAGTGTGTATTTAACTTTGAATTTTCTTCCTAATGGTGTTACCTGCAGGAGTCAGGATAGGGTTCATGTTCCATGGAGTCAAAGACTGGACACTGCCAATGCAGAGCTAAGCAAGAGAGCAGGAATTTTATTTAAAAGAAAAGTAAGAGAAAGACTCAGAACAGTAGAGCACGTCCTTTAAGTGTTACAATAGTCTTTCTTTTAAAAGCATGTAAGGATAAAACATAATAAAATGAAATGAAGCAATACAACATGTTTTAATGGGAAACCATAATACAAAAATGCAAATGCTTTCAAACTTATATACAATTTTAGTACAATTTCAATCAAAATAAAAATAAAGGTTACTTTTGGAACTGGATAAAATTCTTTTAAAGTTTTAACCAAGGTAATGAATATCTAAGAATAGATAAGAATATTTTATAAACAGACTGGCCAATGTTTATAAAACATTGGTTTTGCTTTATTAAATGTTAAAACACATGGCCAAGCCTCTGTAATAAAATAGTATGATTTTGGTATGAGATTGCATAAATAGTTTGTTGGAGAAGAATAGAGATTTTAGGAACAAATTAAAGAAGATTTGGAAACTTAATGTACAACCATGGTGTTCTCCCAATTCAAGAATATGGTATTAAATTAGCTCAGAAGAGTATAATTTATTAACTTTTTGCTATATACATTTTTAAAAAACTTTTTTCAAAGTTTTGCATTTTAGTTTTATAATTAAAAAATAAAATAGAGTAATAATTTCAAAAGAAAAATGCTTACAAAGTTTAATAATATGAGAAAATACTTAAATTAAAAAATTCTTAGTAGAATGATTCTAACTATGCAAGGTAAAATAAGACAGATTAAATGATAAATAGTTAAAATATTGGCAATGGTGACTAAGACTGAGCTTTTTCTGCCTTATTTAAAAAATAGAACTGTTATAAGCAGAGTGTACTTCTTTCTTCCCCGGAGAAAACCACTATTCTTAAGTGGGAGTGTATTTTTCTAATGTATACTTATGTATTTTCACCACATATATCTAAATGTATAGTAATTTTCTGTGTTTAAAAGATAATAAGTATGTACCCTTCTGCAACTTGAATTTATAATAATAAAGTAAAATCATTTAAAATATCAAAAAAAAAAATAAAAGCATGTAAGAAGTTGATAAACTCCTGTTGACTGGTTTTTGATATTTAAATTATCCCAGGGTGGGCACAGGCTGGATTATGAATTATGCCCATGCTTTCCTCTAGATGGAAAGTTTTCACCCTGTCTGAGAAATGGGAACTGTTTTTAACATGGTGGAGCCTGTTAAAATGGCTATTCTTAGACTTGTCCTCTAATATTTATTGCCCCTTTCCTACTCTGGAGTGTGATCGCCGATCCTTTTCTATCTCAGTATTATTTCTTGCAACTATCCATGAATCTAAAGGTAACTCATAAAAACCAATTTAACACAAAAATGAGATTGGGGAAGCACAGAGCCTCCATGTGATCTTAGGAAGGGACAAGCTTTAATGCTAAGTAAATGAGACCTTTTGATTCTTCAGTTTCACAAGTTACAAGATTGTTCAATGAAAACAGCTGGAATTCAGAAATAGACTACATGCAAACTCTATAAAGGAAGTCTCTTATAAATGGAGTAAAATTCTTTGTAAATGCTTGTTTTTGACTAAGCATGTTGAAGCACAGATGGTTGAATGAGAAGTTACTATATTTTCAAAGGAGAATCTGTTACACTACATTTAACTGTATCCATAGAGTGAAAACTTTCTCCACTCAAGACCTATACTCAAGTTATTGCCAATGTTCTTCACTCCATTTAGCATCTCTGTGTGTTTGGCATTTTTTGAGTGATCATCATGAACATTTTTAACTGTAAAACATGTTTAAATTATTTTCAGAGATAGATTGGATTAGTTAAACACAATATGATTCAGAATTTGAGAATGGCTACTATCTCCATGCGGCCATATACTGTGAAATAATTCAAGCAGGGACCAGGATACATGCCATGCAGATAAATGTAAAACTGTGTATGTGTGGCCTGCCCTCCTCCCAAAATTTTTCTTGCAATTGAAAATAGAATTTTAGACGAACAGGATGTTGGGTGGGCTAAGTCCCCCACCCCCCCAAACTTGAGGAGATTCTAAACTAAATTTGTAGAGTAAGACCTCTGCACTATCAGAGAATTAAAGATCACAGTAGCTGGCCTATTTTAGTTTCTCCATAATCCTTATTATATGCATGAAAGAAAGCATGGCTCAAATGAAGGATTAGCTTTCTCTGAGCACCGTGATCTAAATTGCCTAGCTGATCAAGAGGGCATAACTATAATGAAGATACTGTATTCTCTGTGTCACTTTTCACAAAGAAGGATTCTACAGCCAAACAAAATCCTGACATTTGTTTCATTTGCTGTCAATTATAAACTGCTTTTGACTCTTCTTGTATTCTTATAATAAATATATTAAAAAGACAAAAATGTAGTAGTTCAATTGTTTGACTTGCTTTTAAATGTTTTTTTGGTATAAACTAGCTAGTGACGTTTATAAAAATTTATATTCCTCATAAGTTACCCTCTAAATATTTGTGTACATGAGACCTGTATTGGACCAAGTTATCTATATCTTAAAATATTGTTAGCTAATTATAATGTGCTGTTACGCCATGACTTTAGCTCTACTTCCAAATGCATTCATTAGTTTAGAAAGGTCATTTGTCATTATATATGTGATTTGACCTGGGGTGCAGTCACTTTCTCCCAAGTGAGTGAATGCAGTTTTTGACTATGTACCTTTGAAATTTACTTTGATTCCATAAAATCAGAAATAGGAGTTATTATATACTAAAATATATCAAACATAAAATACTGAAAAACTTGTGAAAATGACCTTCCAGAGATTAAGGTAAGATGGCTAGTTTAAAAGGTTCTTCTGAAATGTTTCTAAACTTCCTTTTGTGGAACACAATAATATCAAATTCTGGCAGATTTCTGCATCCTTTCATCAATTTTAATAGCCAAACCCTAGGTATATCTGATTCCCATTCCTTCTTCATGGCAAGTAAATCAAGGCAGAGAAAACTAAATTATTTTCCAAGCATATTTATTTAAGTGAATGGAGAAATACAGAAGAGACAGAATGTACAATGCTTTGTTTGTCCCCAAAGTCCTTACTCTGTGTATGTACAAGTATACAGATGTACTTATAAAGTGTGGATTAACATTGTTTTTTAAAGAACGTTGTTCACACTTTAAATCTAATTTCTAATTAAATTATCTTAATTATGTGCTATTTTAATTAAGCCCTACTTAGCTACTTGCAAGCTATCATATTATAAATAGAATGTTTTCTCAGGTGCACAAGGGACACTAGCCTAGGAAGCAAAGGACTTCCCCATCTCCAATGTAATCTCATACTCTCAGTGTGCTCTTCCTCAGAAAAATTAAGTAATTTTTCTCTCTTTTAAAAGAGACCAGCTCTCTTGTCATTTTGAACAAATGTATATTTCCATTAATAATTTAATTAGCAATTTTGAAATTAAACACATTGTATATTTCTTGGAATTATGTAGATCTTTGATCTGATGTTTTCAAATGTTCGTCTATATGAATCTGATTGACATGCAGTATAATGAAAGAAATCTTATTGATTTATACATTCTTTAGAATTTCCAATGAAAAACCACAGGCCTACTCTTAGTATATATATTCAGGCATTTTTGGCAAGTTTCATTGTTGCTGTTGCTATTTTAAATAATCCTATATACAAAAAAAGGTGTAAATAGACAATATATTTAGGTCAAAGTATATATTTTAAGTCAGACTTATTCACTTTTTTTTTCACAACAAAGGTGGTATTTTTGTTAGGTTATGAAAATAAATAAACTCTAGTGTTGAGAGAGTTTGGAAACAAAAGTGAATTTGATAGATTACATGTGTTTAATTATTATGTTTCTATGGTGAGAATAAAAGTGCTAAAATTTAAGAAAAATGTTTTTGTCATTTCCTTTTAAAAATTTATGTGCAGTGCAAGTAACTTTAGATGATCTCTTCTATGACTTCTTTCTATTTTTAAAACACAATTGCTTTACTTCATGTTTGCACTGTTAGACTACTTTCATTAACAGCCAAAGAGGATATTTAGATGCAAAACAAGAGCTTTTCATCATATTCCTTAGTATATGAATAATCTCTTCCTTTGAAATACGTGGAGTTGATTAGATGTCTCTTCTTTCTACTAAATTTAGCCTCCCCTTTTTCTTTTCTTTTCTTTTTTTTTTCTGTTGTTGGTATTTCCAAGAAGTTTTCACAATATTAAATCAGAAGTAAATAAATTAAATGGTAGAGTGAAATGCAGATTTAGAATTTATAGCTCAAGAAGCAAAATGTACTATAAAGGGTCATGAAATTTAAAATGAGTCAAAATAACCTCTGTTAGTAATAAGTTACTAAAACCAAAACCTTAACTTTGAAAATGACAATTATAAAAAGTATTTATTTATGGCAGACTTGAAATATGTTTGATTTCTTAGTACTATAAAGTTCTTACTACATTTTAGGAAAAAATATAGAGATTTTCTTCAAATAATTGTATAGGTAACTACTTATTTATACAAATTGATCAGTTACAACTTAGGGGAGGAAAATGATTTCATATTAGTCTTAACATAAGTCAATATAATTTGGAAGATCTGATGAAATATCCACAATTTGAATTGTGAACATGTGACATTAGCTCCTTAAGTTCTTTTAAGTGACATTTCAGTAGATTTTACCTTCCTCTTTCAACATGTTCTACCACATTAGGGAGCAACAGAATTAGAAAAGATGGAATCATCAGTTGGAAAGGAAAAAATAATTGAATAGCGGATACTAAAGCGACTCTTTTGCCAAGCAGATTTCAGAGAGCTGACATAGTTGAAACAAAATATTTTGACAAGATTTATTAGAAAATGTTGAAACTTTCTAAAAAGGAAATGCCAAAAAACAACAATAACAAAAAGCTCTGATACATTCAGTTTTTGGTTTTGTTGTATTATGATATGAAGACATCACAGGTAGAATATGGTTTATACAATTTTATCCAGTGTGGACAAAGATTGGGGCTACCTCCAGACACACACAGGGAATCTGTCTCAGGGTTTGTACAAAATAAAAAATATTCTCTTGTATTTCTTTTTCTAGAATCAAATCTCTGATTTTTACTAACTTAGTGATGTGCTTCTTTAAGTGGACTCTAATTAGAAAAAAAAATACACACACAAACACACATACACGGAACTATTTCTCTAATTTTTTGTATACCCAGGTTTCAAAAAGGAAAAAAAATAGGGCTCCAATATTCACAGAAAAAAGAGGATAAACACAAGAAATTGGGTACTTTCAAAGTCAACACACTGTTGTAAAACTGGTTAAAAATAGTTACCAAGATGTTAATTAGAAGCCCTCAGAGAATTAGAAAGTATTTCTACTGCCCCAGACAAGAAGGAGCAATCACAGTATGTTGCACACATTAAGGTCAGCAACATACATAGGAATGGCTATTGATGTCTGATAAGCCCCAGTGACTGCTGCAGCCTGAAAGACCAATGGCCTGTACTTGATTCAGCATGGCAAATCCTCTGTGAGTGATTTTCATTGGTATAATTTACTTAGACCCCTACTGGTGAGATTTCTGGGAAATGTAGTTGCTTTTTGTCTACTTCTGTGATATTGGGAAGAAACTGTCAAAGCAAGAATGGTACCAAACAATGTTAAATAGGCAAAAAAGATTTATTTAAGGCAAATGCAATAGAGGAGAAAGACTGGAGCTCAGACTAATTCAATTTGACTTAAACAAATGGCCATATGTATTCTATCACCCTGTGGTGATAGAGAGAACATAGGTCATCTGTATTTACTAATTGGCTTTACCCAAAAGAAAAGTAAACTTTTAATATCTTTGTGAAATAATTTGGTTTTACAACTTCAATGAGTCACCAAAATTAGGGTTCTACCTGACCAGAAAACATGGAACATAAGGGTGAACTCTTCCTTGAAAGTTATATTTCAGAGATAGCCTTTATGTCCTTGGAAAGACATCCTCCCACTTAACAGTCAAGAAGCTTCTAAAACTAATTCCATTGAAAGGCAGATAAAGAATTGTAAATTACAAGTTTTCCTGAAATCTATTTTCTAAGAAATGGTCAAGGTTTTAGAGTCAGGAAGAATTTTGTCTAAAGTTTAGTCATGAGGAGGAATAAAAGTTATTTTCATCAAAAACAAAAAGAGCAAGCATTGAACTGATTCCCACTGTTCATTTAACACACATTACTTGGCATCAGGGGACAGAATTTCTAAGATGTTTTGCAATAAAATTTTGTATGGATTAATTTAAAAAACACACATCAATACAAAACAAACAAGAAATCTAGGGTATTTTTGTATACTTACAACACATATTTAACTGAGCAGAGAATGGTGAAAATAGACACTGACTTTTGGTGTGTTCTTTTTGTGTGAAGGAAGTATTCAAGAAAGCAAATTTTAAAATTGTTCTGTAATTTGGGCTGGGGTTGTGGCTTAGCAGTAGATCGCTCATTTCACATGTTCAAGGCCCTGGGTTCGATACCCAGCACCACATAACAATAAAATAAAGATATCCTGTTCATCTACAACTAAAGAATAAAATATTTTAAAAAAATTGTTCTGTAATTAGACATTGTAACGTATGGTAATTAAAATTTTGCTGATTATCTCTTGGCTATAAACCCTATACAAACTGAATTCAGAATAATAACACAAGAACTCTCTCTCACTACAACATATGTGGTTAAGATACATGGATTAAAAAGCTAACAAAATAGTTCTCATTTCTTACCTTTTTGAATATTTTTCTTCTTATATAATCATTGACAATGAGAATAATCTGAAGTGTACTCAAAATATGCCAAGTGATTAAAATCAGAATCAAAGAGACATGCATTTATTTATACAAATGGAAAATATGGCAATGTTTTTATGAATGCAAATTAGGAATTGGAAACTATGTTTTTCATCTCTAGAACTGTGTAAGCAAATAGGAGTGAAAGCTTGTTAAGATAACACTTTTTCTCTGAGGTAGGAAGAATTCTAAGTTGACATGGGATGAGTTGAACCTTAGTGTAATATACTGCACATGTGCAGAACATGTGACTTCCTTGCACTCAACAGAATATGGAAATGGGGATGGTATACATGTTTACTAAATTAAGACAACAGAGAATTCATGTATTTGAAAACATTAGGTTTTCATTCAACATTCAGTTCCTTTCTACTTGTGAATTAAATTGTGCAATGACAAGGAAGTAAAGATTAAGATTAAAATAAGCATCTTTCCCATCATATTTTCTTATTTTGACATAAAGCTCATGGCTGACTATGCTCAGACTATTATAGAGTATGACACATGTGAGTAGGATACGTACTGTGTTTTCATTTTAGCAGCCATTTAAGTTCTGAATTATTAATAATTATTAGTTGCACTACCAACATCTATTACATAATTAGCAACAATTAATTTTACCTAGATGAACATTTTTAGAAAAAAATTTTTGTGGCTATAGGTGGACAGAATGTCTTCATTTTATTTGTTTATTTTTATGTGGTACTAAGCATCGAACCCAGTGCCTCACACATGATAGGCAAATGCTCTGCCTCTTAGCTATAACCCCAGCTATACATGAACTTTTTAAAATACATCCGAGAAAGATGATTTTCAGAATTTTATTATTCACTCAACAAGTTTCTTATTCTTCACTTGATCATAATATTTTTCCCCAAAATTCACTAGAGAAATTTAAATTTAGCAATATTAGAATATTCTTGCTCAAATCCTTGTCACCATGTATTGAAGCCAAGGAAAGTTGTGTTGTGAAACCATCAAACTCTTGCTAGCAGTTGAACACTGTAAAGTGAGTCCAAATAAGTCTATCCTGATTCTCTTTTATATCTATTGTCATTCAGTTTTAGAAAAAGTAAGCCTAGGGTCAGCTATGGGCAAAATGTCTATTTCAAAATCCTCAGTCTGTCATTCAAAGCCTTGACTATTTTGTCCCCTTATCTACCTTTTCAGTCTCAACTTTGATTGTGCTCCCAAGCCCAAGGTTATTTTAGTATCATTGCCTTTCAGGCTGCACTCCAAAGCTTTGTTCCTCATTCTTGCCTCTGGCTCTTTGTGCAGAGTTGTTCCTCCTACCTAAAATATGTCTTCACCTTCATATAACTAACACATTTTTACACACCCATTGACATTTATATTCTCCAAGAGGACTCTCCTCATATACCCATATCTCTCTTACTTTTCCATATGTTTTTCACCTCAATTTTAACATTCATCATGTATGAACCAAATAATTCATTTACATGGAATGATTTATTTGATTGTGAGCTCACAAGTCTCTGTATCAATTAGTATTGCTATCATCTACTACCGTGATTTATATAATGTTTTGGAAGGGGTGCATATTAAATCATGTTTGTTGAATAAAACCATATTGGAATTATCAAAACATCTGTATTCAAAAGCCTGATACCATAGATTATTTTTGCCCTTCCCATGAGCAAATCAATGTCAGATTTAATTTTCTTAATTCATAAAATGCAAACAAATCAGGTACATTAAAGAACACAATGTTGCAAAAAGTAATCAGTAAACTCTAAAAAGGAAAATCACCAATTATTGAAATTCCATTTATTATTTTTTACTGTTTTTCACTTTTCTTTACTCATCTGAGTAGAATCCCACATTTCAAATTCTATCTTACCTTTATTTACTCTACTGATAACATTTGCTTTAGCTATTTCTTAATATGGTAATGCAACCTTTACTTAGATACCTATGTCTATGTTTCTGATTTAAGTACCGGATTTAACATTTAGAAGTCCAATGACACTCCTACACATACTTGCTTCTGTTAAACAAAAGGGTAGCAGCATTGTAATGAACAAAATAAAAGAGTAATATACGCTTTTGGAATAGTGCACACATGCTTAAAGGGCAGGAGAAATTTATTATAATAGTTCCAGGAAGCTAAGATTTATAATTATACTGTGAAAGAGATTCTGTGATTTTCTTTTTTAAAGAGGAGAGCAAAATTCACTAAGGAATTTATTTTTCTCTTCTATCCTCTAACTTTTTGCTGCATTTCTTAACTTGTTTGTAGTCCTTATGAGACTGGGTTCTTAAGTCAGTCTATCAAGTTTAAATTTCAGTCCATAACTCTCTGACTTATCTATGTATTTTCCTAGTGATCAGATCCCAAATTCCTACCAATTTAAAATGCCTTTATTATATACATGACAGTCTTCTTTAATCTTGTTTAAAGGATGAAATTTTTAAAATTATTTGAAGTGCCTCGGATATACTAAACACATAATTTATGATATCATAGTGTTGGTATTACATTACTTTCTTAATCACTGTAATGGAAATCTTCCACATATTTTCAGGTTTGTTTCTCTGGTCCATAGATTTTATAGTGATGGGAAACTGGTTACTTAGGGAAATTATTTTGAATCATTGATCAGAGAACAAGTGAATCATTTACACAGTAAATCAGTAAGTTCTGAATTGTATTAAATGTAACAGTAACTTCCAATCAAAATCATAGTTAAAGTAAAAATATTGTGCATCCATTTGATTAATGTCAGATTTTCAGATTCTTTTAGTTTTCTCTTCTTATATTCATTTTCCCACTTTATTATTGGGGTAATGTCTGCAATGAATATAGCAAGTAAAGAAATGGTAGAGAAATATAGACCAATTATTCAAATTCTTATTATATAATATTGTAAAAAATTGGCAGAGAGCAAATGAGAACTAGACCCCAGAATATTTTTTTCTTTTTCAGCCAATGTATTTTTATATAGTATCTGTTTTTCATCCTTAGTGATGATTATTTTGACTATATAAATAGATAAATTTAAAATTATAACCATTAACACTTGCTGGTTGCACTATCTTAGTCTCTGCGAATTACCATATTCAGAAATTAAATTAAGAGGCAAGGAATTCTAGAAAATTTTATCGTGCACTTTTACCATATGAATATGCCAGATTTTAAAAAAATGGAATAAAATGCTGAAGAAAACCTTTTCTAAAAGCATGCAGGTTTTCTTTAACATTTCTTTGATTTTCCCATTAAGAAAATTGAAAATAATAATCACATCTGCTTAAGCATACATATAAAATTATAAGGTAAGCCAATCTTGTTTTATAATTCACTCTCTCATTCCTCTAATTTGAATATTAATTTGAGGTTCAAATATCATATTTTCATTATTATGTATAATGTTTTTATTCTATGAATTTATATGCTAAATCTACTAATTCATTTGTCAAATGTATATTGAGTGCTGCTGTCTGCAATACTTTGTGCTAAGTGTTTGCATTGTTGGTGATAATAAGAAATACTACCCCCAAAATATTAGAAAATACCCAGGAAAAACTTAACAAAATGCAGAACTAAGATTTTCAGTATCATTAATAACCTTGAAAGTAAATTAATTAAATTTCCCAAATGACAGATTTAGACTGACTGAATGGATACAAAGCAAGACCAAACAATATTCTCAAAACTCATTTCACCATTAAAGATGTATAGACTGCAAGTGAAGGGGTGGAAAAAGATATTCCATGTAAATAGAAACCAAAAACTAGTAGGAGTAGTTAAACTTTCTTTAGATTAAATAGATTTTAGGTTGAAAACAAAAATAGAGACAAAGGTGATCACTATATAATGCATAAGGAATCAATTCACCAAAGCCTTTTAACATTTCTAAACATAGTCATTTTTATGCTGGATTTAAATTTCATGCTGAATGTAAAGCAAACATTATTAGACCTAAAGAAAAAGACTACAATACTATAATAGAGATCTAAAGGCCCATTTTTTTCAATGAACATAAAATCCAGGCAAAATGTCAATAAAACCCAGAGTTAAAATATAATAGACCAAATGGACCAAACAGACATTTATAGGACACTTCATCCAGAAGCTTGAGAATACACATTTCTTTCATTAGCACAGGAGACATTCTCCAGGTTGGATCGGATATTAGGCCACAAAATGTTCTCAACAAATTCAAAAGCATTGGTATCAGCACATATCTTCTCTGATTACAATGAAATGAAACTACAAATCAATGAAAGGAATGTTCATGGAACTTAAGCAACATTTTGTTATTATGTTTTTTTTTAATCAGAGATTTGACCCAGAAGAATTTAACCATTGAGCCACATCCCCAGTGCTTTAATCATTTATTTATTTATTATTTTAATTTTGAGACATAGTCTCAAAAAGTTGCTTACTGCCTTGCAAAGTTGCTGAGGCAGGTTTTGAATTTGTAATCCTCTTGCCTCACCCTCTTGAGCCACTGGGGTTATAGATGTGTGCCACTGTCTGGTTAAGCAACATGTTCTTTAATGATGGATAAATCAAAGGAAAATTAGTACGAAGAGGGATGTAAAATCATTAAACACCTACATGAATGTAAAAGAAAAAGAGAAAGAAATTCAAATAAATTGCCTAACCATGTAATTCAAGGCAATCCAAAAGGGAGATTGAACCAAATCTAAAGTTACTAGACGGCATGAAGTAGCAAAGATCAAAACTGTAATTATAAAGTAGACAAAATTATAAAAGATCAACAAACAAAAAATGTTTTGAAATCTTTAATAGAGTCAACTAATTTTAAACTAGACTAACCAAGAAAACTGAAAGGACCCTAATAAATATATTTAGAGACATAAAAGTAGACATAACTAACACCACAGGAATATAAAAATCTATTAAGGACTAGTTTGAACATTATATTCTAAAAAACTGAAAAAACAGAAGAAATGTATGTTTCTGGACATATTTCAATTATCAAAATTGAAACATGAGATAGCAAACTTGAACAGAAAAATAACTAGTCATGAGATTATATCTTAAAAAAAAAAACTCCCCAAATAACAGCCCAGAACTGTATGAATTCACTTTGCAATGCTGCCAAGTTTTTGAAGAAAAAGAAATGGTAATTTTGTTTATATTATTAAAAAATAAAGAGATATATTATAATTTGACTATGAATTGTCCTCCAAAAGCTCAGCATACTTTAGTGATACATGTATACCATTTTTTGCAGCATAATTCACAATAGCCAATATGAGAATCTTGATTTTTAAAGCATAAGTGATGATATAAACTCATAACAATGAACAATATTTGATCTTTCTTTTTCCTGGAGCTTTATAATTAAAACAGAAGGATTTGCTAGAGTGGTTGAGTCCACTTTCCTAATGCAGACTACTCAGTATTTATTATACAGATAATATATCATGACTCACAGCAGATATACTGTTAGTATTGTTAGTATTTCAATTCCAGTTCACCTGAGTACTTCCTGAAGTTTCTTAACCAGCTTGGTTAATGGAAGACCTTTCGACATATGCCTCATCACTTTTTTTTTGGAATTGTGAATTGAACCCAGGGTGCTTAACCATTGAGCTACATACCCAGGCATTCTTATATTTTATTTAGAGATAAGATCTCACTGAGTTGCTTAAGGCCTCACTAAGTTGCTGACCCTGGCTTTTAACTCTCAATATTCCTGCCTCAGCCTCCTGAACTGTTGGGATTACAGGTGTGCACCACCACTCAGGGCTGCCTCACCATTTGTGCATTTGAAATTTTTGTTGCTTTGTACTTTCTTTTCTAGAATGTTTTCTAACGGTCTTCTACTATACATAGTCAGAGGATGTTTTCAGTCTTTATTAGTTCTTTCATTCTATGAATTGTTTGAGAGCTAATAAATTTCCGTCTCGATTTTATTAGCTATGCCAATTATTTGCTCTCATTTATTTACTAATGAATTGAAATGCTTTGGACTGGGGCATTGTTCCCTCCTCCCTGGATTGCTCTAGTTCTAGATTAATTTGAAATACAATATTCAATTTACATGGCCCACCTTACCTATCATTTTCAAAGAACTCCACATTTATCACACTAGTTAGGAAGGTCAAGTTCTTTCAGTTTTCCTGTGAGGAGAGATCCCATGCCCTTCTCCAGCTACTTTGCTCTCTTTACTTAACCCTGGTCTATCTTATATTGGTAAATGTTCTTCCTCAGGAAAATCAAGGATTCAACCTTCTGTGTCCTTTCTTCTTACTGCAAAATTTGTCATGACCTTCAGATGTTATAAGTAACCTGCCAACATATCTACACCAAGCCTCAAACCCTCCTCATTTATGACAGCCAGCCTCTCTGGCTGTCATAAAAAATCATACTACCTAGTATTTAAGGCCTATAATATTATTATTTTCAAAGAACTGCCCTTCTCCTCTAATTACTATCAAATTATCCATTGTGCATAAACAAACATCCAGGGGGAATGATGAGTGTTCTCATGAAATGGTATCTCTATGCCAGTTGGTTTCAGGTGCTTCTGAAGCCATATTCAGGATGTGCATGTTTAGATTTGTGCACTGTGTAAATTTCCCATTTTTTTAATTTACCAACTACAATCCTTTTTTCCATACCTCCTCCTAGTGTATGTTATGAATATTCAATCTATCATCTTGATATATAGGTTATTAACTATTAAGATTAACAAAATAGAAATAGGGTGTCTTTGCTAAGCCAATAAAACACAGCAATAAAGAAACCCTGTGGGTATTGTCTTTAATGACAACGAAGTATTGATAAGGCCGTAACATCTGGCAGCATTTATAAAATAAATAAATAAATAAGTAAATTTGCTGACCATGTAAGAGCTCACTAATCTGTAGCAACTTGTGTAAAATAAAACCAGTATATATAGAGAGAGACATATTTTTCCTCCCAATATATCAATATAGAGCTTTTCATTTTTTTCATTGCAGCAGTTATAACCAAGTTGATGGAAACTCTTATACTGAAACCAAGTTGATGGAAACTCTTATGCTGAGGGATTACTGAGTGGTTTTTGACTTATGGCTACATGCCCTTAGAGACTGACTGAATTCAAGAGGGAAATTGCAAAAAGTAAGATTTTACTGAATCTATTAGTTTCTATACTACCAGGCAGAGCAGAGGGAACTGAAGCTATTATCTAGCGACATGCTGGTTACAGAGGTTTTATACAAGGTAAAGAGAATGAATCAAGACATAAAAGAGTTCCTACAGAACAAATATGGTCCACTAAGCAATAGTAACATAAAGTGGTGTCCTTTCAGATCTTCAGTCAGGCAGCATTAAACTGTCCAGTTCTGTGATCTTCAAAACGCTTTTTATTCTGTCCCTGCATCATACATTACTTAATTAGTTATTAATTTTTATATGTATTATGGTGCATCCCTGATTCTGATCCATTATTAATGGGCATATGTTATTTTAAAAACTATTGAGTGCTCACTGACATCAGAGGAAAATTTTATTTTTAATTTAACAAGAAGTGAGGGACTCTTAGCAATAATATGTAATCTGTTAAGAGAGAAAACTCACTTTGAATTTTCAATTAAAAGTGTTTTGTTTGATGGAAGAAAAAATTATAAACTTAATTTCTTATTTTCGTAAATATCACGTCATATAGAGATACATTGCCATTCATTTTTGATTCACCATAACAGGAAAGAGAAATAAATAAAATTTTAGAATACATTTTTCTTTTAAATAAAATTCCATATTCATTTAAATAACTTTTACCCTCATCTCTTATGGCAAAAGATGGTATGTCAGATCATCTTTCTGATAAAATATCTGAGAAGAGTCATGAATTTTTTTCTTTACAAAATCTAACTTATTAATTAGGCAAACTCAACTTTTTGTTTGTATGTTTGTTCATAATATCATTTTTTTTCTTTTCCTTTATAGTACAGGGGATCAGAGCTAGGCAGACATACTAACACTGAATTGTAATCATAGACCTTGTATTATATTTAAAATCTAGAACAAATGCTTTACTCAAATAAATCACTGCATAATTTTTACAAATAAATATTTTTATAAAGCAATATTTACACAAAATGGCATATTAATGACAAAGACAGATTTAAGTTTTCACCCATTCTGTGACATTTTAGGCAAAATTTTTTTCCTATTTTCCATACTCACTTCTTTGGTTCAGATTCTCATCATATTTGTCTGAACTTTTTAAATTTGCAGCTCATGCTTGAAGAGCAGCATAGCACTTTTAAAGGTTTACTGTGTAAAAATACGTTTAATTCTGATTCGGTTGCTTTACTCAAGTTATCAATATTTTAGGATAATTTTCCCAAAAGTAAGATGAAATGAAGGGATTTTTCTCTCCATTTCTTTTGTTGTTGTTGTTGTTGTTGTTGGATTGCCTGTTTGAAAGGGATTCTAAGTTTGCTTTCTTGTTTTGGTATAACACATGTTCTTGTTGGTACCAAGAGCCAGGAAATGTGCTACATAGTTTACCTGCATTTTCTATTTTAATCCTAACTAAGTAGAAGGTAACATCATTTTGTCCATTCTATAGGAGGAGGAAACAGGGTGTAGTAAACATGTTGTCCAATGATTAACAGCGATTACAGGTAACAAATATCCAAAATAGCAATAATTTTTGCAAGACAAAAGCTTATTTCTTTCTTTTACAAAATCTGGAGATAAGCCTGGTGCAGTGGCCCACCCCTGCAATTCCCTCCGGAGAGGGAGGCAGGAAGATCCTAAATTAAAAGTCAGCCAAATTCAAATTTTGCAAGGTCCTAAGCAACTTAGTGAGACCCTGTCTCAAAATAAAATATAAAAAAGATCTGGGGATGTTGCTTAGTGGTTAAGCACCCTAGATTCAATACCCATTGCCCCCAAATAAATAAAATAAAATAAGTAAAAGCTGAGATGTATGGTCCAGTGGTATTATGGTGCTTTAACTCATGAAATCCACTGGATTCCAGATTTAATCCTGTTTCCTTTCTTCCATTTTTAGGTTCTGGAATTAGTCCTTATCTTCCCAGATGATCACTTTCATATTACAGGTAGAACAAAGAAAAGATAAAATTAAAAGGGATGAAGATCATTTATTCCTTAAATTAGCATTTTCTCCCAACTCTGTTATAGAATTTCACATACATTGAAAAGAAACTAGAAAATGTAGTGCTGGGGAGAAAAAACCTGGAATCAAACCTGGGTCTCCTTCTAGTTATTTAACGTTGGGTTATTAAAACATGCGTCATTCTTGCTACCTGCACCTTGCATAGTGTGGAGGAAACCTACAAGAAAAGCTGATGTCCTCATCATCGAAATAAAGACACACCTGGTTTTAAGTCAAGATGGTAAAGGAGAATATAAGAAGGTTGGAGTTACTGAAAACTTGGCTAATGAGCAATCATATGTGTGAACTAAAAAATTGGCTTTGATTTCTGCCTTCTAGCTTTCAAGCAATAATGTTTCTTGTGATGTATCCTCATATATGGAAATAATTTTTTAAATGTATTAGAATATAATCAAGTTGTGTATTATAATGCCATAATGTCAGCCTGTCTGTGAAATCATGGAAAATTTTTAATCTCAGTGCCTCAATTGCCTCTATAAAATAGAAATAAATGATCTATGTGGAAGTGGAAATACACTATATCCAAAGGATCATAAATTCTCAATAAATAATAGCTATTATGATTACCAAATTCTACTCCATTTTAGTAGTAGTAGTAAAATACTACAACCCATATTCCTCTTCATGGAAATAGTAAAAATTTCTGTTCTTGTTTCACAATGGTGAGTACAGCAAAATTTCATTTTCTATCTTACCTTCAAGAAAAATTACACCTTTATAGTGTTAGCAATTCTATCTTTCTGAAATAATGATATCATTGTCTAAGAACTTTAAATATGAAATAAAATTTTCTAAAGTATTTTGAGAAAGAATTATATGCATTAATAGTGATCAAGAAATTATATAAATAGTCTCATTTTGAGATTTATTCTTTCAGTACTCAAATAAGGAATAACATTTGAAGCTTTAATTTCAGAATTGGAGTTTCTGGATTTAATATTTTTACTTGTATAGTCAATCTTTATTCATGGGTAATGCATTTATACATTTGCCAACTCATTAAAATTTATTTGGAAACTTCAAATCAATACCCACAGTGATTTCAGAGTTGTTAGTGGAAATGAGCACAGAGGCAAAAACCTCAGGTCAGGTGACATGTGCATTCCCAGGCGAAGCTGAACAATGAGATGTTCTGCCTTCCTGTTTTAACTCTCTCCTGCATATAAATGTCTTATAATTGTTTATTTTGTGTTAATCTTTTCTACTTGTTTTGATTTTTTGATGATTTCTTTTTAAAACCCCCTGTAAGCCTCCGTACTTTTTTAGTGTTCTCAGCTCTCAAGTGAACTGAAATGTGTCTTAAGGAAAAGGATTTATCCAATGCTAGCTAAGCTTCACTTAGGCAAGAATTATAGGGCTGTTGTCAATGAATTCCATGTTAAGGAATTGACCACATATATTAAATATGGAGTAATTTAGTGGAAGCATGTATAAAATATGCTTGTGTAGGCTGGGTGTGGTGGCGCATGCCTCTAATCTCAGCTGCTTAGGAGGCTGAGACGGAGGATCCTGAGTTCAAAGCCAGCCTCAGCAATAGCCAGGCAGAAGCAATTCAGTGAGACCCTGTCTCTAATGAAAATACAAAATTGTGTGCCCCTGAGTTTAATCCCCAGTACCAAAAAAAAATATATGCTTATGTATTGATGTGTTTATGGAAATGTCATGACTGGAGGCTCAGTAAAATCTAACACTGGGTTTACCCCAAGGAACAATCATCTAGAATAAATTAACACAGTGTTTGAGGTGACTTTATAGAATATCCCTTGAGCAAATGGTGAGAATTAATTAATTGTATTCAACCTTTTTTAAAAAAAATTTAATTGTAGATGGACACATACATTTATTTTGTTTATTTATTTTTTTTATGTGGTGGTGAGGATCAAACCCAGTGCCTCACACATGTTGAGCAAGCATTCTACCACTGAGCCTTAACCCCAGCCCTGTATTTAATTTTAATGTGATTTTCTTATTTACTTTTATGATCTAAGAAATTAATGATTAGTTTTAGAGTTTTTAAGAGGCATTATGATTTTAATAAATCGACTAGTTATGAACACATAAATAGATATACACACATATATATATAAATGTATATGCATATTTATATACAAAATTATACATGTATATATATTTATATATGTATATACAAAATCAAGTCAATAATTTACCTTGAGAAATAGTGAATATTGTAGAATATGGCATCATAGTGACTGACAAAATGGAAGCTGCAGAGAACTTTGGAAATCATATACAATAGGTAACATACATTCACAACTCATATTCCTCTTCATGGAAAGATATATTGTCTCAGTTGCAGGGTGTGGTATCAGATAACTACCTTCAGCTCTCAGTCCTTATAGGTATTGAGACTTGGTTAAATAAATCTTTCTGGGTGTAACAAATCCAACAAGTCATATAGGTAGAAATATAAAGGCCTGACCATTTCAGCCCAATGCTAAATTAGTCAGATTGCACACTTCCTGTTTAGATTTCTTTATGTAATTAGTTCCATTACAGCTGACTGCCCAATTCTGCTTGGGCAGAATAAGATATATTATAATATATCTTTCCATGAAGAGGAATATGGGTTGTGAATGTATGTTACTTATTGTATATGGTTTCCAAAGTTCTCTGCAGTTTCCATTTTGTCAGTCACTATGATGCCATATTCCACAATATTCACTATTTCTCAAGGTAAATTATTGACTTGATTTTGTATATACATATATAAATATATATACATGTATAATTTTGTATATAAATATGCATATACATTTATATATATGTGTATATCTATTTATGTGTTCACAACTAGTCAGTTGATTTATTAAAATCATAATGCCTCTTAAAAACTCTAAAACTAAGCATTAATTTCTTAGATCATAAAAGTAAATAAGAAAATCACATTAAAATTAAATACAGAGCTGGGGTTAAGGCTCTGGTAGAATGCTTGCTCAACATGTGTGAGGCACTGGGTTTGAACCTCAGCACCACATAAAAAAATAAATAAACAAAATAAATGTATTGTGTCCATCTACAATTAAAAGAAAATTTTAAAAAGGTTAAATACAATGATGGTATTTTAATAATGGTATTTTAATGATGGTATTTTACTCTATTATAGATATATAACATACACTGCGTTTGTTTTTAAATTCAAGTAGTTGTATTCCACCTGTTCCCCACTTGGGAAGTGACCCCAATAAAATGCTAAGTGCCTAAGAAATAAAATAATTGAATGATGAAAAATTTTAAAGCTGAATAAATCATTTCTGTAAATATAAAAATCACTTAAACAACAGTTACTTAATGATTTGAGAAGTTTTTTTTTTTGTTTGTTTGTTTTTTATCCTTATGGATCCTAATGATATGAAGAGCTAACCCAGGTTTGATGGTTCTCAATCCTAGCAATTTGGGAGGCTGAGGAAGGCAGAAGGATTACAAGTTCAAGGCCAGTCTCAGCAACTTAGTGAGATCCTTAGCAAGTGGTAAAATTACCCTGGGTTCAATCCCAGGTACAAAAACAATAACAACAACAACAAAAAGAAAGAAAGAAAAGAGAAGCTTATCATGCTAGATTTTTCCTAATGTAATAGATAAGAAGACCAACCATGCTTCTTTAGCACATGACCACTTATAGGGTTGAATAATGATAAATTTCTCTTTCTTACAGATTTCATCAATATATATATGTCTTCAAAAACAAAATAATAATATCAATATTAACAACCATAATAATGATGGTGATTAAAGAAAGGACTAGAGAGAAGGGAAAAAAGAAATGAGAGATTTTATTATAACTTTAACTTTTAATACTTGAATGACATTTTTTAGGCACTAAATAGTGCTCTAAAAACCAAAACACATTTCTGTAAAATAAGGTAGGGTTTTTTTTTTTTTTTGTTGTTGTTGTTGTTGTTTGTTTGTTTGCTTGTTTTTTGGTATTGGGGATTAAACCCAGGGGTGTTTAACCACTGAATCACTGAGTCACATCCTAAGCCCTTTTTTGGTTTATATTTTATTTAGAAAATAGGTTACTATTGTATTAACTTAATATATAATTTGAGAATAACATATTTAATTATTTTATTCCTATGTTGTTCTGATATACTGTTACATCCATTAAACTACAGACTAGTAATTATTTGACATATCTTAAATTTACATACCATAGTTAAGATTATTGTCCTTGCAGCAAGTTATTAATTAATGATAAAAATATTTTTGAAAAAGAAATGGTGTGAAAATGAATTATGAGAATTATTAATTTTCTAGTTTTGGATGAACCAATATAATGGCTACTTTAACAAAATAATATTGTCAATGATCCAGTGACAGAAACAGATGGGACCAGGAAAAAATTTAGAGTATCGAGGTAATAAATGTGGGCATCTGACTTGTAACCAAATCTCTATCTCATTCTTCTTCAAATAAAAATATATTTTGGTGGGATAGATATGGGAGAACAATGTATTAGTTTTGTCTTATATGGCAAAATATTGTAGACAGGGTGGCCAAAACATTACACATTTTCCCACAATTCTAGAGGCGGGGAAGTCCAAGCTCTAGGTGCCATCCCATCTTGTTTGCAGATGGCCAATATCTTTCTGTATCCTCACATGATAGAGAGAAAGCAAAAGAGGGCTTCACCTTCAACACCTCATCTAAATATAATTACCTCTGAAAGTTTCCACTCCCAAACACCATCACAATGGAGATTCAGGTTTCAGCGTATTAATTTTGGCAGAGCATACAATCTGGGCCATAGTAAATACTATCCCTTGCCATTGGAAATTCCATTTTCTTATAATATCATCTTAAAATATAAGGCTCAGAAATATTAAACAGTATGTTAAATGTTCTCTGTGCTCAAGGGGCAATGAGGTTGTTACTGGTGCAATTCTGTTTGCTTTATTCTCCTGGAATTGAGGAGCTGAAGTTATAGGGAGACTGCTCAGAAAACACTCAAAGACTGAATCTGAAACAAATTAGAGAGCTTTATTACCTGGCCAGGGATGCTTTTGCCATGCCTAAACGGCCTTCTGACAGAAGTGTGCCAGGTTGTCTGTGGTTCCAATATTTAAGTACAAAAACCGCATCCTATGCAACCTGCAAATTCCAAGCAGGCAAGATACAAGGGCTGAAAAAAGCAGTTAGCAGAACAGAGTCAGACAAACACACCCTGGGTTTGAGCACAGTTGTGGTTACACATCCTGAGTTCAAGTATATTTGCAGATGTATGAAGCACAGAAAAACATTTCTTTTAATGATTCTTAAAAACAGTTTATATAACAGTTTCATCTGGAAACCATAAAGAAGGAGTCACTATTGCTATACTTACTATTTTATAATCTATATTTTTAAATCTATAATCTATAACATATTAATTGTATTGATTAATTCAGACCATAACACTGATAAATAAGAAACAGTCAGAAAAAGGTGCTGAGAATTACATTTCTAGGATTTTCCACACAGTGTTTATAAGGAGAATTATAAAATAATGCAGTTCATATTTTGTTAGGCTCTCATTTATTTTTATCTTCAGAGAACCTTACTTTTGAATCAATTTTTTCCTTACTTATTTAAAACTTGCATTAAAAAGTTGCACCGTTGCTTATAATGGTGTAGTCTCACATTGATATTTAAAGAGAAAATTGCCAAAGAGAATTAGCATACTAATTAGGACAAAATAAACTGCAAGTCACAAATCTCCCTGAATATGTTTTTAACTTGGCAAAAAAATCTAAATGAAACTTTTATATGTAAATATCCAGTTTGTAAAAGTATGGTGTTGATTACCTAAGTGATAACAATCTTTTCTCCATCTCTTGATAAAAAGTCAATGATAAATATGGGTAACATAATTTTTACTTTTGCAGGTTTCACACTTACATATTACAGCACTTTCCTGAGTAATAAGAATTGTGAAGGTTATTGATACTCTTTCTGAATGTGCAATATATTATATTATGCTCAAAATTACTATGGATGAGTTTCAGTCTCCAAGGAAGCGGCTAAGATTTGCAATGATGAAAGTAAATTGTTTTTATTTCTACACGGAAAACTAATTCTAGGTATCCAGTAACTATGCAGTTCCCTTGGCTCAATGTGTTATTCAAAAAGCATAGAAAGACTTAGGAAAAATCAGTTTGGAAGTGATATTGTCATGAATTATAGCAACATTTCGGAAGCTAGAATCCTGTTAATATAAAATATTGTGTGTGTATACACACATAATGCACATATATAGTGTGGAAATGACTTTAGTTAATAATAATGTATTATGTATCTCAAAATAGTTAAAAGAAAGGACTTAAGGTCCTAAGATGCATCATTAGGTCATGACACACAAATGATAAATATTTGAGGTGGTGGATATGCTAATTAGTTTGTTCTGGCACATAATGTGTACAAATATTAAACATCCTATTGTACCTTATTACTATTTTAATACCATTACTTGTTATTGGTCTGTTTAGATTGTTTTATATCCTCTTGATTCATTTTGTAGGTTGTATGTATCTGGACATTTATATATTTCTTCTAGATTTTCTAATTCTTTGGAATGTATGTTTTTTTGAGGATTTTCTAATTTGTTGAATTAGTTATAATGACAGTTGAATGCACTATGATGCATCATACATAAATGAAGTATAATTTCTCATGTTTTAATGTAGTCCCTAATGATTCTCTAAATTTTATCATAACCCTTTATTCATCTCTAATTTTTTTCTCTTGGGTCTTCTCTCAATTTTGGTTTCAGTAAGTGTTTATGAATTTTGGTTATCTTTTCAAATAACCAACTCTTTCTTTCATTGATCTTTGTGGGTGGGCGTGTCTGTGCGTGAGTATATATATGTAGTTCATTAAATTCAGCACTCATCTTTATTATTTCTTTCTTCTACTGTTCTTGGTATTGATTTGTTCTTGTTTTTCTAAGGTCCTAAGATGCATCATTAGGTCATTTATTTAAGATGTCACAGATTTTCAAAGTATGGAACACTTCTAGAATTAGTGTGTCATCCTTACGCAGTAGCCATCCTAATAATCTCTGCATTGTTCCAATTTTGGTATATGTGTTGGGAAAGTGAACATATATGACACTAATCTTTAAACGGAAAGCACTGTGATATGCACTGTAGGATTCATAAAGGTAATTGTTCAAATATATTTTTAAAAAGATTTCTTGAATATATATGCATATATATATATATATATATATATATATACACACAAATAAATAGATTGAATTAGTAGTTTAATTTATTGAGATTACTAGAAAAACTGTGAAAAAAAAGCTTTTTTCCCCAATCTACAAACTACAGTTAAAATTAAAGACTGAGATAAGTAAATTAAATAAAATTAAAGTTGAGATAAGTAAATTGTTTACTTATATTGACATAAGTAAATTGTTGAAGGCCACAGAGCCAATTAGTGTCAAGACAAGAATCAATACCTCAGCCTAGGTTATGTCTTACATATGCCTTATTCTTCCTGGAAATGCCTGTTAAAACATATTGGTCATGTAGAAATGTTTATTTTTCAAAGTTAGTATGCACAGTAAGCAAATCTATAATTTGTTCATTTATCAGTGTTATTATTTATGTTATTTTGTGTTGTATTTTTTCCTTTGTTGTAGATTGATGAACTTTTTCCATTTTTCTCATCTTTCTTGTTTATAAATTGCATACTTTATTGCTATTAATTTGTAATTACTCCTACATTTTTATCACTTGCTTAATTAACCTTTTAATAAGTTCAAAATTATTCATTATAAGACAAGGACTCTGTCACCATTTAATTACCAATTAAACTGCATATCCATACCTAATGACAACATTATTGTTTTGCTTGTATGCACCAGCTTAATATCTGGTGTGTCATAGTACACTGCAGTTACAAATCATGTGCTACAAGGTAGGTTGATCTACCTGGACACTTTTATGTGGCTTAGTAATGGAAACAAAGAGAAAGAGTAATTATCCCCTTATCTATATATTTATATGTAATTATCTATCCATCCAGAGAAAGCATTTACCTATTTTCTAAATTATTGGTGTTTCTTGTCTGTAGAAAGAAATTAGCACAGAAAGATATTAGATAAAAAAAAAAAACAACTTTGTTTTATTTAAATCCAAATAATATTATAATAGCTTTGGATGTTTAACAGGTTTTCCTAAGACTGACATACATTGTTAACACATTTTGTTTGCCATGTTAACATTCATTTTCCATTGTCTGTCCACCATATAAAAAGAAAAGGAGCCATTATTTATCAAAAAAATATTTTTGATAAATATTTAAAATTTAATACATCCATCGAATTTCTTTTCATTATGTACCCACTCCTCCCTTGAGTTATTTAGATTTTCGTTTGAATCAAAAGCATATAAATATTTTAAAATTAATTTTTAAAAAGATGATTTTGGAAAACTCAAAACACATTTTACTTTATATTTAACATAATTTCAAAACTAACATTGCTTTAATTTCCTTTTTAACTGAATATACTTAAGAACATGTTTAGGTGGCTGGGTACTGATGTCAAATCAAACTATTGCTAACTGAGTGATTGCATCAAGGAAGGGACTCTTGAATCTTTAAATGAGTGGAAATTCATGGACCATGAATAATAATCATATGACTGCAATTCTAAGGCTTAATTTGTTTAAAAATTCAAAATAAAAGTATCAGTACTGAAGGTATGACTTACATAGTCTGCCACTTAAAATTATTCATGTTGAGTGTTCCCACATCTGTATAATTTGCATGCATAGTTTTTTACTAGTACAATGGAAATAATGTGAATGGAATAAATTTGGGGGAACTATGCTGAATTCCCAGTGTTTATATCTGCCAATCATGGTTCTTAATAGGGAAAAATATAGTATAATGTTTAAAGGTATGGAAGAGGAAGAAAGATTTCTGATGCTTAAAGCAGTTACCTCATTTACCATGTACAGTTTAATTCAAGCATTTATAAGTTTCCTGCCTGTAAAGTGAGTATAATATTACCTACCTTGGAGTTGTTAAGAACAAATAATTTAAATTATGTAAAGATAATTTAGCTAGATGTAAAAACCAGACTGACACTCTAGGGGGCAGCATTTGGAATGAATGTTGTATGCTCAGTGACATCTGGAAAACAACATGGAATAGACATGGTACCCTCCTCAGGCTATGCTGCAGTTTTGGTAAATCACAGTTGGCAAGTAACAACTGTCCCTGTTACTCCTATTGGAATAATAATCAGGGGAACCATTTATCCTGGTTTTCTTAGTAGTGGACTGTTTTGGGCCATCATGACCATGACCAGATTTTTAACAAGGTCATCTTTTGTCTTAGAAATGTCTCAATTTGCAGATTAAATTATAGAGTTAGATTAGGTTAACTTTTTCATTTTTGTGTTACCTACGAGTATGTGCCTCTTTTCATTTGTCCTTCTTTCTTTCTTTCATTCCTTTCTTCCTTCCTTCCTTTTTGAAAGCAAAGTATAATAATTTACTAAAGCAAAGTGAAGTAATGCTCCCATGTTTGAGAGGGGACCCTAGAAGGTTGAAGTAGAATTTGCCTATTGAACTTTAACAAACAGGATTTTCTTTCTATCAAAATCTTAAACAGGATTTTTTTCTATAAAAGTCTTAAAATCTAGAGCATCAGACACTTATATCTATATGACCCTTTCACCAATATGATCTTTCATAATCTAGAAAACTCATTTGGTTTAGTAAAAACACATTTTTAAAAAACTATTTGGTTATTTTATTTGCTTTGTTTTCTCAACTTACTTATATTTGTATTTCATCTTAAGCCCCAGCGTTAATATTTTGGCATGATTTTTGAAACTGTACCTGTCTAAAGTTGTGTTATTCATCTTAGTTTTTAACTCCCCAGGACTCTGTCAGCTTTGAAATCTCAAATCTTCATCTAATTTTAGGCAGTCTAGAGAAAGTACACAGTATTTCAGTAACTACCAATGATTTCCCCCCTGTTTGTATAAAAAAAAGTATATTTATTTGGAAATATGGGGTTAAATAAGGGTTAAATTTGGATCAAATTTGGGGGAGCATATGAATATTATTGAAATAAATCATTACACTATTTTATATAAATGGAAATAAAATAATTTTAAAATAGGAAACCTGAATTTATATTTGCAAACATATTTTAATAACTTTATTGGGGTGCAGTTGTTATATAGAAACACCACATGTATCTAATGTTTACAATTTTGTGAATATAAATATATTGATTCATCTATGAAACCATAACCACAATAAGGAAATACACAGATCCATCTCTTTCAAAAATTTCTTCTGTCATTTTATCTCTTTTTTTGTAAGAACATTTGACTTAGGATCTATCCTCTTAACGAATGTTAAAACGTGCAGTACCACACTGTTTCCTATAAGCACTGAGCTATATAGTAGATCAAATAACTAATCTACCTTGTATAACTGAACTATATACTTAATAGACATTTCTCAAGAGAAGATATACAAATGAGTGACAAGAATATAAATGCTCAACATCACTAATTGTCAAGAGCTATTCATGGACTCTGTATGGACCAAACCAGAATTATAGGCAGTAAATAGGAAAATCTGGCATCTGGGAACTTCCAGTGGTAATCCTGCTTGTTAAGACTACTCTGATCCATGTGAATTTCTATTCAGCTCTGCCACGTTCCACACAGCACAGGAGAAGTGTGACCTCCTGTAGCCACACAGACTCCCAGAGATGGGTGGGGCTTCCCAAGATGCCAATCAACCTGTTGACTGCAAGACACCATGAAGCAAGACTCCGCCCACTGAAACTTTTGATTCTCTCCCTTAAAAAAAGAATTGGAGCCATTTTCTAACTGTTCTGTTCCAACCCCTATCAGGACTAGAAAACCCTTTCAGGTGCTCCTTTAAAATTAATTTCTGGCTGTCTCTGATTTCTCCACTAATTACTTCAGACTTTAATTTTCTCAGGTGGTTATATCCTGTGCTGGATGAGTTACCTTGGAAGGTGTTGGCTGCCTCGTGATAACTAATCATCAGAGAAATTGAAGTTAAAATCATAATGATATATCACATCACTCCTCCTAAGATGGTTATAATCAAAAACATAAAAAAAAGAAAAGAAATGTTAGGCAGAATGTGGAGAAGTTGGAATCCTTATGTACTGTTGAGGAGTATGTAAAATGGAGTATCCACTATGAAAAAAAAAAAAACTATGGAAGATTCTCCAAAATTATATATATATATATTTACAGGTAATCTAATATTCCTACTTCTGTGTAAATGTCAAAAGGAATTGAAATCAGCATGCTGAAGAGATATCAGCATTTCACATTAAACATAGTATTATTGACAATAGTCAAGATATGATACAGGCCAAATGTGCATAAATTAATGGATAAAAATATGGTATATTCATAAGATAAAATACAGTCCAGCTTTAAAACACAAAAGAAACATGGAAAATCATAGGGGATGTTTAACACTTTGATCTAATGTTATATACTTAACATTATTTAAATGTAAACATCATAAGTTTGAAAGTCATAAAAAAGACATCTGATGGAAATCAAGGATTAGATAAATAAGTAAGAAAGTCAGAAAAGAAGTAAGACCTATTGGTTACTAACTACTTATTTTGAACTCTTAATGGCAGGTATGGAATACTTGTTCTTTCATTTAATCATATTGATTACTAGTCACTTATTTTGAACTCTTAATAACAGGCATGGAACATTTTTCTTTCATTTAATCATTGTAGTTTCATTATCAGGTTAAAAGGCATTATCTCAAAATTAAATACTAGATAACTAAGTATCTGAGAAATTAACTAAGATATCAGAGAGAAGCAGAATTTCAACCCAATCTCTCTGAATTCTGAAGTTGTCTTTCATTCAATAATATCCAGTGATTAATACCATCATTTCAGAGGACATTACTGTTTTCATAGAAATTCCTTGGTAGTTGAATGAAAACCTCCTTTCTAGCAAAGGGGGTGGGTTAAATATGCTTCTTTCTTCAAATAAAATGTGGCCTCACAAAGTTTGTCATAAAATTATTGGAAAATAATCCCAATATATTTATGTTTCCCAAAGCATGTCTCTCTCTCCTGTTTTTTTATAATATTCATGTCTTTTTTTGTGTTCTAACTAGATCTATCCCACCATGAGCAACATTATTCACACTCCTACTTGAATAAGCAATAGGTTTTCATTCTCTGAAGATTCTCTCTTGTATTTCTGAGACTGCAAAGTGTCTTCCATGTATTCCAATGTGAGCTTATTGCTGGGTACTGGTAATTCCTACTACTGTCCAGCCCAGGACACTGGCTTTTTATAGGTCTGTTGAGCCTCTACTACATGCCTCCACAGGGTCTTTTACTGATGCTATTTTTCTGTTGTTCTTCACTTTCACATACTTTTATTCTGGATGATTCCAAAAATAAACTCATTTTTTAATGTGTTTATTGTGCATTATATTTCTGTTTTTTGTTTTTGTTTGATTTTTTTTTTCCTGGCATGAGGGGGAACCAACCAAACATGCAAAGGAAACCGATTGTATCCAAAGCCTCTGTTCACATACATAGGGTTGACCTGAACACCAACTACAAACCTATACAAAATAATTCACTAGCTCTTTTGTCAATTTCTTTTCTGATTAAAACCTGTAGACAGAGATGTTATCATCTAATTTATAACCAAATGCGCTCTCTGTGCCAGGTTAGCCTTAATTGTTTATCATGCTAAATTACTTCTAAAACCTTTGAAATAATGGTATTCAGTTCAATTCCACAAACACTTACTGAATTTACCCTGTGTCAAGTAAAGTTTTGGGTGTTATGGAAGAAAAATGAAATGAACACAGTGGAGGTGATATCTCAGAGCTTATAGTGGGATGAAATAGAAAGACATTAAGTAAACATTTTCATAAAAAATGTACAGTTAGAAGGGTGTCAAATAAGGGAGAAACAATATTGATAGTACACTAAGAAAGTACATTAGCCAAATGTTCCTCCTTTTCTTTAGGAGGCATGTATAGGAAGGGAAATTTGATACCTTATTTCATAAATACATTATATTCTTACACATTTAATTTTAAACTATTTGTCTATAGTTCTTTGAGGAGCAGTTACTAAATAGTTTGAAGAGCCTTGGGCCAGGTACGTTGGTACATGCCTGTAATTGCAGTAGCTCAGGAGGCTGAACCAGAGGATTGTGGGTCAAAGCCAGCCTCAGCAACAGTGAGGTGCTAAGCAACTCAGTGAGACCCTGTCTCTAAATAAAATACAAAAAAGTGGGGGGAGGAGAGCTGGAGATGTGGTTCAGTGGTTGAGTGCCCCTGAATTCAAACCCTAGTTTACCCCCTCTTAAAAAAAAAGTCTTAGAAGGTTAAAAAATATTAGGAGTCTCCAGACAGAAGTGATAAGATATTGGTAAGTGAGATGGTGTTTATTAGGGGGCTTGACTCACATGATGACAGTGGTTGAGAAGTCCAAGGATAGGCTGTCTGTTAGCTGGAGACACTGAGATGCCAGTAGCATGACTCAGACTAAGACTGAAAGCACCAGGAAATGAGAGCAGATGTGTCAGTCCCAGTCCCAGGTGGAGAGCCTTAGAACATGGAGTTCAGGTGGAAGTATGCATTTGAGTCCTTTGGTGAAAAGCATGAAAATCTAGAGGTCTGAAGTCTAGAGGAAGAAGAATAGTGTGCTCCAACTCCAGAGGAGAGAAAGGACACACTTTTCTCTGCCTTGTTGTTCTACTTGAGTCCTCAGCTGCTTGAATAAGACCTATCCACTTTGACCTTACCCAGTCTACCCACTCACACCTCACTCTTCTCTGGAAACACTCTCTCTCTCTCTCTCTCTCTCTCTCTCTCACACACACACACACACACACTAGAAGTTATGCTTTGCTGGTTCTCTGGGCATTCCTAAACCCAGTCAATTAACACCTAAAATTAATCATCCCATGGAAGAAGTGTGTTGCACATGGAGGGGTCAGAAAGACCTTATGTCAGGAAAGCAAAGCACTGGACCCTGCTGGAACTAGAAAAGCAAAATGATTTCATGTGGAATTAAAGTATAAACTTGTAAACCAGTGTTTTAAAACACTTGTTTGAAAATATGAACAATAACCTTGATATAGTTGAAAAGCATTACTCCAGATAGCAATAAACCTGCATTTTAATTGTTTTCTATTTCTGTGAGTTGGCTACCACCTCACTTAAATAATGATCCTAATTCCTACGTATAATATTTTAACATGGCTCCAATCATACAATTTATTTAAGATCGTTTTATTAATTCCAAAATGTATATATGAACATATAAGGACTAAATAATTTGAGATTGATATTTCTTTGCTTCTTTGCTTTCTCTTTCACTTTTTTTTTTTTTCCCGGTAGTGGAGATTGATTACAGAGGTGCTCCGTGTTCTAATGCTATGTCACATTCCCAGTCTTTTTTTAATTTATATTTTGAAACAGGGTCTCTCTAAGTTGCTAAACTTGGCCTCAAATTTGTGATCCTCTTGCCTTAGCCTCACAAAATAGCTGGGATTACAGGTATGTGTGACCATGCGCAGCTAATACTTCTTTTGAAGGCAGAAGTTTCAAGATATTGAAGATTGATGTTTTGAATCAAATACAGATGGATATTAATCTAAGCTCTAGTACTGTATGTGAATGTATAAATCATTCTGCTAATTAGAAAGATTTGGGTAGGACTTCTTCCAATATAACTGACATTTTTAAATAATAGAGAAGTGTTCCAAATTTTAACTAGGTGTTAAAATAATAGGTGTTTGATATTTAAACAGATGTACATGTAAAGTACAGATCTATCACTTACTCTTTTGGTGTGAAGTTTTAGATGTTTTTAAAACCCTATTATTTCTGTTCTCTCAACTGTAAATCAGAATCATTCAAATATTTCAGGCTATTCTGGTATAAGGTATTGTATATTAAAATACCTTAACATGTATTTTTGCTTCAGGTTAATATTCGCATTCTACATTTGAAAGTAAACCATCCTGTTTCTATAGTAATTCCCTGAATTATATAGGATGTGTCACATTAAATGAGTTTTGATTCTTGGGGACAAAAATGATTTTGTTAACTGGAAATTACTATATTCTATTTTAATTGATATCTCAATATAATTTTAGCGTTTCCATCTTTTCTACTATGCTATATACTTAAAATGTAATTTAACAAAATCTATCAGTTGAACATGTATAGTCTACCATGTTCCTTCTCTAGTCTGCAGAGTGTATATAATATTAAACTGCATTAAGTACTGGGAAAATGGAAAATGGCAAGGTCAATAGGGAACATAGAAACAATCAGGAGAAGTTTTTGAGTAGCTGTTTACTTGCTAGGCACAGTAGGTAATTCAGAATAGTAATAAAATTATGTTTTCTCTCAAGAATGCCACTTACATAAAATAACAATAGTCTTGATTACGATAACAACATTTATGAACGTTCTTTGAAAATACTTATGACCAGTAGGTTGAATACTATATCATTTGATTTCCCCTGAAAAATTAGTAGTTGCAAGGATGCAGAGATCACATTACAGAGAGATAATGTGCAATAAATATAAAAACTTGAAAACATTTAATCTGAAAATCATAATAAAAATGTATGATTTTACCATCCTTTATTAATTGCCAAGTTAATATCTGGCATTAATTGAATATGCAAGGATTTGTTTTGTAAGTCTCAGAAGAATAGAAAAGAGAATGAAAAAAATTAAGTTTCTATCAAATCATCTGTACATTAAATATTAAAGGAAACTTTTATTTCTGAAGAAATATTCCAAATAAAGGAACATTGTTTTATAGAATAAAAAACATTAGAAAAGATGCTTTATAAATATTAATAAAGACAAATATTAATATATTCATATATGTTCATAGCATAACTTGGTCAATTTCATTTTGCTATTCTTTCCTTTTCTCCAACTTTGAAAAGACATGTAGAAATTCCTCAAAAGACAGGAATGGAACCACTACAAGACTCGGGTATCCTACTCCTTGATATGTATGCCAAAGAACTAAAATTAGCATCCTACAGTGGTTCAGGCATATGGATGTTTACAGCAATGCAATTCATAATAGCTAAGATAAAGAACCAGCCCAGGTGTCTATCAACAGATAAATGGATAAAGACAGTGTGATATATATGCACAATGGGGTTTTATTCATTCATAAAGGAGAATGAGATTATGGCATTGCCGGTAAATGAGTAGAACTGGAGGACATCATGGTAAGTGATATAAGTCAGACTCAAAATCAAGGGTTAAATATTTTCTCTCATGGGCAGAAGCTGAAGCAAACTAAGGAGAAAAAAGTGTGGTGGGCCTCATAAAAACAAAATAGTATTTCAAAATTCATTATCAAATTAAGACTAATACAGATGGAAATTTTAAGAAAATTAATATAACTAGAAGGGGGCAATGTTCCTGAAGAACTTCCTCCCAAATTTCTATGTTCAGGTAGTTTAAAAGCAAAAATCTATGAAGTTTCAAAAACCAAATAATCTTAGGTTCATAAGATTTACTTCAGAATGTAGAGCACATAGGAAAATTTCCATTTTTGAAATTTAACACTGATACTTAAACATGATGAAAATATTTCAAAAGTTAAACATTATCATTTAAATATTTAATACCAAAGCTAAATAAAATCATCATAATAAAAATCCAAAACCACATTTAAAATAATAATATATTAACATCAAGCTGATTTATTTGAGAAATTAAAAGTGGCTCATATTAGAATCCCATAATATAAATCACTTTATTAATAGAGGTAAGGGTTAAAATTACATAATTGTATTTATAAGTGCTGAAATAAGTTTGAACATTATTCAGCACACATCATTGATAAAAACACACAGGAATGGACTTAGTTAACATTGTTTTAATTTGAAGATAGATATGCACACCTTTGTACTAAATGTAGCATTTACTCAATGGGAAAATTATAGGCATCTTTACAAAGACAATCTGCAAGGCACATCATGTTATGCTATCTCCTTTCCTCTCATTTAACATCTTAGTACATGGAAAAGTCAATTGAATGAAACAAAATACATCAATTTAAGGCATAGAAAATGGAAGGAAGCAAACAATCTTTATAGATATTATGGTCTTATATCTGGAAATCTCTTGAACATCAGTGAAAACTAAATCAAATAAAATAATTTGATACAGATGAAAGATATTAAATCAGTCTACATAAATCAATTACTTCAATAAATCAAAAAAGCAATGTATATGATATAAAGAAGAGCCCTAGATCCTGATACAGCTGTTAAAGTAAACAGAGACTATCTGGTGCTGGGTGGATTGGTTTAGGTCATTTTCACTGTCTGGGTCTTGGATTCCTCATTTGTAAAAGTAAAGTCTTTTAGTAGAGTGGTACATTTCTAAATTTAAAATCTCTGAGGGTCACTGAAAAAGGTCACTCTCCCCTTTCCTAGATTCAGTTGAAGAATCAAAAGGGCATATTATTAATTCTTCAGTAAAGATGGATATAACTTATAATTTTAAGTATAGAAGAAATCCTAAGTAAGGAAAAAAACACCCCCAATGCCCACAGTTTCAGCTTTCTCTCCACATTCAATCTCAGTTTATCATCACTGTGAAATAACCTATTTTAATTTTTTCTTTTACTATTTTGCACATGCCTGTGAACATACAGATACATGTGTATTTGCATTTCAGAGATCAGGTTATTTTTCTTGCATAACAGAATTTCTCCTTCTTTTCTTCCCCTTTTCATATTTCTCCCCAGCACCAGAGACCACACCATCCCCTGGATTTCCCAAAACCACAACTGTAGTGTATGAAATAGAGCCAAGTTTCGTGGGTAGTGTTCTTTCCTCCGCTTCTCTAGACTGTTCTCTCTAAAGTCTTCAGAGTTTAGGTGGGGTAATTTAATGTTTTGAAAGCATTAGAGTTGTCAATGCTGGAATCTGTCAACTTGACTGACAGAACAGAAAGGCTCCTAGGAGGCATGACATGAGTGGCACCATTGTAAAATTCCCCTTTGTAGTCATTTGCATAATCAGGGTACATTTTGAGATAAAAATTTTCCCCTTTAGATGAAAAAAAAATAGGTAAATTAATTCAAGAAGGAGAACCCTAGTATCAGAGAGAGAGAGAGAGAGAGAGAGAGAGAGAGAGAGAAACTGGGTCTCAGTGGGGAATAACAGCCTAACTTAATTTTTACTCCAGTAGCTATTGAGTCTTACGTCTCAATAAGTCAATATATACTTTTGTACACACTTGGAATTATTATGGTCACTGTAGCAGCAATGATAGTTACTCCCCCAGACATAAAAAAAAAAAACCACCTTGCAGTCTTTACCAAATTGAATCCACCAATCCTAAATTATCACACATGATTCTTACCACGCTCACTGAAACTCCTATGTAAAAGACCTGCCTTAAGCCTGATGCCAAACAAAAACCTCATAAATAACCCACCCCACCTTTGCTCTCTCTATTCTGAGACACCATTCGGTTCAAGAGGTGATTACCTGTACTACTGCAAGTGATAGATTTAGTTTTACTTATCAAAAGGTTATTGTAGTACTCTCGGGATGCTAACATTTGACACAATCCAAAATACCTGATTTGAAAAAAATGACCATTTCCAGCATACAAATAAAAATATACAGTTTGAATAGGTTTAGTATTGATTTTATATATTTTTATAACCAAATCAAGTTATGTCTATTACTAAATTTTCAACTTTCACATATTTGGGTTATACAAAGAAAAGTATATAGTTTTCTTAAATCATGATGAACATTAATTCAATAATAATAAAATGGAAAGTCTAAGATATACAAATGAAAGCACTACAATTTTTTGTGCCTACACAGATGACTTATTTATTTGAAATAAACTCATTAAAATGTAAATGAAAGACACTTTAAATATAAAACTACACAAAAATAAACTTCGGTGATGCAAGATAGCTATTACTATTTCTCAGATCACTTTAGAATTTCTGTTTTCAGCATGGTATGGGGCCCTGAGACTATCTCAGTATGTAACAGTGTGTTGAAGTGAGGGATCTTAACAATATATTTCGCTCCCCCATAACAGTTTATTCTAAGTCTAGAAACTGATGTTTCTAGTGTCAGGATGGATGCAGACAGAAAGATTGAGGACATTGAGATGCTACAAGGACCACATTAATTCCAAGTGTGTACAAAAGTATATGTTGACTTATTGAGACATAAGACTCAATAGCTGCTGAAGAAAAATAATTTCAAAAATTTTTTTTTGCCTTCAAAGGACAGTTTTAGAGACTCTTTATGTAGATTCTCTTGTGATTATATTTTCTAAATCTTTCATTTTAAAAGACACTGTATAATTTAAACTAAACAAAAAATATTTTGGAGTAGGTAAAATTACTCCAGAATATTAAACCCATGATTTTGCCAAGGAACTGAGCTGTTACTTGTCATTAAAATAATTAAGCCATTGTTTTCATTGTATAAGAATTCAAACAAGTTCCTAGTAAAGCAAAGTTTTATCTTATGCAAATAAATGAATGAGCTTATTTATACAATGAAATTAATGTCATTAAAGTTGAGAATTCATGGCTTTTATTCAATGAAAATAATTATACAATAAAAATTTTCCAATTAATAGGCTAAATTTTTCCCATAGATATGCTGATTAGTTCTATTCACTCGAGGGAAATAATAGCAAACAAGTGCATTTTATGTATATTCTATTGAAATTTCCTTCAGCTACTTAATTAGAAAAGCTGAAATATACAAAAACAAATGGTCATTATATGCCTCAGTTTCTCCTGAGGACACTAACATACTTATCTTTAGATCACTAATTGCAGCCATTAAGATTCTCTTAAAAATGGACTAATCCTAACCAGAAGTTCAGATGTGACACATGAGAGTGAACAATATTCAATGAGCGGACAGCTCCAGTGCTTAATTGCTACTGCATTGTTGTATGAACAATGAACAGAAGATTTATCATGCCAATAATCCCAGTAAAATGAAGGCACATCTGTAATTGATGATTTTATGACCTACCATTTTAAAACCATTTCCTCTAATTGAAAGTTGTTTCAGTGAGCATAAATTTAATGGAAAGGAAAAATTGACAACTCACATGTGATTCTCATCACCAGTCCATTGAAACTGTACAAAAATTATTACCCAGAATTTGGTCTTAAGTATGCAAAATGGCAAATGAAGTGGTAAAATTGCACTCTTTTTAAAGAAATGACTAAAGATTCAAAAATTAAAACTGTAGAGACATCCTAGTGTCCTGTGTCTGGGCTCATACAAAAGCCTTTTAGAGAAGGGCATGATTTTTAAATCATCTAAGTAATTCATTCACTTTTTCGTAGATGGTCCTACTGTGAGATTCACAGAGTCAGAGTCATGGTCCTGGACAACAGCTAAGCCATGGTTCCTGTGGGTCTAATCTGAACTTTTTTAAGGTTCTTTCCAGTTAACTTTCAAGGAGGTCATGCAACTTAACTTACTGAGAGTTATTAATTCATATCTGTACACAGTCTTTTCATGTATGCCATGGTAGATTATGTTTATCTTCCTTAGGGTGGGCTCACGTTAAAAATAAAAGCAATTACTAACACTATTCTGATGAAAAGCAAGATCACAAGGCTTCAACATGCCAGTTAGTTACTGAAATCTTGACATCTTTGTGAAATTTGCAAGATTTAAGATTAACCTCAGTAGATTGAAAAAATAGATTTCATGAACATAATAAACTACATCCCAATGAATAACAAATATCCAGAAATATTAGCAAGGCAAAAGAAAGTGGGTGAACACGGTAAGTGTGAAGGATTAAATTATAAGAGAAAATTATCTCGTTTATCTTGTCACTTATATTTTAAATTAGTAATATCTTCTAAATGTTCTTTAATATCCACTTGATGTATCAATTAACTCTTATTTTATTGCAGCAAATTAAATCTTAATGAGAATATCAGTAACCTTAGATTCCAAGTTTGCTGATTTCAGTCTTCAAATATTTCATGGTATCAAACTCTTGTTCCTGATATTAATTCCACTTGCCATTTAATTCAAAGAACAACTAGAAAAAAGTAAAGTAAAAGTACATTTGTTTACTGTTAAATTGTATTATCAAAAAGTGATGATTTATTTAGCTTCATTGCACAAAACCTTCAAATCCACACATTCCTCTTGATTTTACTTTTCTGAGAAAAATAATATCAGGACTCACACTATTATTGGAGGTACAGATATAATCTTTAAAATTCTAGTATCACAGATATTCTTACGGAAGAAAAAGTTTGTAGATAAAAATACATATTGGATTTATGTGTGGTTGTTTCTAAAAAAAGTAAGAAAGTTCTGGGCTTCTTCATCTTGAGGGTTTGGAGTAAAAATCCATGCTTGCTACAATGCATATTGTTGCATTGACTTTCATGTCTTACCCATTGTTCAGTATATGCATATAACTAAATAATTGTCTGTGACAAAAATAGAAATCTCATTATAAGTGAAAGAACCAAGTTTGAGAGCAGATGACTCATTCCAGATACAATTGGACATTTTCATATATCTGACTACAATGTGTTTTTATGTAAGCCCAGCTCTGTAATTCTTTACAATTTTTTATAAGGACAAAAGACAAATATAACATGGTTTTTCTCATGTGTGGAATCTAAAAGAAAAAAAAATGACATGAACATAGAAAGAGGACTATTAAAAAAGGGAGAAAGGACCCAGAGAGGGGTAAGACAGGGTAAAGGAAGAGTGGATATGATTCCAGTATGTTATATACATGTGTTAATTTGTCACAATGAAATATGCTGTACTTGAATGAAAGAAAATATGTTCTACAATTACGATGCATTAATACTTATAAACAAATCACTTCATAACACTTGGTATAAGAGCAAATAATAATATCAGTGTCACATGGAGATTTTGATATAATCTTTAAAAATACTTTATCAATATTATTATCATAGTTTTTGTTAAAACCAATTAAGTCAGTATTATCATTTAATCCAGGATTATATCAAATAGCAATTACACTGTGGGTTAAACTAATATATGCACAAAATTAATCAGTTAAAAAGGACTGATATTTTTTCTACACTCCTCATTAAAATGGGTGTTTGTCTACATCCCAAATGCTGTCATTGATTCAGGAATAAAAGACTGAATCTCAGTTAATTTTGCACTTCCTTTTTTATTTTAAATTTATATTTTTATTGATACCTAAAAACTTAAAACATGTATTTATGGTGTATTATGTGACAATTTGATACATGCCTGAATTGTATAATAATTAAGTCAGGATGAAATCATTCAAACTCCTTTTCCATAGCCTTTGAAATGAACAGCACATTATTATTACCACAGTTGTTCTTAGCTTATTGATCTTGAAATTGCACACTCGAACATATCATCCCTAACTATAACAGTACTCTTTGCTCAACATTTTCTCATCTCTTCCTCCCCACTACAAGGCTCTTGTGGAAAAACTGCTTGGACTACAAACTCACGTTAGTACAGATTTCTGTTGTGGTTACTTTTAAATAATTCTCCTAACAACTAAAATCTCACTCAGATTTAATAGATTCCTAATTCTGACAAATTGCATTATTAGTTAGTACTGATGTTTGTTTATGTATGGAACTTTGGAAGTTACCATGCACCAGTGAAAATTATCCTATCCATTTATACATTTCCATAGAACAGAGGGGTTATACATTTCCTGTAAATTAATTCCTCTGTGTCTGCTGACAAGATCCCAAGCTATTGTCCTTTACTTTCTTCATCTCCCTTGGCAGGAGCATATCAAAGAGACCCTTTTGTGTGAGTTTCTAATATTGGTTCTCTAGCATATTATTTCTTGTGTTTATCAAATTTTTCAACCTACATTGTCTCATTAATCCATTTAATATCCTTTACCTTCCTTCTAAAGTAACATCATTTCTAATCATGCACATAGACCTATACATTTTTTTTCTCAGCATGAATCTCTTTATTAAAGGGAAATTCAGCTTGTTCTATGGTTCCAACAGTGTATAAATCTTGCCTAAGGTAATTTTAAAAGGTTTTTGGCTTTTCTGAATGTTTTATTATTTGTCAAATAGTTTGTTGCCTTTAAATGCTTGTCAACTGAGCATATTTTGGACCCCTGCCCCACAAGCTTGAATTCCCCGGGATAATGAAAAATGTGTAGTAGTAAGTCCATATATATTTTATTTGATTTTCTAAAGAGATTCCCCCAAGGCACTCTAAAAGATGTTGTGCAAAATGTCTGACAAATTGACATTGGTTTCAGATGTTCAACTATGTTTCCTTGATTATTGTCCTCCTCCACACACATACATAAGAAATTTTGTCTACAGATATTAGGTCATATAATAGAAAATATTAATGTAGAAAATATGTAGAAAATGTAGAAAATATTTGTGTCCATCATACAGATTGTCCTCAACAATTTATCACCTATATATTAACCTAGGTGATAATGGCTAACGATACAGTGATCCATGGCTCTGTTGAAGAGTTATTTGTACACAGTGTGAAACAAGAGTCCCCACTTGCTGTCTTCCAGAAGCGGTCCTTTGTATCAGAAGTAACTTGCAATGTTTGGAGCATATGACAAAGCTACATTGGAATTGTTCCAAAGGATTGTTTAGAAGGTGTATTAGTGTCATCAAGATACATCTCACAGATGATTTCACATTGAAATCTTATCTTGTGAGGCTCAGCCAGAAATGTTACTTTCTAAGGAGTTTTCTTCAACTCAGTATCTCTGCCATTTATCAGAACCTATAAGTGAAGCTAAATGATAACATCATTCTTTTAATTAACCTTGAAGCAGGCAATGATGTCTTTTCCTTTTATTTTTTTCATTCTTTCATCCTTTTCCTAGGCTATCCTTTCTTCTTCTTTCTGTTTGTCATTAACTTTCATCCCGACACTCCTGCCCTTTACATTTAGTCAGAGTACTGACCCGTATGGCTGGAGGCGGTATACATTGGCCCAATTCTTCCCTTTCTCCCCATTCCAAGTCAAATGGAATAGAGTTGGGCAGATACAAATTTGTACAATCTTTTATCTACTAGATATGGAAGAAGCAGAAACTGCCAATCTTAGTCTAGAGTGGCAAAGAAAAGTTCTAGTCATACCACAATTCCATTGGAAAATTAAGACTTAATATTTTCATCATGTTTTGTTTGCAATCTAAACTTTCTGAATTCACTAATCAGGAAAGAAATATTTGTATGAGAAAGTGAATGTTGTTTCCAGCCTGTTGTATGTGTACATACTCCATTTTAAATTATATACATTTAATTATATAAGACATCTCTTAAGAGACTGATATCCCAGGACTTAATGATAAAATGTGCATACCCATTGCAATTTTCAATCCACCTGCTTTTTTGGTGTTAGTTTGTTTACTGTAAATTGTAAGTTCATTGCATATGATATTTCTTTGGCCACTGTTGGTCTACCTAAAACAAAAAAAAAAAAAAAAAAAAGGATTTCTTGATTAGATAATGTGGAAGCAGGAGGACCAAATCTCTACAATTGTTTTCTAAGCTTCAGTTAATAGGTATATACATTCAAATTTGGATGGATATTCTACCTTAGTCAAAGCCTATTGACATTTACTGGACCATAAGTAATAGACACTATCATCCACTTATCAGATACAGTCCAATCCATAACCTCTCATTATGTGACTCATAAATTGTTTTCTTTATTGAGAGTTAACATTATATCATCAATATTATGAAAAACAATCATTTTCAAATGAGACACATAAAGATGTTTTCTTACTAGGTTTAGAGTAAGTATAATGATTTAAATATCTCCATGGCATAGTTAATACATATTGAAAGCTATAAAAATAATGTGAATTGATTTCAAAGTTTTCTCTGACGTATAATTTGAGAAGAATACTTTAGATTAATCAATCACCGAGTAAGAATCTCCCTTATGAAATAATCAGATTACTCTGTTAATTTACACACTAACACAACCAAAACAAAACTAACATCAACACTGTCTTTGAAAGTAGACAATATGATTATAAAATACATCTAGAAGTATAGTCTCGGAGAAAAAGAGAAATCAGAAAAGATAGAAAGTTATTCAAAGGAACAGAATACAAAATCTAGATAAAGTTTTCATTTTTTATTAGAATTAACATAGTAAAGACAAACCTGAAATCTATTGGAAAAGGATGAATTCTCTTAAAGTGGCATTGGAATGATCAGATAAACTTATAGGAACTGGAAAGCAATAAACCCACTCTTTAAATCATACAGAAAGCTAAATCACAAAGAAAATCAGCTAAGTATTGGTGAATAAGTATTAGTGAATAAAGACCGAGCATCTCAATCAAATAGTAAGGTGAAAATAAATAATTTGATGGCATTAAGAAGTTTTTAATGACAGCACCATAAAAAGAAGACTAATGAAAATATGGGCAAAGTATCTGCAACGTATTTCACAGAAAAACTATGAATATTTCTCTTAATTAAAAAACTTCTAAAAATTAAAAAATAACTATAAAAAAGGACTATAGTTCTGACAAATAGAAAAGTGTGTATTTCTTAAGCATAACATCAGAAGATTTACGATTTCCAAAATATCAAAATGTGTGTGAATTCTATTTTTATACCTCATTTTATAAGGTATGACTGCACTTTGGAATAGTTCAGTACCTTTTACATTAGGTTTGTTGTTTTCACTTTATTTGGGACATGTCTAAGATTGGTTTTTTAATAAGTAGTAGGTAAAATGTTCTTTAATATTCCAGGAATTAAGGGAAACCTCAGAATAAACATGGGACAGCCTTCTGTAACTGCATTTACTCTTAAAATTTTATATTGAAAGATGATGTGCATATAATATAATAATAACTAGTTAATGTAAAGAATTGCTTTTATCTGATAGTAAGCAGCCAGGTATTGTAAGAGAATGCAAAATTTGCTGCCTTTAATGATTAAATTTAGGTGTTCAAAGAATTATTATCCTTGTGATGAGTTTCTTCTGGGGGGCCCACAGACTAACTGGAGTTACAACCCCATTCTCTTCTGGAAGTAGCAGTTGTTAGTCTTCTGGGAGAAAAGCTTAAAAAAAAAAAAAACACTCCTCTTAGTTTTTGTTGTCTTTTCTTCAACTAATCTCCTCCTCGTTTCCATTTCAAAGGAAAGCCTTCCAATTTTTCTATTCCTGTTACTTATAGGAGAAGAGCAGCTTTACACTCAAGGGATGAGTTACTGAGATCCTTGAGATTATTAATTTAAAGAATTGCTAGTGCAGGGGTGGGATGAATATAATCAGTGAAAGAAAATACCAGATAGTTAAAAATGAGAAACATAAAGGCTCTAAAAGATTACCTCAAATGGTATTCTTATTTATGTAATGATTTATTGTATGGGAAGGAAGGTGATAATCCCTTGTTGGCTAATTTAGGTGACTGCTTCAGCAAAGCATAATGTACTTTTAGTGAAAACAAAGGTACTCCTTTGTTTCTAGGCATCCTTATTCAAGTATTCTGTGCACCACTGGAAACAAAAGTGTGGGTCTCCTGCATTAAGCCGAAGCTCATGAGGGTCTTCTCTATACTGTATGGAGGAAGGTGGGGCTTTCCAAATCACAGAAGCATCATTAGGGTAACCAAGCCTTCAGCAAAACTTCAGAAAAGTGAAGCTTTGCATGAGACAGTACAAATTATTTACTGTAATCAAAATGATACAATAAGTATATATCTACTGATGGCCAGTGAAATACTCTGGTTCTCAATATACAAATAAAGGTGCCCACAAATTGTCAGCTTAAATTTGCATAGGATTTAAGCTAAATCCTAATTTAAGCTAATTCTACATATTTTGTGCCATATCATTTTTGCCAACTCCTTGGCAATGCAAAGTACTTTCCTCATCTGACTGTGGCTGGGGAACACTTGCTCTCTCCTATTGTTCCTCATTATTAGAGATGAATGTACTCATGTTTTGACAAGTATACAAATCCAATTTTACTGATTATTAGAAATGTATATAAAACTCTCAGAACTGTGGAGTTCCCAGGACCAAATTGTTCTGTGATTATGATAGAGGTTATTTCAGAGACTTAGATAAGAAGTGAGCTTTTCTTTGAAAAGATGGGTTACAAATGAATATGTGTTATCCATAGTAATATTTTATTGGGGAGGAGTAGGATGGTTACATTTTACAGAGAAGTCGTCAATGGACACAAGACATTTATAAGAAAGTCAATTTTATGTTGTTATTTTTTTCCTGCTCAAAGCTGCTTATTTTTTTAGATGTTGATGAACCTTTATTTTATTCATTTATTTATGTGTGGTGCTGAGAATCAAACCCAGTGCTAGGCAAGTGCTCTACCACTGAGCCACAACCCTGACCCCTGTTTATTCCTTTTTAAATATAAATTTTGGTTGGGGAACTATCAGGTGACTTTTAGGAAACTGTGAGACCAATAGTTATTTTTATGCAAGAAATATGTACACATTTCTATTTCTAACAAGTCTAAAATGATGGATTTTTTCTTTACAGCCATATCAGGCAGGGCCTGTAATTTTACAGGAAAGGAGAGAAAAAAAAAGTCAAAGTAATGCAGAAATAGGTCACTGTAGTTGAAACAGTTTTCATTGAAAACTCAGAACAAAGAAAACCAAAGAGCAGGAGATGGGTGCTCCGTTGTGGTGCTTTGCCAAGGCAGTAGAGCAACCTCCACAGATAGGGAGAAGTGACGGACTTTTAGCAGAGGGATGTGATCAAATCTGTGATCTGGAGAGTTCACCAGCAGTGGTGTGCAAAAAGAAAGTTACATAGTAGTGAATGAAATTAGAACTACAAGAATAGTGTAATAGATTAGAGAGAGGAGCAACTTAGCAGAAAAAGTCTTAGAAGATGAAATTTATATGACCTATAGAGTATATAAGCTTTGAAATTTCATTCACTTGATGCTAACTTAATAATATGATAATTCTACACCCAGCAATTTTAACTTGATATTTTTCAGCCAAATAATGTATATTTTTATCACTTGATACAGATATATAGATATGTAGCCAATATAGTACAAGCAAAGAAGAATTAATGTGGTAATTCTGTTCTACCCGTGCCTAATTTTTATGGGAAATTAGGTTATTATTAGTACAGTATGAAGCCTATGAATTAAATTCACTTTAATAAATATGATTTAAGATAAATAACACTAATTTGCATTATAACTTATAAAACATTTTAAAAATAGGATTTATTGTATAATTGTTCCAATATATATGTTTGTGTATGACTGTAAATACACACATAAATGTTTATTGAAAAACATTTAGTGAGGTGTTGAGGGAGTAGAATAAAGTTTGTGTGCATGCCTGCAGTGCCTGCTATATAACAGCTGTTTAATATATGTTTGTTTAGTGACCCCCCAAAATATAGGGAGCTGAATTAAATGCAAAAGAAAGAAAAAAAGAAGGAAAGAAATAAAGTTATGTGCTGTTTTCTGCTATCTAGACCATAAAATTTTGAGTAAAAATTATTGGCTTTATGCTCTTAAGTGGTTTCCAAATATTAAGTGGAAGAAAACTTTTATTATTTACTGTCACCTGTTTATGGATCTTTTCAATATCCCTAAAATAAAAGAAAATGAGTCAAAATTATAGTAATCTTTAAAATTTAACACTTCATTACTCAATTCTCTTTATCTTTAACTTAATTTCTCAACTGGTACGTAGTTTATTTTTGTTATACGATAATCTAGATAATTATTTCTTATAATTCACTCAAGATTGAAGTGAATGATTGAAGATCTGTATCACAGACAATTGTGATAAGAAACACTGCTCTCAAGTCACGACACAGAGATGAAGGTAAAAAATTAATTTCAGTATAAGGTCATGAAAGGTGGATTGTGTGAAATACAGTATTTAACCCACATAATAATGGCCTTATGACTTATATTCCTAAGACTGAGGTAGGGAAAATATCATTTAAGCAATATGTAACATTTAAAGAGTTGTACAAGTTACAAAGGCAAAAAGAAATGAGGTGGCAATTAATCCTAAATACATATATGTTCACAAATCCATGCATATCTATGTGGATTTCTAGCTCTTCCTCTCCATTGTGTCTACTCTAACTGAAGCCATAATCATTTCTATAGCCATTAACTATGAAACATAAATTTAAGGCCATTATCAGCACTTGCAGATAAAAACATAATAAATAAGTGATGAGTTGTAATGCAAATATCTTTGTATAAAGGCTGAGAATAATAGATGGCAGCACCATCTCTTGCAGTTATTTCTGTTCAAAGGCCAATTCTAATAGTGCTTCTCTTGGAAATCCACTCTTTTCATACTAAACGGATTAAGCAAATTTCATTAGCCAGGTTATAATGAAGTATTTCAATTAAAAAAAAAAAGAAGGAGGAAGAAGAACGCAACTTTGACATTTTATAATGAACTCTGACTTTAATCCTACAATCCATAAAACTAAATTCAAATGCATTTATGTTGCAGAATGTGCACATATCTATCAATCCTAATCTATTTTATTTTCTATCCAATTAATATGCTAAGTCATGAGTGAAAGAGTTTCTGGTTTCTTCTATTTTGGATCATTAATGACCTGTCCCACAAACTGAATGATAAAAGAAAAAATGATTTTTATCATTTAATTTTCGAAGAATCAAATATGCTTTTAAGTCTAATAAAGTTCAATACTTTTTTATAATTGTCATTATAAATAAATGTATTTTATAATGAAATATATGTATTTATGTTTCTCGAATGAAACTTTCAAGAAATTTATTAACAAACATCAAAAGAGCTCACATTGGATTCTGTACTAATTGCTATGAATATATAATTACTTCTCAAGAAAAAAAGTAATGTAACTATTTTTCATTTGACCAGTAAGGAAGGTGAACACACACAGGTAGATGTGTTGATTGCTCCTAGCTCACAAATAATACCATAGAGAATCAGGAAACAAACTTAGACCTGGATGTTGTTCATTTTTATGCTGTTAAATTAACTTTCATATATATATGAAAGTTAAGGATATAGCATTGTGACAGAGCATATATATATATATATGAATATATATATATGAAAGCTAATTTAATAGCATAAATATATATATCTTCTCCTAACATTTTCTATTATATTTTTCTTAGAAAGCACTAACAATTTTAAGAAGTAAAGGAAAAAGACAATCTGTGAGAGGTGAATATGTAATTAATTATTTCTTCACTGATAGAGAAAAACAATGTTGAACTAAAGCTCACTCATAATTAGACTAAATTCAAACTTATTTTCTTGAAGACTAGGAGTTTCAGAAAGTAGAATTCGCAATTTGAAGGTTACTGAAGAAACTCATCCACTCTCCCAACCAAGTAGAGCACTGGAACACATTTCCTCCTTGTCTTTGTTCGTTCAATAGACACTTCAATGATTTATATCACTCCCATTTTTTTACCTGTGGGAAAACCAGATGAAAGTACCTCAGAAATATGCACATGTCCATGAAAGACAGTTATTTTTCTTTTTCATTTTAACAAAAGCAATTCAATTATATAAATTTAAATTAAAGCAACATTGTACCATGTATAACAATAGTTACCTAATTCTGACCCATCACTTGAAGCCAGCAATTAGCACAAATATTTTTTACCACAATACTCAGTAATGTAGAACCAAATTGAATCATTGGGAAATGGATTACTGGTGACCGATATACATAAATAGCTGATGAATAAATAAGTAAATACACAATTCAAGAAAATCCTCATATACCATATGTCAGTACCTTAATGAGTAAAAAATGTGGGCTAAATGACTGCATTGTACTGTCATGCATTACTCTAGCATTAGTTCTAAACTGATAGAGAGTTTCAAATTACTAAATAAAGTAAAATAATAATAATAATAATAATAATAACAGAAAGCTAGGGATGTAGCATTGTGATAGAACTCTTTCCTAGCATATGTAATGCCCTGGGTTCTGTTCCCAGAGCATCAAACAGACAAACAAACAAAATCCCAAATACGATAATTTCAGCAAAATATAAAACATTGTACCAAAAAATGAAATTTATTAAAAAGAGAAAAATAAATTTTGGTGTAAAAGTAGATAACAGCACTGGAGTTGATTCTTGTTGTGCTCATGGTCTGTATCAGACATGCTTTCATTTGAGTTGAAAGACTTCTCAGACTATCCTAGGTGGTGAGTAATGGCACAAATGATGAAAAATTTCTGTGTATACAATTTGTAAACATTATCATCTCACTCCTTGCCTGAAAAAAACAACCTCCAAAATCTTTCCTTTTCCCTAACCATCCTGCTTTGATTAAACTAATCATTATAAACTGATTTTTAAAAAATTGTTTCTCTTGCAATCACAAGTCTTGGCTATGGTTATAGAATTCTATGACCCAATACTTTTATGAAACACTACCTAGTAAATCTTCATTCATTGCAAAACATTCCTCTAGGGTGTAGAATCCTCTGGGAAAGATGCTTGTTCCTTTTTGCCTGACTTAGCATTTTCTAAACTTTGACTACCAAATCCCTATCTTTAAAATCTTCTATCATTGTCTTGGACTTGAAGACTTTGGTATGATGACATCATAGGTTACATGACATTTTGTAAAACATTCTCAAGATGAAGAGAATAAATCATATTAAAATGTTCTAAAGTATGTGTATTGTTATGGAGGAGGACTATGAAATTAAAGCTTTAAAGTGGGAGTAAATGTCACAGTTGCTAATGTTATTTATGTTAAAATGTCATTTTGTTTTGATACATAATCTCTTTTTTTCTGGCTGTATTTTTTTGATCCCTAACAGTGTAATTTTTCAAGTTGCAACTAAAACAAAAGGAAGATTGACTATTCTCAACAAATTCAAAAATCATTAATAAACCCGTTACTTTTTACATAGAAAGTTAAGGAAAATAACAGCTGATGGCTGCATAGATAAAGTGCATTGCAAAACCATCAACCTGAGTTCTAGTTATGCTTCTGTGATTTACTTGTGATTATGTTTTTAGCTGCTCGGTTGTTACAGTTCATAATTTTCACTATCAGTAAAAAATATTAAGATAAGCAGTCTTCATAGAACATTCAAGGTAGAATAAGTTCAAGCAGTTTTTAGTGTTAAAAATAATAAATAATTATTATTTCAGCTTATAAAAAGCTTTTTATTTAGCAATTCATTCTTAATGCAAGTAAATCACTCTCCTAATAAAAATATATTATTGCCTGGATTGGTGGAGTTATAAACTTCCCTTAACTAACACACAAGCACAACATCTGTATCCAACAGATGTATTTGAGATATTAGAGGGTCTCCTAAATAATGGTTTGCAGTTTGTAACAAGTAAGGACTTACTCTTTAATAATGGTTATAGAACAGTTTCAGAATGTAGAATAGAGTTGAATATACTTTCTCTCTTCTGATGATTATGCATACTTACAATGTTTACTGCCTTAGGCAGGTAATCTTTAATTGGAACACAGAAAAAAATCTTTCTCTCAATAAAATAAATAGAATTATCTCTTAGATGTGCCATTTAAGATAGCCTTATATACCAAGGGTTTTAATTAATTCTGCTTGATATCCTTGTATGAGTGATAAGCCCACGTTCTAGGAATGATTCTAAGACAGAAATTTACAGTTTATTTTCTTATGTTCAAAAAAATGATAACATTTTCACAATATGTATAATTAAATTTTCATCTGGAAATCAATTAAATGATCATGATTTATTTTTATTTAGAACCTGATAATGTTATTGCAAATTTTTCAAAGCTTGTTTAACTCTGAAATATATACCCAGACATATATGCAAGTAAAGCAGTGCAGAACAATTTTTGTAAGCAAAAGTATACATTATTGACCTTAGATATTAGTGTCAGAATGTATAATAAAGTATTTAAAATATAGCAATCTGTATATTTATAAAATGATTATATTCTTATGTTGGCCTTTACATAAGGTGCTAAATTTGAATTGTGCTTGATATATTTTCTCAGATTTTATTTTCTTCTAGGAAAGATGAAAAGCACTTCCCATTTTGAAAAAAAAACTGTGGTGATAAATAATAATTAAAAGAAAGTAAAATATCTGAATTTTAACAGCAGATCATCTTTTTAATGGTTATGTGACTTTTACCAAGATTCAAGTGTAGAACTTCTGTCCCTTCATAATATGATAATTCTAACATCTAAGAGTATTTATGTTAAAAGGATACAGCCCGTGGGTCACATAGTCTTGTATATAATTAGTGCTCAATTAATGCTAGTTTCCATTTCCTTCTAATGCAGCATTAATTTTGGTAATAAAATAGTATAGTTAATTTTTATTGATCATGAACTTTTAAAAATATTTTTCTGAGAACTAATTAGAGTGTTCAACTCAGATTAGATCTACATTTCCAAAATAAAATTAAGACTATTCACTTATAAAGTAGCTGAGATTTCAAAAGAAAATACAAATGTGATTAGCTCCCATATTCTTTTCTTATATCCCTTTTTCACATGTCAACAGTTGCTTTGATCTTATTACCTATATTAACAGCTATTATAGCTACATAACTACAAACCATGTAATCAATTCATATAATCATCCAGATTATTTGTCTACAGAATGCCAAAAAAAAAAAAATTAAGTGAATTCAATTTGATGGTTTGTTATCAAAAGAATCCAAACACATAAGACTTGATTCAGAATTCCAGGGCACTGATTGAATATTTTCTTGGTCTAAATTGTTATAGATAGCAGTAGAATGCAATTTGATACTTCATACATAAATGGAGTATAACTTTCTCATTCTTCTGGTTGTACATGTTGTAGAATCACACCAGTCATGTAATCATATATGTACATAGGATAATAGTGTCCTATTCATTATACTATCATTCCTCCCCCCATACTCCTGCCTCTTCCTTCCCTCCCCTCCTTCTAATTCAAAGTACCTCTATTCTTCCCTAGAAACCCCTCATTGTGAATTAGCATCCACATATCAGAGAAAATATTTGGCCTTTGTTTTTAGCATAATATTCTCCAACTCCATCCATTTACCTACAAATTCCATAATTTTATTCTCTTTTAATGCTGAGTAATATTCCATTGTGTATATAAACCACAGTCTCTTTATCCATTCATCTATTGAAGGGCATCTAGGTTGGTTGCACAGTTTAGCAATTGTGAATTGTGCTATTAAAAGCATTGAAGTGGCTGCATCACTGTAGTATGCTGATTTTAAGTCTTTTGCATATAAATCTAGAAGTGAGATAGCTGGGTCAAATGATGGTTCCATTCCAGGTATTCTGAGGAATCTCCATACTGCTTTCCAGAGTGCTTACACCAATTTACAGTCCAACCAGCAGTGTATGAGTGTACCTTTTCCCCGCATCCTCGCCAACATTTATTGTCGCTTGTGTTCTTGATAATTGCCATTCTGATTGCAATGATATGAAATCTTAGAGTAACTTTGATTGGCATATCCCTTACTGCTAGAGATGCTGTATATTTTTTTCATATATTTATTGATCAATTGTATTTCTTCTTCTGTGAAGTTTCTGTTTAGTTCCTTAGACCACTTATTGATTGGGTTATTTATTGATTTTTTTATGGTGTTAAGTTTTTTGAGTTGTTTATATATCAAATTACAGGGCCATTTCCCATTATGAGAAGAAAAAGGAACAATCTAACCTTAGGCCTAGATGCTAGATAAGAGAAGGTCATTTTATGAAATGATAACATAGTAAGAAAAGTAATGGGGCTGGGTTGTAGTTCAGTGGTAGAGCACTTGCCTAGCCTGTGTGAGGCACTGGTTTGATTTTCAGCACCACATAAAAATAAATAAACTAAGATATTGTGTGTATCTGTAACTTAATTTTTTTTTTTAAAGACGAAGAGTAATGGATAGTCTTCCAGTACCGATCCGGTTCATACTAACTGAAGGGAGTTTATTGCTAAAGATCGGGAAGTTTGTAAGTTGCTGGTTAAATGTAGTCATTATTTAAATAAATTTTACATGATCATATAAAAACAAAAGTAATAAATGCCCCAAAGCTTCACTTACAGACCATTTTACTGTATCTTGCCACTACCTGTTGAGGTTATTTAACTGCTATTGTATCTAGGTGGTAAATATGTAAAGGGAACCTGCTCTGCCTCATTTTCTGGCTGTATGTTTATTGACATTGCAGTTCTAGCTGTAAATTGGCCATTGATAAGGAATTTACAACATAAATATCAGAAAAAAATCACTATAAATTAGGCCTCAATATATTGTTTTTGATTGTCTATATTGAAGAAATAAAATATTAATTTTAGAGATTAAGGTTAAAATTGTGTTATATCTGTAGCCATTACATTGTGAATATCATGAAAAATTACAGAAGTAGTCTTCCTGATTTGAACAACATTCTCCAATTCAGCAAAGAAGCTCCCTACGTGTATGAATGATGAAGTTCTGACATACATTGTATTTGTTTCTTAATTGTTTCACTTTTGCCTTACATGTTAATTTAAGCAGAACTATCAGCCATCATGCAAGTCCAGAACTGTGTTGAAAGAACTATGCTAATAGAACCAGCATGCTGCTGTGTTATTTCCACAGATAAATATCACTGAGTGAAATTTGGCAAGTGTTATAATCTACATGGATTTTCCAATTTCTTTCTTTCTTTTTTTGATAGACTATGTAAAGAACAAAATGACTTCAGAAAATGTACATATATACATAGAATGTTCTCCACTTATATTTGTCAGTGCTAATGGAAAGGGTGACATGCAGGTTTACCCAACTGGAAGTAGTTGTTTGTTTTCTATAACAGATTTTTTTTCCTGCATATTATTAGTTCCAGTGAATTGTCCAGCCCAATACATACTATTCATGATGATGTCATTAGTTAATGATTTGATAATTTTAATGGGATGTTAGTTTTAGTTTACATTTCCACTTTTTTTTTTTTTTTGGTGCTGGGAATCGAACTTTAGGCCTTATGCATGCAAGGCAAGAACTCTACCAACTGAGCTATATCCTCAGCCCAGTTTTAGTTTACATTTAACGCATGTTTTGAACTCACCCTTGTTTCTTGATTGAGCCTGTGTATTGCTTTAAAAGTTTCAAAGTTGTACTCTAATTTTGCAGTGAAAGGTAAGATTTTGATAGAATCACTGATTTTTTTTAAGGTTAAAAATGATAACGTTTTTAATATTGGGTCAGGTAAAAGAGAAGAGAATAGAGAGCAAGGGAGCACCAGAGAAAATTGTAAAGAGGAAATCATAGGAAATATTTGCCATTTAGTATAGAGGTTACTCAAAAGACTAGGCATGAAAGCACCATGTGATCCAGCTATATCATTCCTCCTTGGTATTTATCGTAAAGAATTAATGTCATCACATATGCATACCCGTGTTTATAGTTGCATAACTTACAAGAGCCAAATTATGGAAATTGCCTAGGTGTTCATCAATAGATGAATAGCTAAAGAAAATGTGGTATATATTAAAAATGGAGTTTTGGGGCTGGGATTCTGGCTTAGCAGTAGTGTGCTCGCCTAGCACATGTGAGGCCCTGGGTTCAATCCTCAGCACCACATAAAAATAAATAAATAAAATAAAGGTGCTATGTCCAACTACAACTAAAACATAATTTTTTTTTTAAAAAATGGAGTTTTATTAAGCCATAAATAAAAGCAAAATTATGTCATTTGCAGAGAAGAAAAAAGGATGAACTTGAGCTCATTATGTTAAGTGCAATAAATCAAACATAGAATGTCAAGCATTCTATGTTTTCTTTCATTTGTTGAGACTAGAGAGGTAAAAGGAAAAGAAAGGTATTGGGGGGCATCTTATGAAAATCAAAAGATCAGTAAAATAAAGGAAAGGGATCAGGGAACACAGGGCATGAAAGAGAATGGAAATACTGAGGAATGATATTAACCAAATTATAATGCAATATTGTTTGCATGTCTAAATATGTAAAAACAAATCCCACCATTATGTACACCTATAATGGATTAATACAAAGTGTGGAACAAATAAATTTAAAAAAAATAAATTAATAAGTTGTATTTAGCAAATAAAAGGCAAAGAGAGATAAAAAACATGATAGAATAAAACCAATATTCACATTTTCATTTAAAATAAATGTGATGCTTTGTAGCCATCATGTTTACCTTCTAATTTTCAAGCTTGACACATGTTTATAGAAAAATTATTTTTCTTTATGTAGAATTAATTTTCTAGATTTTGTCACTATTGATATCCTAATAATTTGTTGATGTTTATATGAAATTCCTCATATCAGAATCACTTTATTTTTTAAGGTGATATTTTTTGCGTCAGTAGATGATAATTTTTTTTCAAAAGAAGCTTTTTAAAAAAAATCACTATTTTTTCATCTAAAAGAACAATAGAGAAAATAAGATATATCTATTATAAAAGTCTGATTTGCATTTACATAATTTTTAAAGCTTGTTTTTTCCCAAATGTCTAATTTAATATAATTTAAATTTATTTTTATATAATAGTAGAATGTGTTTTAAACTACTCCTTAGTCTATACCAAAGGACATAAAATCAGCATATTATAATAATGCAGCCATATCAATGTTTATGGCAGCTCGACTTGCAATAGCTAAGCTGTGGGACCAACCTAGGTGTCCTTCAACAGATGAATGGATAAAGAAAATATGGTATATATACACTATGGAATATTACTCAGCCATAAAGGAAAAAAAAAATTAATTTTGTATTATTTTTAACTGGTATATTAAATATAAGGTATTGTACATACAATTTACACCTATATGATGCATAATATTTAGATTAGGGTAAGCATACCTATTTCCTCAAAAGTTAATCATTTATTTATAATAAAATTATTTCCAAAGGGTTCCCTCTTGATTTTGAAATATACAGTACATTATTGTTATCTAAAGTCCTCCTACTGTATAATAGCACACCAGCACTTTCTACTTTTATCTAACCACAACATTTTCTCCTATTTAACCTCTTCCCATCCAATCCTGACTCCTCTTAAATAATCACTGTATTGTTATCCTCTTTCAACTCAGCACTGTTTCTATTTCAATCCCTTAGTCAATCTTATCTTGTTTAATATTTCATTGTATTCCTATTTGTCTACTCATCAGTTGAGATATTTACACAAGACAAAGATCACATTGTTATTTTTTTTTCATTTTTTCTTTTTTATGAGTTTACTTACTGGCTTGGACAAGTATTTCTATATCTTCCAAAACATTTTTCATTAAGAAGGCACATACTGCTGTGGCCTTTTCCTCTGAAGTCCCCCATTATTCACAAATGATGAGGGCCACAACCAAGTTAAGATGGCGCCTGGCAGTATGCTAGGAGGAGTGGTTTCTGAGCCAACGCCAATGAGCCATTAAGATGATGAGGATTCCTTAATGACTGACTGCTGTGTCTAGATGATGTCAATTAAGTTAAGCTGTGTGTAATTATTTGGGTATATGTACCTCTGCTGTCCGGCAGAGAAGCGGCTCCTGCTACCTTGGGTGCCCGCTACTTTGAATTCTCAGTTCCTGCTGAGTTCACTCACAATAAAGTAGTTCCTGATTCAACCTTCAAGTTGCTTGCCACCTCTCGGTTATTTAACCCAGCTGGACTATGGCAATTATTCACAAATATAAATAATATAATGACAAAAATTTAATAATTTACAAAAAAAGAAAGTACATACTGCTAGCATAAATAGCATTGGTAGAACCAAGTGCAGTACTTAATACAGAAATCTAATAAAACTTACTCCTGTTTTTTGACATGTTTTTATAATCGTATACATTATAATTATATATTCTTTATTGATTAAGTAAAATATATGTTTAATTAGACTTGAATTATATAATGTTTTGAAATTTTCTGTACTTGTTTTAGGTCCGAGTAATAATTTCTTTCTCTCTCTCTCTCTCTCTCTCTCTTTCATTTACTTTTGAGAAAGGGTCTCCTTATGTTGCCCATGCTGGTCTTAAACTCCTAAACTCACCTCATCCTGTCACTTTAGCTTCTGAATTACAGAGACTAAATTATATTTCCCTAGTAAAATAAACAAACAAACAAACAAACAAAAAACAGAACAAAACAAAAATAATGGGATACTCATTTTAATCTCATTAAGCTTGCATTTCAGTTTTGGAAGTACTAAAGTGTATGCATTTCTTTTTTGTTTTTATTAGATGCCAAAAATCATGGCTAAGAATTTCATTATAACATTTACATTATAAATCTAAATCTGTCAGTACCAACTTCCTGAAGACATCGGCTTCAAAATAAACAAGAAAAGCCTTTAAGACAAGGGTCTCAGAGATCTCAGGGTTGCCAAAACAAAATGCCATAGAGTGGATGGTTTAAACAACAGAAATTTTCTTTTCTCACAGTTTTGGAGGCTAGAAATATGAGATCAGGGTGGTTGTATGGTTAAGATCTAGGGAGGGGTCTCTTCCTGGCTTAGGTCCTCACAATGGTAGACAAAGAGATTTCTCTCTCTTTCTCTCTTCTTTATTCCTATTCTTATAGGGTCATCAGTCCCATCTTTTGAGCCCCATCCTCATGTTCTCCACACATTCTATATCCAAATATCATCACATTGAAGGTTAGGGATTCAACATATGAATCCAAGTGGATTGTAATTCAGTCTATAGCCATTATTACAATTAAAATGGAAAGCATAAAGGATACCTCTTAGAAAATTAGTTAAGGGTACTGAGGTAAAAGGTTAAAAAAGGTCCATAAATGCACTACACATATATAAAGTTGATAGAGTCAGAGGGACTACAGTAAGATTAAGCCGGCAGGCAAATTTATTTTGTCTCTTTTCAAGTAAGAGCAGATAATGTGGCATCTCAAATATTCAGGGAGAGGGTAGTGCTATACTTGACAACAATTTTAAGGAACAGGAAGCACCCCTTTTGAAGAAACCCAGTAATGTCGTCTCAGAGAGCTAAGAGATATACCACATTCATGAAATAAGAAATATTGGCAATACTGGTTTTTCAAACCATGTACCTTTACCAGAAATCAAAGTTCCCTGAGGTGAAAAATATAATTTTGAAGGAAAATGCAAACATTTTACATACATAAGCTGACAAGAGTAGACACAGATGAAGGATATATTAGCTAAAACTTGTTAAAGATTAACACCAGCATATACTTAAAGGGGAAAAGAACAGTGTATCAGAGAAAGCTTTAGAAACACAGAGGACACCTGGTTTTCAAGTTTAAGGTGGAAGGGTAAGCCCTAATTATTTTTTGATATTAACAAATCATCAAATTACTTATGATAGTGTTCCACACTTTTACTGCCATTCACGAATACAAAAGTCTTTAAACCAGACTGAGGCATAAGTCAGAAAGAGTTAAGACTCATGAACACCATCCTTAACCTCCTGTAGCTATGCCTCCACCCTGACATCTGTACATGTTTTCTTCCTGAGGAAAATGTCAGAACAGTGCATGGACTAGTGGGCAACCTGGCCTCTTGGCCTTTTTTTTTTAATAACAAGTGACTTAGAGAAATAATGAAATCCATTTAATATTGCCCTTGATTTTATTGGGCCTGAATTATTTAAGATTTCCTGAAACTGTACATAAAAGAGTATAACGACGCAAGAGAATACTGCACCAGAGTCAGCCAAATATATTACTGACCCTAAAATTATGTTTTAATTGATCATAAAGGTATGTACCACCACAACAATTTGAGAGTCAGGCAAAGAGAACTTCTTTGGTGAGGGAAGAAAAAGGCTGTAGAACAGCTAATTGTACTCAACATTGTTAAAACGACTTTGTTTTTCATCTTGGAATAATACTTTGTGACTACACTATATGCACAGAAATCCTAAAAGAATATTGTTTGCCAGTATTATTTGGTTTAGGCTGGCCCAATCCAAGATAGATTTCATCTCCCTCCCAAGACCCCCATTCCTTTTGCTGAGTCACTGCAAAGTACAATATTTAACTATTTCTTAATAGAACTATCCACACACTTCAGAAACAAGTGGCTCACAAATCACTTTAAATTCTGGTGTTGCTTGTGCATTTTAAATTCCTGTGTTGCTTGGTGATTAAAAGTGTCTGAAACATCAGGCTTTTCAGTGAAAGCAACTTTTCAATTACAAATTGTATTGCCTGTTAAACTACCTATGGGAGAAGCTGAAAAGACCTAGGTAAATGCATCTCACGATATTCTAAGGCACTCCTTCACTCTGCAAAAAGATTAAAATAATTGACAGTCAATTTTCGAATGTTGAGACAATGTTACTTTAAGTTATCTGCACAATTAAGTGTCCTTAAACAGATAACAAGAATCAACTTTTCTACTGTATTTTTAACAAACTTAGCTAACTGGCACTTTTTACTGAGAGATGTTCATCAAAGATGCTGTAAGAGTCTATACAGTTAGGAAACACTAAGCTTTTAGAGTATTTTCTTATTTTTACTTTTCTAGTTACAGATATTTTGCTCAGATAATCTATCACAGTATGTTTCTAGAAATGGAGCCCCAAATGTGCATATAGTACACAAATAAAACAAGCAAGCAGCTACTGAATATAAGTGTAGAGGCAAGACAAGCCCTCACTCCAGCCCCAGTCCTTCTCACCCAGGGAAAATGGAGGGGAGCAGAACCAAGCATGGACACCCAGGATATATTCTGGGTGCAAGAAGGATCTTACAGGTTCTGTTAACGTGAGGTATTCCAGGGACTGATAAATGCTTTCTCTTTATCTGACACCTGATGAGAGGGAAGGTCAGCCCCTTTTGCTTCTGTCCCCAGCTTAATCTCAGTGTGCACCTCTATCCTTGTGGAACCTCTCAGCTTTAGATATTCTCTCTCTTTATTTCACCAGCCTGCCTTCCTCTAGGTCTGCTGGCTTCCAGAGTGAGAAGGAGGCAGAGTTTGGGATGTAATTTCAAACTAATACTTTCCCAATCTTCACTGAATCATCTAGAAACATTATTAACTAACTTATGTTTTACTCTATCATATACAGAGCATTTCATGCACTCAGTTGTATCTTTTAAGAGTTTATCTTTTCTAACATTATCGTTTTTGCTATAGTAATTTTGATAAAAAGCATTTTAATGCAGACTCTTCCACAGTCTAACTGAAGAGAAAAATAGAAAACTACTACCTGAATTTTTAAATTAACTCTCTTTACCTAGCTTTAGTGTCTAGAAAGTAGTTGCCTGAAGCTTTTTAAAAGCAAAAATGAGATGAATTAAATGAGAATGTTAAAGAAGTAATCTTATTCAAAACCAAGAAAGTTAATTAAAATTGTTTATCTCAACTCAGGATTCTTTTTATTTTTTAAGCATACGTAATTCTATTGACAACAGACGTATGGTTCATGAATATTTCAACTTACATTGTAATAAAGTATGAAGTAAAGAAAATTGACATTCAATCATAATGCATATCACATCAAGATTCTTAACATTCAATGGTTTTTATTTATGTTAAAAAATATTTCACATTCAAAGGATGGATAAATATCAGATCTTTGCTTTGTGTTCATAAAAACAGTGAAAGGGATATTGAATTCTGGAGAAAATATCCTAAAGGAAAATAAGATTGATCTCATCTTTGAAGTTTTCATGGCTCAAAATAAAGTATCTGTAGTTTGTGCACAGTCTCTGTTAGTTGTATATAAGTGAACAAATTATTATATGACCTGTGGTACAATTTCTATATTACAAGATAGATACTCTTTTTTCTATTCATAGCACCACCACTTTCCTAATCAATATTTTTTTGTTAATTTTTTATGTTCATATCATAACATCAATTTTAACCTTTCACAGTATCACGATCGCCTGGCATGCGTGCAGCCCAGGTTCGATCCTCAGCACCATATACAAACAAAGATGTTGTGTCCGCCGAAAAAAATAAAAAATAAATATTAAAATTTTCTCTCTCTCTCTTTAAAAAAATTAATCTTTCAGCATTTCATATTTTCATTGAAAGATTATTTATTATATGTAACGATGCTTAAAATAAAAAGGAGTTTAATTTATATTAAAATTTATTCTTTCAACCAAAAAGTCAAAAGTTGTTAGGGTCTGTAAACAAGTCAAGATGGCGCCTGGCATTTTGCCAGAGGGAGTGGTTTGTGAAGTAACGCCAGCGAGCCATTAAGTGTGGAGATTCCTTATTGGTTGACTGCTGTATCTAGTTTATGTTAATTAATATAAGCTGTGTGTAATGTATATATACCCCTCCTGTCCTACAATAAATGTCTCCCACTCCTGCTGTATCAATCTACACAAGTTGCTTGTCACCCCCCGGTTATTTTGCTGCAGCCGGACTGCAGCAAAAAGTAACTTTTTATAAATGATGTCTTCAAATCCTCATTTTTGTGCTTGGAATTATTTTCAAAAATATTTTAAAATACCATCAGGTATACTAGAGATGATCTGAAACAATATTTCTCAAATTTTATTGAGCACAGCAATCACCAAAGGATTTTGATAAATTCAGATTCTAATCCAATAGGCCCAATATCAGGCTTGAGATTCTTATTCTACTCATTGTCAGAAGATGCATGGAGTAGCACAGAATGATTGATTCACTGTGCTAATTCTGAACTTCAGCTACACATGCAAACCAGGGTTTTTCTTTTTAATTTGGACCACAGGTACACAGAATCAAATAACCTTTGATGCAAGGTGTTCTAGTACCATGAATCTAACATGGGCTTATTTCATTCCTGAACTCACTAACCAACCCAACGGCTTAAATATCACTTACTATTCATACCCACATGTGTAACATCTCCCTCACCCCAATTTCTCCACTCCACACAGGGAAAGAGCATTTTGAATAATGTGCTATTATTTTATTTTTATACAAACACATTCTCTCTCTTTTTCTCACCCTTAGTCAATATGTTGCTTAATTTTGGATATGCTAAACTTAACAATATATTTATATTAACTATTATCTCAAGTTTCTTGCATTACTCTAACTAGCATTATGAACTAAATGTTCATCCCAATCATTATGTTTGGCAGTAGCTCATTCTTTTGTATTGCTACATAACATTCCACTTTGTGAATATATCACAGTTTATTATTTTTCTTTTGCCAATATGATGAATATATCCATAGACAGTATTTCTATTAAATAAATCTTGCTGTAAATATTATTATACATATCTATGTGTAAATCTCTTAGGAATATAATTACAAGATCAATATGTATATGCTGTTCAACTTTAAAAGACAGCACCCATTGTTTTTCCAAAATGGTGGATGAATTTATACTACTGGTAACAAAGTATAACAGTAGAAATCAATTTTTTATTCAAACTTTTATTTTTTAATTTTTTTTAGTTATACAGGACACAATATCTTTATTTTGTTTATTTATTTTTATGTGGTGCTGAGGATCGAACCCGGGTCTCACACATGCGAGGTGAGTGCTCTACCACTGAGCCACAACCCCAGCCCTCAAACTTTTAAATCTGAAATTCAGATTAATTAATTACACTGAGTGACATAAAAATTCCATCTAATTATGGGTGTTTTTGGTTTTTTGTTTTTATTTCCCTATTTTCTAGTGAGATAAAGTAATGTCATTTTGTGTTTCTCTTTTATTAAATGTTAATTTTATGTCTTTTTGTTTGCTATTTCTTATGAGCATAACATTTTACTTTCTATGTGTATGCGTTCAACTCTTTGTAAATGATATATGTTGCAACCATTTATTTCTAGTTTATGACTTGGATTTATAGTTCCTTTAAGAGTCTTTGGAGAAACACTGTTCTTAATTTTAATACAGTCATATTTATGAAAACATTTTAGTATATTTTTCATCATATTTAAGATGTTTTTGTTCATCTCTGTAAAATTTCATATAAAAATGTCAAATTCTGCATGTACTGTTGACATCTTTATTCAAATCTTTATTTAGAATTTGATGTATACATCACACTGAGAACAGTTGCTAATATCAGTCAGGGTAAACTAGCTTTACTACAGAAGTGTGAAGCTACCACAATAAAGACTCTTCTCTCTCTTTTAGACTCTGTGTCTCTTCCAGGCCAGAAGAGTTTCAGAATTTCTACTCTGGAGATTCAGAATTTCAGGTTGCATTTGTCCTGGTGTCACCTCAATCTGCTCAAGATGGAATTTTATGATTTACCAGAACAAGGAAAGAATCAAAAGAAGACTAGTAATCTAGAACCAGCCCATGAGAATTTTATCTCCAAAATGATAATGTCACCTCCTGTCTTTCATATGTGGTCACATGTGTCATCCAACTTTAAAAGGGGGTGGGATAAAACAGTAGTCTGGATTGCCAGAAAAGGGGAGATAAAGGAAAATATAAATCTCTCCAACAGGATGATGTAAAATAACTAAATGTGTCTTATCACCATTAGTTTTGGTTCACTTTAATGTCATCCAGTAAATTAAGTCACATTTGTGCTAGGTACTTATATTTTCATGAAAGTCTCTAAGTCATTAAAATGACTAGTAAGAATTTTAAAATACTAAGAAAAGCACAGAAATAAAGAATGGTCCTATGAAGTACTCCAAGAACTCTTATCCCAGAAAAACAACCATAATTGGCAAAAATTAAACAACAAAAACAACCAGTCTTTAAAGCCCCTGGAAATTGTCCTATGGGTATACATAAATAAATAATTGTTTATTGAAACAAAATACCAAATCCTAGTAAAAATAAATAAATAGACAGTGAACGGGGTAGTAGTGAGTCTTTGAGATACACCATGATCCCCTCCTTCTAGGCTCACTACTCTGGCTAGGAGTCACCAAGAAAATAGAACCTCCCTCCTCCCAGAGCTGTGGCATCTCCTGCAGAGAGACAGACTGCCACCAGCATCTGTCCTCCCCCTCTCCTTGTCTCAGAGGTTAAATTCTAGGCAAGTAGGAGTAAGAACTGAAAAGCTGATTTCCTCTGATCTGACCCTGTTAGAAGAGTGGAGGTTTCCCCCATTTTGATTGAGAATTCCCCTTGCCCAAGCCCACTAAGAGAGTGGAAGTTCTTCACCACAGAAGGTGAGCTAAGGACACTGAAGATTACTATCCCTATTCTGAACCCTAGTTTGTTAAACAATAGTGTTGGTCTGAGAGAAGAGTGTCAAGATTTGCACCCCTAACTCCACATAAAAGCCAGCGAGTTTGTCAGGGAAAAAAATGCAGACTCTCTTAATAGACAGAATCAAAGTTTCCCCCCAAGTAAACTGTCTTTATTTGCAACAGATAATTTAAGTCTAGTGGCACTTTCAGAAACAAGTGATTTGGGTGGTAAGCAATTAAGAGCCAGTTGTTTTATAAGAGTAGTAAGCTAAAACAAACTGACCAAGAGAGCAGAAAAAGAACAAAAAGTATTCACCTAGAGTCAGAAGAGAAAAATAAAGTAAAATAAAACAAGAAATTTAAAAATCCCTAAAGAACTGGCTTAAAAATTACCCCTGCAAAGTAGCCCAAATTTAGTAGAATCAGAATGCAGAATAATTTATGCCGTGGGGCATTATCAAATCTACAGGACAGTCACTTGTCAAGAGTGGAGACTGAGTGTTGAGCATAATACAAACAGAGACAGATATCTTCACAGGAAAATCAGGACAAAGAGACAAAGAGAGCCATGTTATGGCTCCTGTCAGTCCAGGGTCATTGCACATGCCCAAGGCTGCAACTTCTGAACAACAAGATGCACAACTTGTGGGAATAGACTTCACTACAATATCCAGCCAAGTTACTAAATAAATCAACAAGCTTACAATAACAAAAACAAGCCCTGAGGAGGGGATATCAGTACCAAGAGTTGCTACTGTGCATGATGAAACATGTTCAGTGAGACTGATTTCACAGAAAGACAAGTGGCAGCAGAAATCAATATCTCAACAAATAAAGATCAGAGATGAAGCCTGGTGTTGACATCAGATTGTGAGCACTTCCAGCTTAGATACTTTATTGTGGGTAGTTGCCCTATAGATTTACCTGAGCCACAGGGACCTTGAATACTTGGAGAATAAGTCTTTGCTTCATTTGATATTCTACAGTTATTTGTTTAAAGCAGCATAATACTCTATTATAATTACTGCAAAATCTATTAATACACAACAGGAAAAAAATCAACATGTGATAGTCAAAAGTAGAAAGTGTCCTAATGTTTTAAATATAATTAGTGAAAACATAGAAATACTTATTAAAACCATCCTGGAGATTTATATGTATATACAACATAGAGTTTGGGTTACTTTTCTACTCAGTGTTATTAAATTTGAATTGTTCTTCTTATAGCATTGCTCCTCTCTATTGGAGTGCCATTGCACAAGGACACATGGCTTATTAGTTCACTGGCCTGTCTCTCATCAGTATTACCACCATAAGTGATGTCTATGATTTCATTTAGTGTTTAATTAATCTTGTCATTCATCTGTTCTGGTACTCATTATTTGATTAATTTGTGCATTCACTCATTTATTTACATCATAGTCTTGATTGATCACATTCCTTGTGTTAGCTGCTACTGTAGATCCTGAGAAGTCAAACAGAAATAAAATCACTATCATGTTTTGAGCATCTTCTTCATTCTTGATATAATTTCAATACAACCATCAGATATTATAAGATTATTTAGCTGGTGGCTTTTATTTTATGAATGAGGAAACTAAGGCAAAGGAATTTAAGGGATATGCATAGATTCGTATAGCCAATAATTCACATATATGCATGAAATTGAATTTTGTGCCCTTTTTTGTGCTTATAGTGACTTATAACCCTGCAGGGATGATCCTGGATTACAACTGCTGTTCTATTGCAGTCTCTAGTACTGCTGCCTTTGATGATTGGAACATGGTTGGTTTGGAATTCATGTGGACAACTGACTTTATTATACTGACCAGCAATCATTGCTCATAGTATAGCAAGAGATTTCTTTCTGGTGGGTACATATTTTAAAGAACTATTAAATTTGAAAATTAATAACAATCATAAGAGAGTGTGCAACCTCATCCTTTACTTTGTAGCAAACTAGGTCAACCAAAAAAATATTTTATACGATTACAAAGGAAAATTTTCTGTGCAGAAGTCCATTCAAATAATGTCAACCCAGTCAAAATAGGAACAATTTTGCCATTGAAAGTCACATAGAGTCCATAGTGCTAAATCATTTATGGTTTTCCCAACTTGCTATGCACTGAATTATGCAACAGTTATCAGATGTTGAGGTCATTTGGATAAGTAAAAAACCACAGGATAGTGACTGAAGAGAGGAACATCCTTGCTACATAAGCAAAATCAGTCCTGAGCATCAGTCAGTGAATTTATGATCGGACAAATGGATCAAGAAGGTACAAAGTCGAAATTTCTTTGGTGGATACATATATCATTCAGAGGGTTAGTTTGTTGGGTCATACATCAATTATGTAGCACCACCCCAAGTTTAGTAAGTGCCTCATAGAAAAAGGCAAAGATTTACATCGTTGTGGTACTGAGATATTGGAAGTTATTTCATTTTGAAGTAAATCAATAGTCCTTCCTCTCAGAAGATACACAGGTTAATATTCCAGGAGAGGAAATATCCTCTTCTAGAGAATTCTATTGCAGTGAAAATATTTCTAAAACTTTATGAAAAGCAAAAAAATAATAATTACATAATTAATTATATCCTGCTATCCCAAAACACTATTTGAAATTAAATCCAAATGCTGAAAAATGACAAATTTGTTTTACAACATTTTATACAGTTTTTAATTAAAGATGTTATTCAAGTATAGGATATAAATATCTAACTGTTATATTTCAATATGTATTTGATATGATTATGTCAATCTTTCTTTACCTAACTTGAAGACACATATAAAAGTTGTATAACTTTCCCTTCTAGAATTTATATTTTACTTTTATTAATAGTAACCACTATCTAAAAATGCACACAAATCTGGATAAATGGATACATGAATGGATAGAGAAAGAGTGAATTTATATTCAAAGATACAAGCAATAGTGAATTCAAAACTTTGATTTTTTCCAAGTGGTAGCTTAGTCACTTGGGGAATATTTTTAATATCTTAAAATTGTCATCTTTCTCATTTTAAAAATAAAGATAATATTTCCGTGTCAGAGACTTTTTGAAAATAGAAGGGAATTAAAAATACTGCTTGGTATTTTTCATACCTGGCATATAATATATATTCAATAAAGTTTTTATTTTATTATCATTAAATGAATTTTAAGGAATGTATGTGTCCCAGAAAATACATTAGACATTACAGAAAACTAAATATTAAAGCATACATATATTATTTAGGTAACAATTTGCTAGATACTTTATATAATACTAATTTTATTTTAATAATTCTAGAGAATACTAAGCAATTTAAAAGATGTGCAAATTAAGTTTCAAAGAAAAATCTGCAATTTGTAATTGTTACATACTGGAGGCATGAAGTTAACCCAGAGTAAGTTCAAATTAATGTGTTGTTGTTGCTGTTATTGTTTTCTGTTTGCATGTTGCTTCCTAGAAGACAAAGATTTGGAAAGTAATCAATGTGTCCTCAACATGCCTTTATTTTGGTTAAGCAGGTGGACTATATTTAAAGAAAAAGTGATCTGTTTCCAAAAATTGATAAAAATAAAGCACAAGAAGCAATCACATCAAGGAAATATAATGTATGACTGGAAGAAAGTCATTCATTCAAAATCATTTTTTCTTTCTATTCCTTCCTATGATCTACAAAGCTTTTTTAGATTTTAACAATAAAATAGCATACTCGCATAGCTACATAATGCTGAATATAAGCCTATTAACAAAAAAGAAAATGTCCAGCAATATAATCCTTACAGATATGAAACAAGGTGATGTGATACAAAGTGACTCTGGGAACCAGGCATCTTCCTCACAAGGTAGGTGGAAAAGGCCACCCTGCAGGTATGCTAGACATTTAATGATGTGAACAGCATTTTTCTAAGCAAAAAAGAGCAAAAGGAAGAGAGGTTCAAAGAACCTTAAGAAGAAAATTCTGCTTAATTCAGAACAGAAAGGGAGTAGAGCATAATTTATCTGGGCAATACAGAAAGAAGTGGATGATGGTGTCCATCTCCTAAGATCCTATAAGTCATTCTAAAGGGAGATGCTGAATCTATGTGAAATAATGGTAAAGTAACATAGAAGAGGACATGATTTAGTTTGAATTTTAAACCATTTGGCTGGTTGTCATGTGGAGAATAGACTATGAATGTGGGTCAGATAGCACTCTCAAAGGTGCATGCTATTAATGCAGAAGAGAAGAAAGATGACCACAAATTGAACCTTTGTGGCAATGGAGACGGAAAGAATTGAGTGGATTTGAGATTGTTCAAAATTTATTTTGGAAGCAAAAATCTTTAGGAATTGCTGCTGAATTTGAAATTAAGAGAGTAAAACAGAGGGTCAAAGATGATGCATGAGGCTTTACCCTGAACAATTATATAGAAACTTCTGGGAGCTTCATGAGAGACTTGGCATTTATTTAGAATCTGAAAAGATGCAATTAATTATTATAACTAATATATCATTCTAACAATTTGAAGCTGAATAGATATATGACTATATTCTCTGCTTCTTTAATATGACTTTACAAAGGAGAAGAAACTTGTCTGTTAAAATAAATGCACTACCAGGAAGTCTTTTCAGGCCAAGGGAAACTTCAAGGACCTGAAGCTTCTATCCACACTGATCTGTTTCCCTGAGCTGTTTCAGTGTAGAAGTCCAAGAGCTGAAACCCTCAGCTGGATAGCTTTACCATGCAGTGGAGCAAGAAGAGGTCAGTCACATCTGAGTGATCATCTAACGTAATAATTCTGTAGATAGCATTCAGGTGGAGAACCCTTGAAAATTGGTTATTTTGGTGTAGAAAAACCTTGCAACTTTTTATATATGTGTAAGAATATGTGTGCCAGACACAGTGGTGCACACCTATAATTACAGCGGCTCAGGAGGTTAAGGTAGAAGGATCATGAGTTGAAAACCAGCCTCAGCAAAACAAGGCACTAAGCAACTGTCTCTAAGTAAAATACGAAATAGGGCTGGGGATGTGGCTCAGTGGTTGAGTGCCCCGATTTCAATCCCTGGCACCTCCCCTAAAAACAAACAAACAAACAAAACAGAATATGCTTAGGAACATCATAGGATTGGGGATGTGTAGAAAAATTTAAAATTGGAATCAAATGCTCTTTTTGGGAAATTCATGTATTTACTAATTAGAAGCAACACTAGCATAACAATAAACTGATTTTTCATCATTCTTATTATGTTTTTATTAGGATTGATATCTTGGTAGCTACTAAATCTGATTTCTGGTGCTAAATAGATGTGCCACGAATTAAGTGAACATTATAAGTTCTTTATTCTCTTTGTCTTTAAATTTGCTTTTATTTATTCATTTTTTTTCCCTAAAGGTATGATGAAGTGAAAATCATCTCTGCTGCTTGTCAGACAATGATAAATCTTACTGGATATAAAAAAGGATTTCAAATTAGACAGGTCCAGGACAACAGAAAACAATGTCTTTAAAAGGGTACAATGAAAATGATAAACCAACTCTTCTCTAAATGGCTGCTATTTGCTCATTAATGACATTACTAGAGCCATGTTATCTCTTCCTCCCAAGGAACAATTACTAAAATTGACCTGCTTCCTGATAGTTTTCAGTCCAGAACTAGTTTATCCTTCTCTAGTCCATCTTGAAAATTGTTTTAAGTCAAAATTCATGCCAGTCAAGCTGTATTCCACTGGATACAAAGAGTTCCTCTGAATGTGTTGTTCTCACTTGCCATATGGATATAATTACTTGATTCTCTCTTTCCCCATCCCATCCCTCCCTTTCATCCTTCCCTTCCTGCCTTCTTGTTTTCTGTGTAACTACAGATATATTCCTGGTGACAATTTTTAAATAAGATTTAAAATAACCTATCCTAGGTACTTCATTTATATTGGCAGAGATAAACAAAATAAATATAAATAAAAATGTAGGGGCCAGTATGCTTTGAAGGATGAGAAAGGTTAATGATATTTTACTTTCTTATTCAGATTAGTTAAAACAGAATGATCAGCAAACCCTGATTAGTTCTTACCATGCCTACAGTTTGAAGTTACATTTTTCCCACCACATATTTCCTAAATTCTGTCTTGTAATCCAAGTGCTTACTTTTTTTTTTCTTTTCTACTCCTTTTGCTATATGTATCAATTCAGGGAATGTAGTGATTTTTAATAAAAAAAAGCTATAGACCTTCATTAAATAACCAATTAAAACACTAATCTGGTTTACTTATAGTAGCAGATCATCCATGTCATGTAAATGTCAGATTTAAACATTAGATAAAATTTTATAACATGATGGGGCTGATTTTAAATATGACAAAAACAACTTAAATCTTCAGACACCTAGCATAATAGTTGTAAAGTTGTCTTTATAAAACACTTAACATAGACTTATCATTGTATGATCAAAGTAAATGCAAAAGTAGAGAACTATATCCAGAATTCAATGTTATGATTAATTTCCTTTCATTTGTTACACAATTCTTAATTCTTTGATTCTCTCTCTCTCTCCACCTGCTGAGTTTCTGTTCCATTCAGACCTGTTGGCTCTGCCTCTTGCTCCCTGGTAAACAAGTTCCTTCACCTCCATCTCCTGCCTAATGTCTTTGTACTTTTTCCCTGCCACATTGACCGGCATACATAAGTGCTAAGTGAGCCCGCACCAATTTCTTTATCTGCAGTAAGATTTACATCTTTCTTTAGGATATAGCTTCACTTGAAGGCCCCCTGCCCAGGATTCAGACTCACTTCAAAAACCTCATCAGGGGGCTTTGATTCTTTCAGATTTCATGTAAAATAAGATCTAAACCTGAGGCATCCAAATGCCACTTCCTTGACAGCATTCTCAAGGTATGTAGTTGACAACATGAAGAGCAAGTCTAGTGCAAATGCTGGTCTGCCTCATTCAGGAGTCCAAATGTTTAACCACCATCTATGGCATTTGCATAGGTCCTAACTCTCACAAAGACCCAGAATTATTGCATCATTCTGTGAAAACATGTAGAAATTCTTAATTATTTTGAATAATTTTTGAACTTACTTCTGCCTTCAGGAGATGTCATAAAAAAAATTGATAGTGATGCCTCATGCTCTCATACAGCGCACATCTGTCCTTTGCTACATCTCATTCTCTAAGCCTGGGAAGTTTCTTAGAGTTGGCCCCCCTTACTTGTACCCAACACCCCAACATGGAGTGGATGTATGTGTCCAGGAACCCTTCTACTTGGGAGAAATTCTAAAGCCACACACATCCCATCTGATCAAATCTTTATTATTTAATAAGAAAAAAAATATTTCTGTGTTCATTTCATCTTCTCTTAACCACAATGTCCTTGAAAATAAAGCATATGCCATACTTGTCTTTGTACTTTGTACCTGCCACATCGACCGACATACATAAGTGCTAAGTGCATGTTATAAAGTAGATGTGAAGTGTTTCAATCATGTGGAACAGATCCCTGGTTCTTCCTCAGTTCTGGTTTGCAACTTGACTTAGAGATTCTAAAGTTCTCTAAGCTAATGACAGAAGCTAGTTCTAAAGACTGTTTTCCCATGCAATTTAGAGTTCTAATAAAAAATGATGTAGAAATGACTTGGAGGTTGTTTTTTTCTTTTTTTCTATCATATTACATTACTGCAAAATGAATGTTTATTGTTTTCAAAGTTTTCAAAGCCATTTCAAGGAGTCATTGTATGTTCCTCATATTAAAGTATAATTTTAATATTTCTGAGCAGGTTTCATATTTTCATGTCCATTGTTATTGAATTTTAGAAGTAGTTTTTGGCATATTTTTTTAGAATTATAACAATGTAGATCTTTTTATCTACTATTATGAGTGTTTTTATTAAACCTTTTATTTAAAAGTTATTTGCTATTTTATTAGTAAAAAGCAAAGCGATATTTTACCATTTAAAACTAATTACACAGCCATATGAATCAATCTCACACTTAAAAATCCTTAATTATTTGATAAGATTAAATAAAATAAGTGCAAAGGCATATGACTGGAATTTAATTTTATCCTCTTCCCTCAAACACCTGGTTTGGTTTTATTTCCTTCCACTTGCCCAAATACACCTAAACTAGAGATAAAAAGTAGCAGATGGTAACTCCTTCCACCCATTTCCTGAGACTTCTCATGCAAGGGTTTTTGTGGTTTGACTCGGTCCTATCTGGAATATCCTGCTATGATCTCCAACTTTTGAAATCCTTTTCAATTTTCAAGACCTAAATCAACTTCTTTAGGTAAATTGCTTTGAGTCTTCACACAGAACATCAAACCTTTCCCTTCAAACCCACTGATGTTAATTTTTTCCATCTATTCTCATCATATCCTACCCTGTGATTGCGTAGCAGTGCAGATGTACTCAAAAAATATAATAATAAACATGCCACAAAATTTTGGATAGTTGTACTGTCAGTTTCAATGGAAAGATTTAAAATGACAAAGTTCTCTAGCTAGTAGGTAATTCTTCATAAAATAAGTGACCTTTAACGATGGAACAATGAGTAATATTCACAAGTCAGATGTGTCTGAGTTACAGGCAAGGGAGCAGGGTTCCAATAAGGAGAAAAAAAAAAAAAAACAGAGAATTAGGTTAAGTGTGGGATTTTGTTTGCAGAATATTAGTAATCTAGACTTTCTGGGGATAGTTTGTGCAGGTGAAATTTTATCATTTTTACCCAATTACCTGGAAACATGAAGTCCATAATGTTTCCTTCACCATTGCCAGGGCCCTCTAGGTACAGTTAGAAAGTGGTTGGTGTAATGGGTAATGGGTGGATATTTGGGATTGGCAATTTTGTTTTCTTTACTTGCAACATAGTTGGGTAGAAAATCTGGCCTATGACTTTTAAGAACAGCCTAGTTAACTACTTATTTATGACCCCATTAGATTTGCATTTCTCAAAAATGTGTGTCATCCCTTCGGCCTATGGAGTACTTGGTTGTCACCTTGGTGACAGAGCGTTAAAGTGTGAGAAGAAGTTTGGTACCCACTATCCAAAGTCAGAGATGAGCCTGAGGTGATCCTGGCTGGCCAAGGCGATATCTTTTCCTACCCCAGCCCCACACTCTAATCGCTTCTGCTCTGCCCAGCTTGATTGGCAGAGGCCACACCCATGAGTTCGACTCAGTGTCTCCTGGCAATGGCAGAAATGAACCCTGCACAGGGTAGTGTGGTCTCTGAGGATGTGGCCATATATTTATCCCAAGAGGAGTGGGGATACCTTGATGAGGCTCAGAGATTCCTGTACTGTGAAGTGATGCTGGAGAATTTGACCATTTTGTTCACAAAAATAGGGCCCTCCAACATATGAGCTTTGCTTAAGGAGTTGTGAAGTCTGCATGCATCTCAACATTGAACACCTGATGCTATCACCATTAGATGTCCCCAGGTTGTTGGTATGGAGCAGGGTCTGAGGAAGCACCTTCTGAGCAAGGTGTTTCTGTAGGAGCACCACAGGTCAGGACTCCAAAGCCAGGTTTATCCACTCAAAATGCCCAACTTAGTGAGACAGGTGACCCACTCTTGAAAGATATTCTGCACCTGGCTGAACAAAATAGAACACAAACTGAACAAAAGACACATATTTGTGAGTCAAAGCCTTACCGGCCCCAAAAACAGATTGGAAAGAATCTTTCCAGAAGGGACAATTGGAAACTTTCATTTGTAAAGAACCACAGAGTTCACATGGCAGAGAAGGTCCTCACATGAAGGGAAGATCGGAAGGAATTACCAGCCACCTCACGCCTTCTCCAGCACCAAGTCTCTCACTGTGGATGGAAGCTAGACCCGGAAACTGAAGGCAAGGAAGCCCTTCAAACTGGACATATGATTATGTATGCAGTCAATGTGGGAAAGCCTTCAGATATGAACATTGAAGAGTTGAGCACCACCAAAGCCACACAGGAGAAAGGGCTTATGGGTGCAGCAAATGTGGGAAATTCTTTAAGTATAATGCCAACTTTGTGAGACATCAGAGGATTCACAATAGAGAAAGGACTTATGAATGTAGAGAGTGGGAAAATCCTTTATGTACAACTATAGACTCATGAGACATAAGAGGGTTCAACTGGAGAAAGGCCTTATGAGTGTGACATTTGTGGGAAATTCCTTAGGTACAACTTGAACCTCATTAAACATTGGAGAAATCACACTGGAGAAAGGCCTTATAAGTGCACTGAATGTGGGAAATCCTTTAGGTACCATTGCACACTCATTAGACATCAGAGAATTCACACTGGAGAAAGGCCTTATGCATGCAGTCAATGTGGAAAATTCTTTAGTTACAACTCCAACCTCATTAAATATTGGAGAAATCATGCTGGAGAAAGACCTTATGAAAGCAGTGAATGTGGGAAAGGCTTTATCCAGAAACATATACTTGTTGAGCACCAGAAAATCCACACTGGAGAAAGATCTTACGAATGCAGTGAGTGCTGGAAGGCCTTCATTAGGAAATCCCATCTGGTCCATCACCAGAAAATCCACAATGAAGAGAGGCTTGTCTGTCCCGTAGATGTGGGGCATTCTTTAAGTTCAGCTCTAGCTTCATTATACATTAGAATTTTCACAATGAAGAAAATTTACCATTGACTATTTCAAGTTGACAGTTAATGTTATGTAAATTTATATTTCAAATACAATTGATCTCCGGAAACCTTTTTATCTTGCAGAAGTGATACCCTATTCTCCTTAAATAAGTTATAATTTCTATTTCCTGGTGCCCCTGACTAGTACTCTTCTATACTCTGCTCTATGGATTTGATACCTGTTAGCATCTTATATAAGTGGAGTCACACAGCATTCGTCTTTTTGTGAAAGGCTTATTTTACTTAGGATAATGTTCTTAAGGTTCACCCATTAGTAGCATGTGTCAGAAATCCTCACCCCACTCATTTGTTTTCAGTGAAATAATATTCCATTGTATGCATATACCACATTTCTTTATCTATTCATTGGCTAATGGACATTGGGTTTCTTTTACCTTTTGACTACTAGGGAAAATGCTGTTATGTGAACATAAACATACAGATAGCTTTTTGAAACCTCACTTTCAATTCTATTTGGGTATATGGTATTTCCAGAAGGGGAAATGTTCGATCATAAAGTATTTTCAGGGACTGTTTTCCATACCACCTGCTGTAGTTATATTTTCACAACAGTGCACAAGCATTTCATTCTTTGCCAATACTTCAGTTTTCTCTTTCTGGTTTTTTGTTTGTTTGTTTTAGAGAGAGAGAGAGAAGGGTTTTTTTTTTTCACTTTTGTATTACTAATCATTAGTGATTTTTTCACTTTTGTATATCTGAAGAAATATCTTTTCAAGTCATTTTCCCATTTTTTTTGATGGAGCTATTTGATTTTATTTTTGTAAATCTGTAGACATTTTTAAAACATTTTGGATTTTAATCCCCTACTAAATATATACTTTTCAAATATTTTTTCCAAGTCCATGGGTTACTTTTTATGTTTTGTTGATTGTGTCCTTTGATATTGTTTGATAGAATTTTGATTTTTATGTAGTCTAGTTGATTCTTACTCATGCTTTTGAAGTTATAACCAAGAAATCACTGTCAAATCCAATGTCATGAAGCATTTTCCCTAAGGCCTTATGTTTATGTCTTTGATCTTCTTTTGAGACAGTGTCTTGCAATGTTGACCAGGCTGAATATCTGGGCACAAGTGATCTTCCCATTTCAGTCTTCCGAGTAAATGTGACTACAGATGCGTGTTATTGTGTGTGGCTTAGGTTTACTTTGGTACAGAATATTAGGCCAAACTCTAACTTCATACTTTTTCATGTGGGTATACAGCTTTCTAAGCACAATTTATTGAAAGGATTGTCCTTTCTCCCTATTGTATAGTCTTGACCTCTTTTCAAAATCATTTGACCATAATGCCAGGGTTTATTTCTAAATTCTGTTCAATTGGTCTATATACTTTCTGAGAGTACTACAATAAAATATATACTTTTAAACTGTTAAAATAAATATTATATTGAATCCATTTGGAGGCCTGGGCTAGAAGTAGGTCAGTTCCTCTTTTGGAGCAGCTAATTATATCTGTACCCTCAACGAATTACCTTATGGGGCCTTTATACTTGGGTCACTATACACCAGCCTAAATTATTCAAATTAGCCCATTCACAGGGAATCTGGGAAACAGCTAATTCAATCTAGTAGTTTTATATAAACTGTCTCCTTCAACTTCAGGTCGCTGTGGCTATCCTGATGCTATTCCCGTGGGGCCCTGCTTGAGTTTTCTCCTTCCTAGCTGTAAGTAATAAATACTTTAGCCGTTAGTATATATTAAAGTGACATTATGTTTAAAAAAAGTGTGTGTGTCATAGGAAAAAAAATGATGTTCTTTGACTTGGGGTGGTGGGGCTTAATCAGCTTATATTTTTAGTGTAGTTTGTGTCTGGAAAATTGATGACAATATTACAGAAAAAATTACTTTCTTACTTATCTCCCTCCCTCCTTTCTTTAGAGATTTAACAATTATTATGTGATGGGAATGATGCTAAGCTGGCCACTGGAAAAACAGACATAGAAAAAACACTTTTTATGACATTTTAGTTATTTAGAAATAAATGCTCCAAATGTGATGTTAAAATTTCAGAGGAAGAGGTAACTTGATAAGCTTAATTTTCATTGTAGACATAGACATTCATTTTCTAATGATGCATAAAAATTATCCCAAATCTTAACACCTTAAAACAACAACCATTTATTATCCTGTAGAGTCTGAGAAATCTGGGAGTAGCTCAGTTGAGTAATTTTAAAGCAAAATGCCTTTAAAAAGATCACAGTTTGTAGAGTTGGACTAAGTTGGACTACAGTGATTTCAAGACTGGACTGGTGCTAAATATTCTCTTTCTAAGCTTGCTTATGTGGGTCTTGGCAGAACTCAGTTTCTCAGTAGCTGTTGGCTGTATGCTTTAGTAACCTGCCGTATAAGCAACTACATAGTACATAGGGCTTTTCCAAACAGTGGTTTTCTACTCTCAGGGGAGGGGGGGAGGAAGAGGGGGAGGAGATAGATATCAAAAGAGATGAGGAGAATGTACAATTCTTTTTACAACCTAATTTCAGATGTTATATGCCGCAGTCCAGCTGCAGCAAAATAACCGCGGGGTGGCGAACAACTGGTGTACATTGATACAGCAGGAGTGGGAGCCGTTTATTGTAGGACCGGAGGGGTACATATATTACTGAATACACAGCTTATGTTAATTAGCATAAACTAGATACAGCAGTCAACCAATAAGGAATCTCCACACTTAATGGCTTGCTGGAGTTACTTCACAATCCACTCCCTTTGGCAAAATGCCAGGCGCCATCCAGACTTGTTTACAGACTCTAACATTTGCCAGGCGCCATCCTGACTTGTTTATAGACTCTAACAGTTATATAGCATAATTTCTGTGATATATTCTTGGTTCCCCAAGAACATGGAAGAAAAGAGCATTGGGTTTGAGACTAGAAGTGGGCAGGAATCACTTAGTAAAGTCTTGGAATCTTAGTCTACAGTGTGTCCTATGGTCCAGAAAATTTTATTTTTATTTCACACACACGATAAACTCACTCTCTGGGAAGGTCCAGAAACTTCTCATTAAATGAGACTTAAAACAAGGAGCTGATAAGGGTCTTTGGATGTAATTCATTATGACTACTCCAGTACAGTTTCCTTCAACCACGCAACTAACAAAAATTGCCTTCCCCAGTTACAACTAACTAATGGTAGGACAGATGTAAAATAATCACTATGACATTATCATAAAAGGGGGGAAATAAGGCTTCAAAGTGTTATTGTTCGATAACAACTCTGAAATCAGTTTTGGCAAATGTCCGACATTTCTTAATTCGGTCTAAAGCACAAACTTAATTATTTTACAAGGCTTTTTGTGTAACTGAATAGTACTCAGAGGCACTACTTTAGAGTTTTCTGATCCCATAAGAAAGGATTGAATAGGCACTATCACCTGCCAAATCAATAAAGTTTTCCAGTGTTCTGAAACAATAATTCAATTTTTAGCTCATAGTATTGCAGCCCTTTATGAAATTGACTACGTTAATTTCCTAGAAATGGACATAGTCTTAATGTTTCTTAAATTAAAAAAAATATTGTTGAAAAATATCCATATAAGTCAAGGTTTTATATTGCAGTCAATTTGGAAATTAGGTAAATAAGCATGCCATAATTTTCTACTTAAGAATTTAGAATATTTGTTGGGTGTGGTGGTGAAAACTTGTAATCCCAGTGGCTCTCGAGGCTGAGGCAGGGGGATCCTGAGTTCAAAGACAGCCTCAGCAAAAGCAAGGTGCTAAGAAACCCTTTGAAACTCTGTCTCTAAATAAAATACAAAACAGGGAGGGGGATGTGGCTCTGTGGTTGAATGTCTCTGAGTTCAATCCCCAGTACACCCCCCCAAAAATATTTTTAGAATATTTTCAGAATTTGGCATTTGATCTTTGCATTGCTGCATTTGAAAAGAAAATGCAAAAAGATTAATTGGATAATAACACAAGTTCTGATTATTAAAAACTTGTGTTTATTGTAAAGTCTTGATTATAATTTATATGCTGTTTGCACATAGACTATGGTGGGTTTATGAAAGTGGAATATAAATACACAAAATTTTAGTATATGAAATGCCTAACTGTATGAAAGACACTTCTCCAACTGATTCAGCCCTTTAGTATTCATTTGCTATCTCCTTATTTATATCTTTTGGATTTAGCCCCACATATAACCATAACCAAGCCTCTCTCTCCCAGCTCCTCCTACATTGTCATTTTTCTTTTAGTATCTCTCTCACTATCCAGCTATTATCATGTGTTCAAATCCATTTCAACTTCTTGAAAGTACTGTCAGTATCTTCTTCAAGCCATTGCATCACTTTGAACAGCTTGCTGTCCCTGATTTGGTTTTTTTCTATCACAGTGGGAAGAGCATTCTTCAACCTTCTTTTACAGATCAGATGAAAATTAAGTGGTACTGGAGGGCCAACTGCCCATTATATTCACAGACGCACAAGAGAATTTTATAGCTTGGTGACATTTTCATGATCTGAAGTATCTGTCACCACTTATGAGATTACCCCCAAGCTCATATTCAGCCTGGAGCTGTGTGTTCCCCAGAAGTAGTTCTGTTCTGCACAGCTGTTCTCCAAATCAATCTGTCCATGACAAGACTGCCTTGCTCAAGGCCAACCAATCATCACAGTTTTTCAGCTGAATGAAAGAACACAGGGCTTCAGTGACAGATTCTTTTAAACAGGTAATTATACACATATTTTAAGTCAAATACAATTTTTGTCTTTCTTTTTTCTCATTTTGTTAAAGAATGACAAAGCCATCAATCAAATTTCTACCACATTGCTTAAACATATTCAGGGCTTCATTGTAACTTAATGAATAGTGATCTGACTAAAATTGTGATAACATTGTATTGGAAAGGTCTAATTATTCTGTGGGTCTTTTCAAAATGAAACTCAGAACTAAAATACACTCTGTTCAGTTATTCTTGTATTGACTAAGTCCTTTAACTTAGGTGCTCAGGAATAAATACAATGTTCTAGTAAAACATGTAATTCTGCCTTTTATGTGGATAATACAGTAATTACCTTATACACTTGCTTCTAAATGCAAGAATACTAGCCTATTTGGTAATTGTTTTAAAAAGAAAAAAAATTTCTCTTGAATCATCTCAAATACTCATTTGTACAGAACATATATGCCCTCTTTAACTTCACTTACTTTGTTTAGTCACTTCTCATCTTGACAACAAGAAGAGAAGTGACTAAACATCATCTTCCTTCCTTCGTTCAGTGGCTCCACATTGCGTACTAAATCAAATTTGTGTACCTTATCATAGTAAGTCTATTCTCCCTGTTATGCTGGTACACAAACTGACAAAATTTCACACCCTCTTTTGCAGTTTGGTAGGGCCAGATGACTCAATTCTATTAACAGAATGTGTGAAAGAGTGATAAGGTTCTGACTTTTGGTGCAATCACAGGTCAAACTCTCTCTCTCACACACACACACACACACACACACACACACAGAAACACAGAGAAGAGATGGATTTGAAGATTCAAATTCCATCTTCCTGAAACTAAGAGTCCTAAAAGCAGGAAAAAGAAACAATTAGGAGGACTTGCATAAGAGTTATGAATATAAAGAAAAGCTTTCTGACCATGAGGTTTATTCCAGATTAGTAATGATTCTTTTACAGAGAAGCAAATATTTAGTGTTGCAAAATGTTCAAGTAAAATCTTCAAAGCTATTTCTAAAACATTAAAATAATTTTCTGCTTCAATGGTAAGTCAATAATGTATTAGATCAAAGTGCTTTTATATTTCTGTATTCTGATATTGAATTATTTTTTTCTAGGGAATGTTCAATGTCCATAAAGGTCTACTCTCATTACGCGACTTTAGCCAAAGGCTTCTAGTTTGCAATCTGTTTCTGCTGGTTCTGTGCTTCATATGCAATCTCTAGGCAGTTTGAGACTTCTGTGTAGAGTATTTCTTCTTATGACTTATTAAAAAATATTTCTAGACTTATACTGTCCTATTAATTAATTGACTCCTTTGAGTGTTTTCTCTTTCTTTTCCCCAAACATGCAGTTTCTAATCTCAAAAAATACTTAAGCAAGCATTTTTTTTCATGTGTTTGTGTGTAAATATTTGTGTTAGATTGGTCATTCATTTAGAATTGGGAACTATTTTGAAATCACCAGTTAAACAGAAGATGACTCAAGTTAGCACTTTTTTGAGTACTATTTCTTCTCTTCCTGCCCTGAGACTGAATGCTGATTGTCTTTATAATCCTGGATTCCCTGGATACATATAGAAGCCCTAATGTATCATGAAGTCAAATTCTTCCTAAGAATTTAATTGTGCATGGCTACAGAATAAAAATGATACTGATAACTTTTAATAAAAGTTATTAGGATAAAACTTCTCCAGGTAAACAACTTTGAATTAGAACTGAAGGTAGTGTTAGACTAAGTTTTTCAGCTTCTTTTAATATAGTGTTGCTTCTAATGTGAGATGCCTTCTTGAGGTATTGTTAAAAACTGAAGCAGGAAGCAGATTGTGGAATTTCTCACTTACATAAGCATTTATTAATATATAGCTAATGGGGCTGTTTTAATCTGCTCAGGTTGCTGTAATGAAGTCCCATGGTCTGAGTGATTTAAACAGAAGAAATTGACTTCTCAAAATTTTGGAGATTTCCAGTGCAAGGTGCCAACTGATTTGGTTCCCGAGGAGAGTTCTCTTTCTGTATAGATATCTTCTCTCTTTGTCTACATATGAGAGAGTGAGAAAAATAACGTGTAAAGGTGAGTGTTATGGAAACTTTACTTCTTCTTATACATACAGTAGCCCAATTGGATTACAGCCCTATGTTCATGACTTCATTACCATCCAAATGTCCAATCATCCTATATCACATTTGGGATTAGGATTTTGACATTTGAAGTTGGAAGGAACAAGTCATTTCATGCAAAACAAATAATACGCTTGTTCCATGATGAAATAATTATTGTGGCAGTAATTAAACTGCTCCAAGTTTACACAAGCCTGAATTAACCTGCCTTGTCATCATTATTCTTAGAATCACAAAGAATAATAACTACTCAAATGGGTTGTCCATAGTAAAGTGGACTAAACTTAGCAAAATTTATTTGACTCCAAAGGAAGACCTAATCTTTACTTATGTTAAAAACTTAAATACATTGGAAATCTTGAAAATATGAGAACAAAATAAATTACTTTGTCACATGAACCCCTATCTTTTCTCCACAAAGCATCCATAAATTTTCCATTTGAAAATTTAATATTTTTTATCTCTAAACTTTCCAGAGGTTGATCATCAACACCCAAATTCTATACTATGATTTAAGCAGCTCATGTTATCTGGTTCTACCTACTTCTTGGCTCTCATTTACCTCCCACTGGCTTCCATCAAGGAACCATAACCCGTTCTGATTTCCTCATTGCTCCTCACACACATCAACATTATTGTACAGTAAACTCCCACAGCTACGAAGACTCTTTCCCAAACAATCTAAAGTTTCATACTTTCTTTCATATTTAGATTCCCACCCAAAATCACCTCTTTGGAGACCTCTCCTACTCTTCCACTAAAATCAATAGTTCAGCTGCGTGGTAGCCTATGTCTGAAGTCCCAGCTGAGTTTATTAATATCTTTCTGAATAAGATAATTAAGGAAGATCTTTGTGACTTCAAATACCTCTGTTATTTTTAAACAAGCATTTGACCCAGTGTGGTGGTATCATGCCTTTAATCCCAGCAGCTTGGGAGGCTGAGGCAGGAGGATCTCAAATTCAAGGCCAAGCTCAACAAACTAGTGAATCCCTAAGCAACTTGGAGAGACCCTGTCTCAAAATAAAAAACAAAAAGGGTGGGGATGTGGCTCGGTGGTTAAGTACCTTTGGGTTCAATCCTATGCCCCATAAACACACCACACACACACACACACACACACACACAGAGTTTAAAAGGAAAGTAATAGGTCCCCTTTCCCATTGTTTTTGGTCCCTATTCTGCATTATTTTTTTTTATGTATTCACTTTTTACTACCTGATAGATATCATTTATTGAATGTTTGCAGAGTCAACAGAATGTAAGTTTTAAAATATAGAAATTAATTTATTTATTCTTTATTTTGTATCACCAGGGCCCAAAAAGATAAATGGGACACAGTGAGTATGTGTATAGGTCACAGTATTGTACCCAGTTCTCCCCTTTCCTCTTTGTGTTCACGCTTTACCATGTGATTTGGAAGTTTTGCCTCCTAGAAATGGAATATTTTTCCCCATTGATACTAGATACAGCCAGATGACTTCCTTTTCAGTGAAATTTAGAAGGAAGTGACAATGGCAGTGTTCCACTGGCACTGGGGTGTTTGTTTTCCTCCCTCTGGACTCACATGCACTTCTACCGTTGCTATGAAGAAACCATGCCTTGGGTATCTTGCTAATCCAGGAAAGATGAGAGATATTCACTGTACACTGGAAATCAGAATGACATTGAGATATCATACTTGTTTCAGGGAAATGTATTTTAATATCAAACAAATAAATTATTTTATTCAAAGGAATGGAAAGAGTAGAGCCAAACAGCACATCGAAAAACAAAAACAGAAGTTTAGTCTGAATACTTCTGCTCACTGAGAGAAAGAGCTTCCAGGGATAACGAAGGATTGGGTTCTAAAGGTGTCCAGCAATAACTTTACAACTATTGAAGCAAGACATTTTATATGGTGAAAGCTGCAGGCAAGAGCTGAATCTGAAAATCTTTATGATCCTCTTGTAACCTTTGCTTTCATGATATTGTCCAAATGAAATCGTTTTATAAAGTGGTATTTTGTTACATTTAAGGAAGTCACCTCAAGCTCTTATTTGAGAACGAAGACATACTGTTTATATTTGAAGGGAAAGCTTAACAGCTGAATTCCATCCTCACTAGAAAATCAAGCCTCTGTCTTGGTTTCTAGAAAGGTAAAATTAATATAGTTTCATAAGGCCTCAATTTTAGTCTAAATGTAAAAAACAATCATACAGATTGATGCAGTTGCACACAGAAAACAAGTTGAAAGACCAGTGACTCAGTACTGAGGTGGAGAGATTGCTTTCAGCAGAGAAGTTCATGTGACAAAGAGCCATATTTCTTAGTGAATTTATCACAGGTATATTCATTGGTCTTGGTCTGGAAGTGAAGATGCTACTGGTTAGAGATTCCCTAACACCCTTCCCAAACCTGAAAACACACACACACACACACACACACACACACACACACACTTTCATTATATGTAGGTTGTGGAAAGTCAAAAGGGTCATGAGAAGACTCCCTGGAGAGTAAATATTAAGAAAAAATCATAGAAGGGGTAGATTCACTAAACCTTGATATTTAAATTGACTAATCCCTTCTACTTCTACTTTGTTTTCTTTAAACATTTTCAGTTGGTAGTTTTGCCTGGCCTAGACAACTTTTTCCTAACCATGTTAAACTGTCAGAGATCAACTATATTTCCTACATGTCTAGAAATCATTTTCCAGGTTCCATTGGAAGCATTTTTTGCCCTCCAAAGGGGGAAAAAAGAATACCAAGACCAACCCCAGAAACATGTTAGTGCCAATAGAAAATTCAAATATTTATTTTGTTAATTATCATTTCATTTCTTTAGGGAACTTGATAAATCTCTTCAATGAGTATTTATATTTGAATAAAAATTTTGAATACATTTTATTAAGTTTACTTCTGGAATGCACTAAAGACAATTTTTCAATAAAAACAAAAAGCATGTCTTGGAACTTGCAGGAACCTCTGGTAAAATATGTGTGTCACAATAACTAGATAACATTACCAGTGTGAATGTTTATGAAGAATAAAAAAGCCCACATCACTTTTGAATGGTATATTCTTAAAAGAATAAGCTAACTGCTGTTTTCCTACCTTGGTTTCTACATTTTTATCTCTGATGAAACTAGACAGCATTTATTTCTCCTTTATATAATATTCCAACATTTTTTCCTTAATACATACACCATGTCACAATGTATATTGACTAGTTTCCAGAGCTAAGTTGAACAATTCACAGTAAAATTCCATATTGAATCACCTTTTGTGAAAGATAATAATGATTTATTTTAGACTTATTCAGAGCTACAAATCTTGCTGAGCTGAAAGAGAGATATACACAAATACAACGACATCAGAGGGGAATTGGAGTGCAGTAAATAGTATCTGGTTGCAGAAAGAAAATTATGCAAGACAAAGCAAGAGAACTGTGTAGATGAGTCAGTGATCATTGGAGCTGGGACTTTGATAGCAGTATAGATAGATACAGAGAAACTGGACTCCTACTCAGGGTCCAACATATGTGCACACACAGCTGAGTGAAAGACAATAGCATGTGTACATTTAAAATCATAGTTCAATTTGTTTTGAGCACTTTCTAAGTATGAAAAAAAAGTCTGAAACAGTCAGTTTGAACACATTAATTATTTCCTATAAGAAGGCAGATTTAAGGAATTCACAGGCAGAAGAGATTCATAGTTTGTTCCATACATTATTTTTTCTCAACTGAGTTGAATACCAAATGTCAAAGGACAGAGTTGTTGCTACTAAAAAGTATGTTTCTTTGTCTCCTTTTATCATCCTGCTGCATAGTGACCAAATCAAAGGAAGCTTTACTCAGAAGCATGTAACTGGTTTCTCAATTTTTTTTTAATTTTTAATTTTTTAATTTGTGTTAACTAGTTATACATGACAGTGGAATGCATTTATGCACTTTGATACATCATTCACAGATGAGATACAATTTCTAATTTTTCTGAATGTACATGTTGCAGAATCACACTGGTCATGTAGTCACATATATACATACAGTAATATTGTCTGCTTCATTCTACTATCTTTTCTATCCCCACATCCTCTCCCCTCCCCTCCCATCACTTCCCTCTACATAATCTAAGATAACACTATTATTCCCTAGAGCCTCCCACCATCTCAATGTGAATTAGCATCTACATATTAGAGAAAACATTCAGCCTTTGGTTTTGTGGAATTGGCTTATTTCGCTTAGCTTGATATTCTCCAACTCCAACCAGTTACTGGCAAATGCCATAACTTCACTCTTCTTTAAAGCTGAGTAATATTTCACTGAGTATATATACCATATTTTCTTTATCCATTCATCTATTGAGGGACACCTAGGTTGGTTCCATAGTCTAGCTAATGTGAATTGAGCTGCTATAAACATTGATGTGGCTGTGTCACTATTTTATGCTGATTTTAAGTCCTTTGGGTATAAACCAAGGAGTGGAATAACTGGGTCAAATGGTGGTTCCATTCCCAGTTTTCTGAGGAATCTCTGTACTGCTTTCCATAGTGGTTACACCAGTTTCAGTCCCACCAGCAATGTATGAGTGTACCTTTTTCACCGCATTCTCGATAGCATTTTTGTTGCCTGTATTCTTGATGATTGCCATTCTGACAGGAGTGAGAAGAAATCTTAGAGTAGTTTTGGTTTGCATTTGTCTAACTGCTAGAGATGGCGAACACTTTTTCATATATTAGTTGATCAATTAATTGTATTTCTTCTTCTGTGAAATGTCTGTTCAGCTCCTTATCCCATTTATTGATTGGGTTATTTGACTTTTTGGTGTTAAAATTTTTTGAGTTTTTTATATATTCCAGAGGTTAATGCTTTATTGGAGGTACATGTGGTAAAGATTTTCTCCCAATCTGTAGGCTCTCTCCTCATGATATTAATTGTTTCCTTGGCTGAGAAGAAGCTTTTTAGTTTGAATACATCCTATTTATTGACTCTTTATTTTACTTCTTGTGCTTTAGAAGTTTTGTTAAGGAAGTCAGATCCCAAGCCAACGTGGTCAAGATTTGGGCCTACTCTTTCTTCTATTAGGCACAGGGTCTCTCTCTATTCTAGTGCCTAAGTCTTTGATCCACTTTGAGTTGATTTTTATGCAGGGTGAGAGATAGAGGTTGAATTTCATTTTGCTACATATGGATCTCCAGTTTTGCCATCACCCCTTTGAATAGGCTCTTTTCTCCAAGGAATGATTTTGGCACCCTTGTCTAGTATGAGATAACCATATTTATATGGGTTTATCTCTGTGTCCTCTATTCTGTACCATTGGTCTACAAGTCCATTTTGGTGCCAACACCTTGCCATTTTTGTTACTCTAGCTCTGTAGTATAGTTTAAGGTCAGATATTGTGATGTCTCCTGCTTCACTTTTCTTGCTAAGTATTGCTTTAGCTGTTCTGGGTCTCTTAATTTCCAAATAAATTTCGTGATTGCTTTTTCTACTTCTATGAAGAATGTCAATGGGATTTTAATAGGAATTGCATTAAATCTGTATAATGTTTTTGGGTGTATGGCCATTTTGAGAATATTAATTCTGAATCTCCAGGAGCATGGGAGATCTTTCCATCTTCTGAGGTTTTCTTCAATTTCTTCCTTTAGGGTTCTGTAGTTTCCATTGTAGAGCTCTTTCACCTCTTTTGTTAGATTGATTCCCAGATTTTTTTGTTTTGTTTTGTTTTGTTTTTGAGGCTATTGTGAATGGAGTAGTTTTCCTAATTTCTCCTTCCCTAGTTTCATCACTGATATATAGAAATGTGTTTGATTTATGGGTGTTGATTTTGTATCCTGATACTTTGCTGAATTCATTTAATAGTTCTAAAAGTTTTCTGGTGGAATTTTTTGGATCTTCTAGATATAGAATCATATCATCAGCAAATAGTGATAGTTTGAATATTTTGTTACTTATTTGTATCCCTTTAATTTCTTTTGTTGTCTAATTGCTCTGGCTAGAGATTCAAGGATGATGTTGAACAGAAGTCGTGAAAGAGGACATCTTTGTCTTTTTCCAGTTTTTAGCAGGAATGCTTTCAAATTTTCTCTATTTAGAATGATTCTGGCCTTGGGTTTAGCATATATAGCTTTTACAATGTTAAGGTATGTTCCTACTATCCCTAGTTTTTCTAGTGTTTTGAACATGAAGGTGTGCTATATTTTGTAAATGCTTTTTCTACATCTATTGAGATGATCATATGATTATTGTCTTTAAGTCTATTAATATGATGTATTATGCTCATTGATTTCTATATGTTGAACCAACCCTGCATCCCTTGGATGAATCGCACTTGATCATGGTCTACTATATTTTTAATGTTTTTGAATGCAATTTGCCAGAATTTTATTGGAAATTTTTGCATCTATGTTCCTCAGGGATATTTGTCTAAAGTTTTCTTTCCTTGATGTGTTTTTGTATGATTTTGGTATCAGGGTGATATTAGCCTCATAGAATGAAGTTGGAAGGATTCCTTCCTTTTCAATTTCATGAAATACTTTAAGATGCATTGATGTTAATTCTTCTTTGAATGTCTTGTAGAACTCGGCTGAGAATCCATCTGGTCCTGGGCTTTTCTTAGTTGGTAGTATTTTGATGGCATTTTCTACTTCATTACTTGAAATTGATCTGTTTAAATCATGTATGATTTCCTCATTCCGTTTGATTAGGTCTTATATCTATAGAAATTTTTTGAAGTCTTCGATATTTTCAATTTTATTAGAGTATAAATTTTCAAAATAGTTTCTAACTACTGTATTTCAGACATGTCTGTTGGGCATTTCCTTCTTCATCTTGTATTTTAGTAATCTGAGTTCTCTCTTCATTAGCATGGCCATGGGTTTATCTACTTTATTAATTTTTTTCAAACAACCAATTTTTGTTTTGTCAATTTTTCCATTGTTTCTTTTGTTTCAATTTCATTAATTTCAGCTCTGATTTTAACTATTACACATCTTCTACTGCTTTTGGTGTTGATTTGCTCTTCTTTTTCTAGGGATTTGAGATGTATTTTTAGGTCATTTATTTGTTGACTTTTTATTTTTTAAATGAATGCACTCAACGTAATAAATTTTCCTCTTGGTACTGCTTTCATGGTGTCCCAGAGATGTTGATATGTTGTATAAATATTCTCATTTACCTCTAAGAATTTTTTTTTTATTTCATCCTTGATTTCTTCTACTATCCATTCATCATTCAATTGCATATTATTTACTCTCCATGTGTTACAGTAGCTTCTATTTTTTATTTTATCATTGATTTCTAATTTCATTCCACTGTGGTTTGATAGAATGCAGGGTATTATCTTTTTGTTGTTGTTGTTGTTATTGTTGTTGTTGTTGTTTTTATGATGAGTGACATAAGATATGGTCTGTTTTACAGAAGGACCATGTGCTACTGAGAATAAAGTATATTTGCTCATTGATGGATGAAATATTCTGTTAAGTCTAAATGATTGACAATATCCCTTATTTAGTTTTTGTTTGGAAGATCTGTCCAGTAGTGAGAGAGGTGTGTTAAAGTCACCCAGTATTATTGTATTGTGATCTATTTGACTCTTGAAATTGAGAAGTGATTGTATGATGTACATAGATGCTTCATTGTTTGGAGCATAAATATTTATAATAGTTATGTCCTGCTAATATACACTTCCCGTAAGAAGTATGAAATGTCTTTTTTTTTGTCTCTTCTGATTAAATTTGGTTTGAAGTCTACTTTATCTGAAATGACTGCAGCCATAGGGGCAGTGTCACCAGGAGATCTCCAGGGGTCAGCAGCAGTGTTGGCTTCAGTTGCATCTGGGCAGTGGTTTCTTCTGTGGCAGCAGCACCCAGAAAGAAGACCTCCAGGTAACCTCAGGCTGGCACCAGCAGAATCAGAGACAGCAGCAATGGCCTCAAAATTTTATTTTAATATTTACTTTTTATTTTCTTTTTCTGCACTGCTGGGATTTAACCCAGGGGTGCTCTACCATGGAGATAAACCTCTAGTCCATTTTAATTTTTATTTTGAGACAGTGACCCACTAAGTTGAAGAAGCTGGCCTTGAATTGGCAATCCTCCTTCCTCAGCCTCCAAAGTCCCAGCTTGATCTGAACTTTTAAAAATAGTATCTATTTAAAGCATACAATTCAATAATTTGATATATGTATACACTGTGAAATAAATACTGCAGTCAAGATAATTAGCATATCTCTCAGTTAAAATAGCTGCTTTTAATTTATTTTTATACTTTTCTGGGCAAGAACAAGTAGAATCTACCCTCATAGAAATTTCAAGTACATAGCATGGTACTGTTTCTTTTTGTCACCATGCTATACATTATGTGTCCTGATTTTTTTCATAAGGCCAACTGAAATATGGTTTAATATGGTCACTTGCATATTTCACTTATAATGCCCTGCAGTCCAACCATGTTGTTGCAAATGAATTTCTTTTTTTAAAGTTTAATAATATTTCATTATATGTATCTATCACATTTCTTTCATCCATTTTCCAATGATGAACATTTAAGCATTTCCACATGTTGAGCACTGTGTATAGTGTGTGTGAATATGGGTACAGGTATCTATCTGAGATCCTGATTTCTGTTTCTTTGGATATGTATGTATATGCAGAAGCAGGAATGCTAGATCATATGACAGTTGTATAGAGTAGGTAGATTCTTTTTGTGGTTCCTTCAGATTGTTTTTTTTTTTTTTTAGTGACTCTACCAATTTAGAATTCCATCAACATTGTACAGGATACTTTTTTCTCCACAATCTTGCCAAAATTATTTATCCTTTTAAAAATAACCATCCTAATGAGTTTGAGATAATATATCATTGTGATTTTGTTTTGTGTTTCTCTGATAATTAGTAATTCTAAAAATAACTATTGGCTATTTATGTGTTATGTATTTTAGATATTAACTTCTTATAAGACAGTATTGGATTTATGATGATACTGCATTTTGAATTAGAAAACATTGTTTTTATATTATGTCATGATGTTTCCTTTTCACTAATCATATTGTGTGGCATACATATGAAACATATTATTTTACCCTGGCTTCTTATTCATATTGCTCTTAGATATACCAAAAATCAAGGTAAATGTTAGCAAAATACATCAGGTAATTGTTCCTAAGACCTCTTAGCACTGAGAGTCTTATTATTCTAAATCACTCTCCCTAAAATTGACATTAATATTTTTATCCAGCCAGACAATGCAGTGTGTGCCTTCAAGAACATTGACAAGGCATATTTTTTAAAAATCATAAAAAAAGTTATAGGGATATTAAACTGGCTTTGAAATGATGTAAAACTAGCCTGCTTTTGAATCTGCTTTTAGAAATGTTAACAATGCATCCACATTGTGGTTGACAAAGTACTTTAAGGAGTTTTGAAGTCAGTTGACCAGTGTTTCCCCAAAGTGTGTTTCATAGAATACAGAACAGGTTTTAAGGGATTAAGGATTAAATGAATTTGAAAAGGCACTAGGCTGTATCCTTTGATATAGTGCATTAAATGCTACTTGTTATAGGCTCTCAAAAGCCCTGGAGTAACGAAAAATTGAACTTTTAAATCAACATTTTCTAAAACCTTTATACGTGTGCTTCAATATGTCTGAGTGTGTGTGTGTGTGTGTGTGTATGTGTGTGTGTTTTCTCTGAGTATTTCTCAGGCAAGGTGCTTGAGAAAGCCAGGGAGTATCTAAGCTACATGACAGGGCCTTTAGCATCTATTCCTCTTAGGAAAAAGTACTCAGAAAATTCTCTCTTCTCCATCTTTGTCTCTAAACTTTCTTTTCGTTGTTATTATTCTGGTGCTTCATTCTTTCATGGTCTTGAGGAATTTGAATCTCAATAACCAAGGTGAAAGAGCTCCACAAGTTTATTTCTAATGCCATTGTCTAGTCCCACTTAGCTCCTACAGACATGAACCTCAGGGACAAGAAAAAAAAAAAACAAAGACCTGATCAAAATTATCCACCTGTGTTATTAAACCCTATCCCATTAGGTGCCACATACATAGAAGAAAAAGAAATCCCACTATTTGAGGATGTTTTCCCAGAGAATATGATCAGTTTTTAAATTTATCTGTTAAATTACTTATTACTAGAAGAGAACTATAAATATATGGGGAGTTGTATGTACACTTTTTTGTTTCTTTGCTTTGGATTGAACACAAGTCTTCCTGCATATTAGGGAAAGTGCTCCACCACTGAGCTAAATCCCTAGCCCCCAACCCATGAGTTTTGACATCTGTTAGAGTTATACTCAAATCTCTGAGTCTCATTTCACTTACCCATTATATTTGAAATTGAAAAATAATAGTTAAGCATTTTAAATTTCAATTTGAGTTTCAATTTGTTCTTTTAGATTTAATGGAGGCAATGATAATACCCAATTTTAAGAATAGAATTAAAGTACAAAATTCATATAAGATTATTAGCTTAATCTGAAGTATCTTTTGTTGTATATGATAGCGTCTATTGTTATTTATCATTGACTTTTAACTTGATGAATTGGTGTGTTTTTGTAGAAAGATCTTCCATTCATTCAACAAACTCTTTAGTTATGGTAATACCAGTAGAATTTATGGACAAATTGTATGTACTTATTGAGTTTATATATTGCCCTTGCTTTTTTTTGTCTGTGATCCCATATATTTTCCTTATATTTGCATTTTTATTTTAAAATTTATATACTATGTAGACTTAGGGATTGTATGTCAAGTGATGGAAATTTGATTGCATGTTCAAAGATGTAAAAGATCAAGCTATACAGTGAAAGCTTGATAAACAGGCTTTCATTGGAAAAGAAAATGTGGAATGATACCTCACTTTGAACTCATTACCAGAAATGCCAGGTATGTTGGGATAAAAAAAAAAAAAAAAAACTTAAATCATGTTTTTCTTCTTCCTCTTTTTCACACTACAGTCAATGCAGGAGATTTCTGAAGTGTGAGGACCTCATACACACCAAGAAAGCAAGCAGTTCTGCAGCAGTGCTCACCACCTGGGTGTCCTCCAATCCAACTGAGTTCTGACACTATCTGCCTGTCTAGTTTCTGGAGTTGAGGATGTTACAGAAGATACAGATGAAGAGATGCAGAGGGTGACGGGGATAGAGAGCTTGTATGCCTTTTGGACGCTACTTTTTAGAAACTTGCATATGTTCAGCCATCCAGAAACTCTCTCAATCCTCTTCTTCTGATTTTTATAGAAACTTCATTGTACAGGCATGATTGAAGTATTGACAAACCTGTTGAAATGTTATCACATAAAATGGGTGTGATCTAATGCTAAAACAGACTTGAAGAAATTTAGCAATCCTCTCTGTAAATCAGCCCTCCCTCCAGGGCATGAGGCAGAACCCCTCAGGAATAAGTAGGGTCTCATGACCTACCAGTGGACAAGAGTAAGTAAGAGAATTTTTTCTTGGCCACTACCATCAGGAAGATGAAAGAAGATTCGAATTTCCACATCTCAGCAAGGGAAAGAGAAATTCTAGTTTCTATGATCTGTATTTGGAAGAGTTTTGATCAAGAAACTTTTGATGAAAACTAAAATAAACATATCATAATGTGTCTATCAGATTACATGTGTTCAGATGGTAATTATGATCATTATAAATGCTTAGAAAAAATACTGTTGCTTATAATGATCAAAATTGGACAAAATACTCCCTAACTAAAATAAGGAATCACTAAAAAATGTGGTGGATCTATGTAGGGATATTATGACAATTGAATAATATGTACTAAATGCTTTAATTACATTTTTCTGCTGCTGTGACTAAAAGATCTGAGCAGAATAATTTAGAAGAGGAAAAGTTTATTTAGGGGCTCACAGAGCAGAGGTCTCAATCCATTGACAACAGACTCCATTCTACAGGACTCTAGATGAGGCTGAACAACACTGCTGAAGAGTGTGGTGGAGGGAAGCAGCTCACATGATGATCAGGAAGCAGAGAGAGGTCTCTAGTTGCCAAATACAAATATATGAACTTTTTAGTTTTTTATTTTATCATCCTGAATAAATAGCATCTTCTTCATAAGCTGGAAGTAAAGAAAAGATGAAGAAGAAAGAAATTGTGTGCTTGGCAAGTCATTCAGCACAAAGAAGTACTGCATCAGTCTGTTATATAAAGCAAAAGAACTCTTCACTGAGGTTTCTCAATGGTTCTGAAGAACACAGAATTGGTTTTTAAAAGAGAATATTTGACTAAATTCTTTTTCAATTTTTATGTGTTATACATAATTCGACTTTCTGTTTCTCTTATTATATAATAATGTTAAGAATAAATCTTTGGCTTTACATTTTAATCTCTATACTTTTCATTTGATTTACTATAATCTCCAAAATCTTTATACTTAGGAGTATAGTCTGTTTTGCAAAATTCTAATATATGCATATGCATGTATATATTCAATTGCATATCTATAAAAATACTGAGAAATTCAAATCATATTAAATCTTACAGATAAATAATTGAAGAAATAATAAAAATAATGTAATTATATTCTTAAAGTTTGAAATTGAACATAATGAAAGTATTTTATTAAAATTATAGAAGAATAAGAATGAATAAAAATCATCTAACATATGGAAATATATTATAGATGTTAATGCAATATCAAATCAGTAAAAAAGCTACAGTGGTATACTCAGGATGCTATATTAAAATACCATAGGTTGAGTCCAGACAAGAACAATTTATTTAACAAGATCAAGTTCCAGGAGGATTCCATTTCTGATAAGAACATTCTTCTTCGATTATAAAAGAATACCTTCTTGCTGTGTCCTCAAAGATCACAGAGAAAGGGGAAAGAAGGGAGAGAGAAAAAGAGGGAGAAAAAGAGGGTGTTCTGGAGTCTTTTCCTTGTTACATAAAGACACCAGCTGTACTGGATTAGGGAGGGCACTGCACTTATGATCTCATTGGGTCTTAATTACCACATAAAATATCCTGTTATCAAATCCAATCACATTTGAGATTATGGCTTCAACATGCAAGTTTTATGGGGACATAAGTCCACAGCAAACATCATTAATATTCCTTTATTTTTTGCAGTTTAAATTTTTATTTTAGTTAACCACTCAAATTCAGGCAGGTAGAATAAAAATCCCTTGATTTCCACCTCTTATTCCCAGAATGTGTGAGTAAGATAGTTGACATGGCAAAAGGTATATTGCAGAAGTGGTTGAGGTTAAGCACCTCAAAATGGAAATACAGTTCTGAATTAGCCAAGTAGGAAAAATTATCTGTTCATGTCCTTGAAAGCAGAAATTTCCTTTCCCATTCAATCAGAGGGAGGAATTACCAGAGAACAATAGTCAGAGAGACACAATGTTGCAGTCTTTAAGGATGAAGGTAAGGTGGCCTCATCCAAGGGTTCGCAGATTTTTAATACCAGCCTTTGGAAGATTAACACCCAGAAAGGCTTTTCCTGGTAAATCATCCTGTTATTTTAATCCACAAAGAACAAAATTGTCTACCTTTGAAGCTGTCATTTATTTTCTTATGATGCTTCCAAAGTATTGTACATTCAACAAAATATTAGAGTTTGGATTTCCCCCCATATATGCCACCATACAGGACAAATACCAAGACTCAAAATTGCTCAACTTCGTTCTATGAAAAAATGTTAAAGAGAATATGTGATCTCACTTGAAATACTATTTGTGTTTAAGAGATAAGAAAATGTGGTACTATTTTAAATTGAGGATCATTTCTGAGATGATGTCTCAACCAGAAAATGGTAAATCTAGAATCTAAGACAAGAACTTGAATTTAATTGTTAGAACCCACAAGTTTAAAACTCAAACAACATAAGCGTATGCACTTACATCTACAGTAATAACCAAAATTAACAGCACAAAACCAAAAAAAAAAAAAAGAAAGAAAAAATGATTAAAGCTAGGACGATGGTTTTCACTTGAATCAACAAATTCTGTAACCTCAACAGTATAATAAATTAGATAAAAATTATTTTAATAACTTACTAAAGTTTGTTTTTTTAAAATAAACATGTTGGAAGAAATAAATACATTTGCTTATGCTATTCTAACAGGAAAGTTTGTATTCACTCCAATATAACAAATAGTGAAAGTTTACAAAATGCATGATTTGATGCCTAATGACATTTTTGGCAGGGTGGGGGTGGGGTACTGAGCATTAAACCAGGGGGAAATTTACCACTGAACCATATTCCAGGTCCCTTTTGTTTTCTGTTTTGAGACAGGAGATCCCTAAATTGTTGAGGCCCTTAACTAGTCTGGAACTTGTGATTTCCTGCCTCAGCCCCCAGAGTTGCTGGGATTATAGGTGTATTATAGGTGTTCACTATTGTATCCATATGTTAATACCTGCTATGGTTGCTTTTTATCTGTAACTCAAAATTAATTTATTATAAAATATTGTGTTGTGAAAATGAGGGCATGTGAAAGATAAATGGACACATTCAGTCGTCTAATTCAGATTGATTATTTAGGATTCTGTTTTTGAGCCTCTGTGCGTTATGAATGGGTGGACATAAAGACTTGCTGTGGGTCAATAAATGATAAAGTGACTTTTTAATGGACAATATTTATTTTATTCAAAGAAAAAAAAAACTTCCCCCAAATCTTCAATGACCTCTGTTGATTCCATCTATAGTTCTGTTGTACTGTATATATA
>NW_026000174.1:35541134-35577098 GCF_001458135.2 Marmota marmota marmota | reverse complement strand
TATATATATATAATCCTTTTTATAAAATTATATAATAAGGGTGATTTTTACTTGTCAAATTTAATCCATGCATACCGTAAATTATTTTTAAACCACTTAAGATAGTGACTATAAAGTACATGAGATGTGCATTAGATGGGGATGAGATCAACTTATGTATAAATTTCTTAACAATATTGAACAAGAACAATTTTATCATGAAGGGTACAGAAAGGACAAAGAAGGTAAGGAATATAAGGAGAAGGAAATTATGTACAGAGATTTCAAGAGCAAGAAACAAACAGGAAGTGCTTGCTTACATTATATGGATAACAAACCCAGTAGATTAAAAAACTCATGAGAGAATAATTCCTGTCACTTGCTCATCAATAAACTGCCCAAACATGATTGAGCTTTGCAGTCATAATGGTGAGGGACCTCCATTCATCAATGATTTTGAGCTGTCAGATTTGAGCTTAGGTCTCCCCTCTTCTTCTCAAACTTGAATTAATGTTATACCAGCTCACATGAAAATACAAGGAATTCACATTAAAATGTGTATAACATTCTCAGACACTTTATGTTATTGTTGTCATTTATATTAATTCTATATATTTAAAATCTCATAATACTTTGTTACTTTTTTAATTGGAGTTAATTGGCCTTTAAGGAATATAAGAAAAAATGATTTTTTGAAGTCACCCACATATGTAATACTTCTATTAATATTATTTCATCCTATAGATCTGAGATTTCATCTGTAGTCATTTATCTTTGACTTAAATTTTTTCTTTATATTTTCATGTAGTTGTGCATGTTTTCTAGTGACAAATTGTAAAAAATTAAATTTATCAGAAAGTACCTTTATTTCACTGTTTTTTTTTTTTTTGTACCTGGGATAGAACCCAGGAGTGCTCAATCACTAAGCAACATCCACAGCACTTTTTAGTTTTTATTTTGAGACAGAGTCTTACTAAGTTGTTTAGAGCCTCACTGAGTTTTTGAGGCTATGTTTGAAATTGTGATCCTCCTGCCTCAGCATCCAGAGCCTATCTCTGTGTGTGTGTGTGTGTGTGTGTGTGTGTGTGTGTGTGTGTGTATATATATATATATATATATATATATATATAATTTCCATATCTCTTCTTAATTACAGAACATTACATATTCATATATATGTACACGCATACATATATACACACATACCTACCTATAATCACACAAATATTATTTGTATATCAAGTAAAATATTATGAAAATATATAATAATCTTTTAAATTTTGCATTATGAGAACTATTTATATCATCTAAAAGTGCTTTTAGAAAAAAAATGTTATTAATAAACCTGGAGGACATTATACTTAGAGATATAAGCCAGGCACAGAAATTCAAATATAGTTTGATCTCAAAAAGTGAAACTCATATATGAAATCTTACAAAGTGAGACTTGAAGAAGCTAAGATAACAGCAGAGTACAATACAGTACTATATTACAGCCAATAATCCTCCACTTACTTTTAAGATATCACTTTTCTGAAGTTTCAATGAAAATCCCAGATATTTTTAGCTGCATTAAACTGGCAAAACTTGAACTCTGTCTCTTCAAATCCAGGACGTTTCTTAAATTGTTCTTGTTTTCATTCTTTCAGGTAGATTTGTTACTTCTTACATTTGGAATCTAACCTGTGCACAACAGTGCTGGAGTCACAAAAGATTGATGGGAATTACGCGTATACATTTTTGACCACTACTATTTAATCTCCTCCCTCAAATTATAACGTGACTGGTAACTCTGACTCATCCTCTGACTCATTCTTTTCAATTCAAAGAAAGATGAAAACCAATAATTTTATTTCTTGTATTTTTTTGTTTGTTTGTTTGTTTTATTTGAAATTTCTTTTTAAAAAATACTGTACTGGAGTATCGTTAACATAACATTTTGTATATATTTAATTCACATAATTTAATGAGTTTGCAGATAAGAATATATCCCTGCAATCTTTGTCACAATCTATGCCATAAGCATATTCATTACCTTCAAAATTTTCTTTCAATTTATTTATTTTTGTAATTAGGACACTTGGCAAAATATCTATCTTATTAGTAAAATTTTCATGTACCGTATCATTAAGTATAGGCACTATTGTTTAAAGTAGATCGCTAGGACTCCATTGACTTACATAACTGAAGCTCTGAACCTTCCCATTTCCCCCTCCCCTAAGACCTTAACAACCTTTAGTGTACTCTCTACTCCCCTGACTTTGGCTGTTTCAGATTCTTCATGTAAGTCATATCATGTAATATTCATCATTCTGTGTCTGGCTTATTTCACTTAGCATAAGTCTTTCAGTCTCATCCATGTTGGTTGTCTCAAATAACAGGACTTCATTCATTTTTAAGACTGAAGAATATTCGATCATATGCATATGCCACATTTTATTTATCCATTTGTCAAGTTATTAGAGGTGAAATAGGTTGCTGCCATACCTCAACTATTGTAAGACACAGTCATCAGAGGAGTGAGGATCTCTTAAATCTCTCTGATGTAAACTCTTTTGAATATACATACTTTGGATGTAACCTATAGGAAACAAACATAATTTGAACCAAAAATACATTTTAAAAAAGGGCATAATAAATATTTATGAGTATTTAAATTTTTTAAGGATTAAAGTTAAAAGAAGAAACCGCAATGGGAATATATCCTCTACATAAATATTAATGATTTGTATAAACCTAGAGTCAAAGGTAGTTAATAAAAAGAAAAAAAAATAATTCCAATAATAAATAAATATTATAAATAAAAGACAAATTATAAATTTTGAAGTATTTAGGTAAATAATTTAATACATACATTAAATAAATATAGATAAATAAGCAAAGAATAAGACCAGAAACTTTAGGAGATCCCCTCTAGCACAAATACATATTGATACTAATCAGCATTAAAGTTTAAAAGTGATATAAATAGAAACAAAATATAATATAATTTTTCCAACCTGATTGTGTGTGGAAGAGAAGGGGGCAGGAGCAGAGGGAGAGAAAGGGAGAGAGAGAGAGAGATTCAACTTGCATTTGCCTCTAAATTTTTTGATCCTTACTGTACTGATATGGGTGCCTTGAAATGTCGTATCTGGGATCAGTATGACATGCTAAACGCAGACTTTTTTTGGCTTGATATAAGACTTGAAAACATACACAGAAACAAGTGAATGAAACCAGATTATTGCAAAGGTTCATTCAATGAAACTTCTGATTAGATTCTCTTGTGGGAAAGAGGATGAGAGAGAGGTCAAAGAAGAGGGGACTCTAGATTTTGTTATTGCTACCTATAGGGAGGAAACACTGTAAAGAATAAACAGTTTGTATTTTTTAATGCTTTCCAAGTATTTCTGCAAGAAATATATATATACATGCTTGAGAATTATAAAATTAGGTAATAAAGATTAGACAAATTAAAACAGTAAGGCACACTTTGCTATTAGCAAAGAACCAATCTTCATCTCACTCTTATATATAAGACTTATAATAATGAAATCATTCTTATTTACCTGACAGTACAATTAGTAAGATAACATACATATGTTCAATCATTTTTGTCACAGAATTTCACTTTACATATTTTTATGTCATCCTTCAAGTCAGCCATTGCATGTACAGCTAAAACATCTTAGAATCCATTTGATTTTATGAAAATTATATTGAATCAATTCCTCTAAATGTATAATAAATATAAAGTCTATTGAATTAATATCTTTTATAAGGGAAACTACACTTTTATGATGCTCACATAATTATACCCATGATTACAAGGAGAGCAATCGATTCCTGGTATATGAAGATGTATTACAATAAAGTGCAGTTATCTTTATCAAACACAAATTTAAACTTCAAATTTGCTATTTTTTAATTCACTCAGGGCATCTCTGTATATCCAGTAAATTTTACATTCTATTGTTCACAGAATTGTGTGTTTTCAGATTTGGCATTTGAAGGAGACTATGTACAAAGAACTTTCTACAGGAAATCATTAATTAGATTTGGAATGATAGGTACATTGTTTTGTCTTTTAGGGCCTCTGTTGCCCCATTTGTTCTAGATTATACATTCTCAATGGGTACAACATTGCTCATAGGTGTGGCAAAAATAAATTTTATTCTTTCTTTATGTAAAGCACAGATACACACACAGTACATGAATTGATACATGTCTGGCTGTGGTGTTAAAATTTAATTGATGAAATTTAGGAAATGTGCAAGAGCTCCTTAGGCAAGAGATAAATAAATTTTAAAAATTGGGGGAATACTGTCCTGAATGTAGCTCTTATTTCTGTGTGTTTCTGAAACAGTTTCACTAAAGATAACCATGGCTGCAGAAAAGAAGTGTTTAATTACCTGTTCCCTTGTTCCCTTTATTCAGGTCCAACTTTCTTTACCACAAGAAAAAAAATTAAAAACAATTTTTGTGATAACTTATTTTCTAGAAACTCTTATTATGTATATCTTGTGCTTGGAGTTACATAAACATGACAATTCCATATTCAGTATTATGTCCCTTTAGTTCGTTTTCTAATCTTTCAATATCTAAATACAACGAAGAACATTCTAGAATATCATAAAGGGATTAAAAGTGAAGTTAAATCAGGAGCAAACTATTATAGAGGATATGTGGCAAGATGGTGTACCATGACAAGCACAATAGTGAGACAAGTCACCATAAGGAATTTACTCGCATAATGTGGTTCTTCTTTGGACCTCACAGTTGTGGAATCTTAGAGTCTATACTGGTATAATTATAATTTCCCAAAATAGATATGAAGATAATTTCAAGTTGTAGAGGACGAATGGTATTTTATTTCTCAATCAATATGTACAGTGGTTCTTAAGCAGAAGTCAAATCTACAAAAAAGTAAGATATGAAGTAATTAAGGATGAAAATTCAGTTATTTTCTTTTGAAGTGTAAAGTAATGACCTCTAAAGTTAAAAGTGAGAAGAAAATATTACAGTTCTTTTTTAAAATTTTTTATTTTAACTTTTTTTTTGGGTGCAGAGGTCAAACACACAATGAGCTATTCATAATAGGCCAGGTAGCTATCACAGATCTACACTCCAAGCACCCAGAATGTTATTTCTCCTATCTATAATTTTTAATGAAGACAATATTTTTCTATTCATAAGCATTTTTTTAAATCAAAACTAAAGTTTAGCATAGTGCATATGGCATTAATGAAATACTGTACTATTGAAAGTACTGGATATTAGTTCCTGTGTCTTTCTATTTTGTTCTAATCACCTATAATCTTCAATATATGCAAGGCAGACGTATCTAACTTTTTTAACAATTCTATTCAGAGAGGAAGAAAAAAATTTTGTCTATAGATCTTGCCTCATTAAAAGTATGCAATTTGAACATTTTAATCCAAAATTATAATTAAAAATGTAGTTGGAAAACTTTCCCAATAAAGTCACCCCTGCCTTATGTTCATTTACCTAAACAACTATTAGGGAACAAGTGTATGGATAGTAAATTCATCCTAAACTCTCATGGAAGAGAATTGCTACCTAACAGATGTTGGATGGTACATGTGATATGATGTGAAACTGTCCATGTAATTCTTAGGGAGATGCTTCCTCCCATGAGTCATGGATCATGCTAGATTCCAGTACTCACTCTGTGGTTTCTCAGTGTCTTAACTCTGAGTCTGAGTCATGGTAAAATATTGGGTAGATAGGGGTATTTTTTTAGGTCAAAAATTACAACAGTTTTTTATACAGAAGTCCACAGTACAATCTAATGAATCTGTGGCTTTCACTACTTTTGTTTGACTTGAATTTAAGCTAATTGAATGACTATCTGGTTTCAAGTTATCACATAACAGTATTGTGTAGTGTTTAGAAGAAGTTTTAGAAGAATGTATATTAGGTAAAAAATAATGTGAATTAACTAAAAGCAATTGACACAATGTAGGTATTTCTTTGTATTGTGTAGATCGCTCTCCTGAGGTAATGTTAATGGCTTTCCATAAGATATTTTTCTTTATGTTCACACCCACAAAATGCCACAAGACACACTTTTTATAAATGGTCTCAAACTACAAATTGTTTTGGGTGATACTTCTCCAACTATTCTTTATACAAAACACTTTCCTATGTACATGTATGAATACACAACCAGTGAAACTCCACAATATATATATAACCACAAAAATGGGATTCTAATTAGAATATCATACTTCATGTATGTATAATATGTCAAAATATAGTCTAATATCATGTATATCTAAAAAGAACAAATAAATATTTTTTAAAAACCTGCCTTATTTTACAAGTACATTTACACTATTTTTTTTCTTTTTTTTTTTGAGGAGAATGGCAGAACTGGGTATTGAACCTTGGGCCTTGTACATGCTAAGCAAGTACTACTGAGCTACATTACCAAATAATTTTATTTTATTGTTTTGAGACAGGGTCCCATTAAGATGCACAGATTAGTCTTGAACTTGATATCCTCCTGTTTCAGTTTCATGAGGAACTGGGATTATAGGTATGCACCATAAGGCTAAGCAAAACTGTAATCTTTCTAGGATCTAAGGGTGCGAGGGAGTTTTGCAATCAATCCTATGGCCTCCCATTTCCACATTAACTGGAGAAGTCCTGCTTCAATCCTTTTTTATATACTGAAGTACCATGAGAGATTATTATAAAGATAGGGTTTATTGTCAAAAACAGTTTGTAAACCTAAAATTACTGAAATAATCTTTTTGATAAGAATTTTGATATTTTAAAGTACCATGATTTTACACATTTCATATCTGTGTTGAATAATGCCTTCACACTTAAATTTTTTACAAACCTCTAAATTTAATTCTCAATAAGTAAAGGTGAAATTGTTTTTACTTCTCCTTTATTTTCTTCCTGCCTGGAATATTAGTTTACTCTTTACCTCCTTTGTTTCTGTTCAATATCACCTTCCAACAACGTCCTGATTAACTACTCACACTTGAAAAGGTAACTCCTGTGGGCATTTCACACAGCCTTACGTTTTTCTAATCTCTCTGCCATAATAGTAATAAGCATATAATATACTATGTCATGTGTTATATTATTATATATTCTCATTACAATGTAGCACTACAAGACCAGGATTTTTACTTGTCAAAATGAAAATCTATATCTATAGATGTCAAAATCTATATCTACAAAAACCATAAATAAGAATACTGGTGTATAATAAGTATCAATACAATTTATAATTTATTGAATAATATATTATCCAGTATATAATTGAATAAATCAATTAATAAAAACTGAGTTGTACCACAGTTTCTTTTATGACCTTAGATAATAGTTTAAAACAAGATTTAAAAATGTTTTAGTATTTTATGGGGAAAGAAGGTACAATCTAAGCATGGAATTGTATCATTATTTTAACAAATTTCTGAGTCCTTTGGACATACTTCACAAATGTTTTCGAAAGTGACATGTACAAGCAGTTGATATTAGCAGACTACCTCATAAAGATAAAAATAGGACTACTTTTATATGCTGCCTGTCTGCTTTCCTCTGGGGCCAGCTGGAAGCCCTGGTTAACAATAAGCATGAAGGTCAAAACTAAAGGAATGAAAAGTGACAAAAGGTAGGAAACATAGGAGGTAAAATGCCTCTGCCTCCCTGTATCCTTACCTTGGCACATACAATAGAGATTTCCATCCTCTTAAATTATTGTGGAAGAAAATCTATATTTAACTTTTCCTTGCCTATTCATTCTTCTTACCCAATGGGCAACACTTAGAAAATGGTCTTTGCAAACATGTAGTCTGTCATCTCTTTGGGATCTGTCTTGGAGTTATGCCTTTTCTAAGGCTGAGCCTATTCTGCTATTGTATATGGGTGGAGCCTACTCTATGATGCCTTTCATTTGCAGTGGAGGCTGCAGATCCCTGAGATGTTCTGTATGTCCATAAATCCAATTCAGCAGAGATGCTAGAAAATGTACATTTTGTAACCAAGTCTAAGCTCAGTTCTCTAGATCAATTTTAGTAACACATTGTTTGATTTCTTACTCCTCTCTATTCCTCAGAACCCTGGAAGAATTATTTCTAAAAACATAATTAAATAAATAAAGCTTTTGCATATATTTATTAAAAGGTCACATACACTTTTTCCTATGAAGAACGAGAATGATTTCTAGATGACTTATGTATCTGGGTCCCATAATGAAGCAGTTTAAGAAGGCAACCAAGGTTCTGCTAACTTGATTTAAAGAGGAGGAAATTGAAACAGCAGATATTTTTGACAAAATTTACATGAATGCTAATTTTGCATCAAAGACTAAACACAAGTTTTCCAGTCATATCTAGAATTCAGGATAATTGCCAACCATGCAAATGCATTTAGTTATCTGAACTGAGGACTAGACAAATGGTAGCATGAGTACTAGGAATATGAATGATTGCAGTCAGTTCTAAAGATGGTGGCTATAATGACTTTCAACACTGTTCCTCACTCTGCTTTCTTATCACTGGCAATCTCAAGGCTTTGAGTTGCTACATACCAAATTTGTTCATGCAAATATCCTACAAAAAGAAAGGAAAATTCTGACCATTACATGAGCAAGAAACAGGTGATGATGTAGAAACATGAGCCAATCGCTCCTTCTGCTGTCTGAGCAGCAAGAGGATTTTCAAAGAATTTAACGCTATTTGATTTCTGGTTTTGCTGTTTTTTGACCTTTCATGCAGTATAATTGGTCATCTTTACTATATTAGGAATTAGGAATTGTTTGACAAAACACCTACTCATTGTTGCTAAAATGCTTCCAAGATTAGTTGTCCAGCTAATCTTTATCTTAAGGTCATGGTTTACTGTCTAAATAGATATTCAAAAAGGTCAAGATAAAGGCAGTCTCTAGGTCAGAAAATGATTAAAATTGACATAATGCTGGATATACAGTTCATCTTTATGTCTAATATTTGAAGTAATGCTCTTGACTTTAAGATAATTAGTATCAATTATACAAATAAACAAAAATAAATGCTAATTATTGGTCTGAAATTGTACAGAAGTGTACAGCAATGTAATTTTTATGATAGTGTGTTGAGTAAAATATTTTTTGGGAAAAAAGGGATTTTTTCATTTTGCTTAAGCACTCTTGGTTTCATGGCTCAGTGGTAATAAAAGTATAGTTGTCAAGACAACTGTGCAGAGCATGTGCAAAGTAGTGCAGTTTCAAAAGTGTAAAAATGAAAATGAAAAATATAGTTGAGTTACGTCTATTCCATGGGTAAAAAGGGATGTTGAATACAACACTTAAGTTGTCATTATATAATAATAGTTTTATCTGTATGAACAGACTGTATAAAAATGCATATGTGCCTTTTAAACAGGTATGCTTTCTCTTGGGAATACCCTGCCCCATGTTACCTCCAACAGATCTTTTCTACAGAAAAATCCTATTTGTCTTAGAAAGCCACTTCAAATAACATATCTTCAGTGGTTCATATTTGAATTTGAATACAATTTTTGAGCATTACTAGCCTATAAAGATCAATAGATATTTGTATTTCCTAGGATGCCAAATACTCTTTGAGATATCTTCACATTATTTACAAAGAATAATGCTGGCACAGGGCAGGTGTTTGTAATTAATTTGGTTAATTTAAAAAGAAAAATGTATAGATAATACAGTATATTCAAATTATCTCAATCATCATTAGATTTCATGTTGTTCTTCTGCATGTAACTGATTTATATATATTGATAAACGTGACAGTTAAGTGTAACAAATCCAATGTTTTTTATGTGCCAAAACCCAAATACCTAGTTATTCCAAAGTGTGTATGTTTCAGTAGATAAAAGCTATCATTTTAGCATGGAATTTTAGACATTAATGTTCATTTTTAAAAGACCTAAGGTTATGATGGTATTTTTCTTGTTTCAGTCATGATTCTGTATATTTTATTTACCATATGCAGCATGGACATTGAAAACTATTAACAGAGATAAAGAGAGATTTCTGTATCAGAACATAACTTAAGAGTCTGAAATTGATTTTTTTCACAAACAAGAACTACTTATGACATATTATGTGTCATTCATAAGTAAGTATAACATCAAGAGAGATATGTTGAAGACAAGACCCATTTATGTGTTGGGCTATTTTCTAATGATGAGGATGTTGATCACCCAAGGCTAATGAAGTTGAAAGTTGTCATAGAGTTTAGAATGGAGCTAATGTAAATTCAGAACAATCAGTATATTTAGCCTGTATACTTAACACATTCATAAATGGCATTATCTAAGTTCATGATATGTACTACTTTCTGTGGAGCAAATAGTGCATATTTCCTGTCAAATGCTTTAAGAATTTCAAAGAAAATTATTCCATTTGTTATCAGCAGCAATACTTTAGGAAATTAGCTGAAGTGTCACTGTTCATTTCAATAACTGTTCAGTGGCAAACTGGCCCTTATTCAATATATTATCCATTTGAAGGATACTCACTGTAAACAGGTTGTGCCACTTACTGGTTGATGTAAGCACACAGTGTCAACAGGTTTAAGGGAAAAAAAATTATAGTAAAAATCTGATATTATTCATAGTTGTAGTGACTAATTGAAGAACTGGATCAAATAATTCTACTTCAGAAAGCCATACATAGATAGTTTTTTTCTTCATGTTCACTTATTTAAACTCAGAAAAAGAATGGAGCATCATATCTTCAAAGTGTCCACTCATTTTAGAAACTCCTGTGTTATGCTGTCTGTTGTATTTTCTCAGATATTGTTTGGAAGACTTCAGGTACAAGTGAATTTATTGCAGACAGCTACATATTTCTTTAAATTTTCCAACTTGAATAATTTTTTTCACATACTGAGTAGGAAAAACTCATTACTTTTATGGTAATTTTACTTTGTGCTATGTAGAATATTTTACACTCAGAATCATGTGAACATCCACTATATATTTATCCCTAATAACTCCTTTCAAGTTCATCCTATAGTTTAGTCATTAGGATTGTGGGCACCATAAACAGAATACATCTGTTTTAATTCTGATTTTATCATTTGTTAACTATGATTAAGTTGATATATCCTGAGAAAAAATATTTGGCCATATGCAATGTTAATTCCTGATAAAAACTATACATACCATAGGAATAAAGTAGAACTTCCTCAACTTGGAAAATATCATTTTAAAAAAAAGTCTATAGTTAAAATTTAGAGTGGAAGAGAATGGTGTTCTCTAACTTTAGAGATCAGGAAAGATGTCTGGTCTACCTACTTTCAATTAATATTACAGGGTTACAGACTACATGTAAGACCTAAATTATACATATTTTAGAAAAAAAAAGTCACTGGAGAATATTTGCATAAGTAAAAATTTAAGGAAAACAGAAATATTAAGAAAACAAAGTTTTAGCAAAAGTAAATGATCATTTATTCAGACTTTTGAAAAAGTAAAGCGTTTTCTCATGAAGAACTAATACACAGAAAATAAATAGGTAAGCAAGAGAATGGGAGAAAGCGTTCACATATGTAGATCCAAGAAAGACCATTCCTGCTCCCCAACAATGATATGATGAACAAACCAATAAAATGGGAAGCAAATTTGAAATGACACTTTCAAAAGGAATATGTGTGATTGGCAAATCATACTCAAAATCTTTAATTATTAGTTAAAAATAAATTAACTATTTGCATGCCTAAAACAAAAACAACAAAAAATGATGACTCAAAATCTTAATGGTGATCCAGAGAAGGAGTGGCTAAGTTTAATGCATTGACTATATCCATCTGTTGTGTTCTTTCTAAATAAAATACTGGAACACAGCAATTCCCATTCATTTATGTATTCACAGATACTTTCACAATATAACAGCAAAACTAAATAACTGCTACAGAGAGTATGACCTACAAAGATTAAAATAGTTCTATCTAGCCCTTTAGAAAAAAAAGTTTACTATCATTATTCTTAATGTATTACTATCATTATTCTAATACATTGCAGCTTAACAGGTAAAATTATACTAGCACCTTGAAAAATCGTTCAATAATTTTTTAAAGAGTTATATGTACACTAAAACTCAGCAATCCCCCAGTTATGTGTTCAAGAAAAATGAAACTACATATTCATAGTAAAACATGCAAAGATGTTCATTTTACTTTATAATCAGTATACGAAGCGTATAAATAACCTAGGTGTCCATCAATAGGAGATTGGGTAAGAAACTCATATATTCATAAAAATGGATATCAACTCCTCATCAAAGAAAGAAATAAACTTCTAAAATATATGGTAATCTCAAAAACATGTTGTATACTAGGAGGCATATACACAGGAGGATGCACATTTATATATATTCTAGCAACAGCAAATTAAAATATGGTTATAAAAGTCACATCACTGGTTGTTTCAATATGAGGGAAGATTATGCAAGGCGTAGGGTAGTTCTCTGGGGTGATGAAAATATTCTGTTTTGGTTTTTGGTGCATATTTCATAAGCTTAAGTATTCGTGAAAACTAAATTGCAAACTTAAATCTTTATCTTTTTACTTTATATTTTATACCTAAAATATATATTTGATACATGGCTATCTCCAGATACACCAGAGATGATGTTTATAGCTGGATATCTGAAAGCCTAGTTTAAATTATATTATCATAATAAAGACAGAATTAATTTAGGAAGACAGCAGTTTGTGCCACAATAATACATATCTGTCAAAAAGAGTCCAGATGCTGGTATGATAGGGGAACATGTGGGAAATTCAGGTTGTTGATAGATACTGGTTTAAAGAATGGATTTATAGGAATTTGGTGGAACATAAATAAAAATATAATACAAGAACAATAGTTTGGAAAAGGGCTAAAAAGTATGAATTAAACAAAGATTAACAGGAAACACACCACATAAACGAATATATTAATTGCATATTAAAATTTTTAAATCAATTAAAAATGTTGAAATCTAAGTAAGACATAAAATTGGACAGAATATCATTTCTTGTCTTTCGTATTTTTAACAATTAAGAAGCTGGCGGTGTCCAGTATTAAGAGCCATGCAGAGATGTATAAGCAGATACCTTTCATTAGGAAACATTAATCTTGTCTCTACTCAACAGAGACCCACTGGAATGGGACTGAACCTGTGAGTTTCTATATATAAGTTGCAAATTACTCCTATTGCCCTTGGGTTGTGCTTTTCTTTGATTATTTCTAAATCTTTAGTTCATTTTCATCACAATTTACCATCTGGTTTCAATTGTCCTTGTGGGTGATTAAAATCCTTATTTTAAGGATGTGACTACACTTGAAACACAGTAAAAAAGTGGAGGACAGTGGTAGCCTGAGGCAAGATGCTTGTGCAGGAACTTCAGGAGGCAACTGCATTGAGGAGAGCCAGTGCCTATGAAGAGTGGACAGAGGTCATTGGAACAGAGCATCCCATATCCAGCACAGGTCTGTGATGGATGGAAGCATCTAATGTTTTATAAGGTATATAGAGCAGGTGAGTGTGTAAACAAATCATTAAAAGGCAAAACAAGACCTCCACCATTAAGCTGAAAGAAAACATTGAACAGTTTGCTTTGACATCTTAACATAAACTTTGTCTTTGTAAATGCCATTTGGGATATCCAGGTTTAAATTACTAAAGGGATAATTCATTTAAAAGTAATATCATTTTGAAATTATTATTCAAATGCAAAAAACAAGTCGAGAAACAAAAGCACAAACAAAACAATTAACATTTATCTTTCTAAATTAATTTCTTATTTTGTGAGAAGAGAAGAAGCAAAAAAGCTAATATTAAATGCCAGCAAATGAGCAGTGATTTTTTTAAATGAATAAGAGATATTAGACTGTGCAGCTAAATCGATTTGTTTGTTTCTCACTCTCTTGGGGAGTGGAATCAAGGATCTAGTTAAAATGCCTAGCATTAGTTCTAGAAGAGGGACAAGAACTCACTGATGACTGCATGCTCATTTTAAACTGTTGGTACAGGGAACTTTGAGAGTAATGAGGTGTCACATTCTGAGTGTGTGCTTTAAATAACTATGCTTGACTGGTTTCTTGCCTGGATTTTTCTGACAAATCAAATGCTTAGATTGGATCTTCTATCAGCAGCTAAGTGAGCTTTTTGAAAATAACTTATAGAAACTCCTTTATATATTCAGCAAGATAACTGTTATGAGAACTCTCCTTTGGTTGCTCACCAAAGGAGAAATTTCATTAAGTATTTATTGAGCACTTATCTTGAATATGTCAAAAAATTGGTCCATATTTTTTTTCAATTTCTTCAGAAGCAGCAAGAGACATTTATTTTTACATAGCAGGAATGTTGAATAAATGATAGGCACACCTCTACTTCTTGTCCTTACAGGCAGAGCAGAAATCTCTAATACTGATAAATACTTCCCTCCTTTCTGGTGCTCTGTCACAGGCTGTCACTCACTGAATGTCTAGCTGAGCTTTTGTGTGGAAAGAAGACAACTTCCATGCTCTTGTAACTTGATTTTGTGGAATGGCTGAAAAGAATGTCACAAGCATTGCTTTAGTGTTTGTTTTATTTTTAATAAAGTATCTGATATATTCTTGAATTCAGAATATACTTCTCCAAAAACTCCATGGATTTAACTTTGGAGAAGTCAGACACGGACTCCTATCTTTTTCCCTTTGTTTAAGCTAAAAAGTAGGAAAGTGGTATTTGTGTAATTGTGTGCGTGTGTGTGTGTGTACTGAACATACACAACTATAAATGTGCATATGTGTGTACATGTTTGTTTGTGAGTGTATATGTGTGTATATATCAAGTAGGCAATTTTCCAAACTCTTTTATGCCATAATTACATTTGTTATGGTTTGGATATAGTTTGAGTATGCCTCCCCCCAGGGTTTAGGTTGGGAAACTTGGCACTCTATGTTATGATGCAGGGAGGTGGTGTGAAACCTTCAGGAGTTGGGGTTTATCAGGAAATAACTAGATCATTGAGGGAATAGACCTTGGAAGGAATTGATATAATTTTCCTGTACCCTGGTTAGCTTTTACAAAATATGTCACCTAGATTTCTATCAACTCAAAAAATGCCTGAGATATTTAAAAGGAGCTTATATGGTCAATGAGAAACCATGTCAAGCAAAATTATAACAACCAAGCTATCCATAGTAATTTATGTATTTATTTATGACAACGTAATCCATTACAATTCTTAAGTGGCCACTTAAAAGGAGCAAATATCTATTTTGGCTCATGGTTTCAATGCATGGACAATTGTGTTGTTCCTGTGACAGGGCAGAACTGTTGAGAGCCACAGCCGAAGGGGCCCCAGCAAACTTCCAGCTGCCAGCTGATGATTGGCTCACAGCGGCCCCAGCAACTTCTAGCTGCCAACTGATTGGCTCCTCTGCGGTGATGCTCATTGGGCTGTTTCCCCGCCCTTTCAGACCATGGAGCTGCTCATTGGGGGACTTTTTTGGCTCCACCCATGCGACCCAGCCAATTGGCCTCAAGAGCAGGAGGAGTGGGGGAGGTTGAGAGGCTTGTGGGAAGCCGGTGGTGGCAGTTGGGCTCTGAAGGTTTTCCTGAGGAGCTGTTTTGTTTGGCGAGTGTGGTTCTAAAAATTAAGTTCGTTTCTTTTGACAAGTGGCTCCTGAATTGTGCCCAGCCAGACTGCAGCATTTGGTGGGCCGCACGGGGAATGACTGAGGGTAAGTGATAAGGTAAACTGCTCGCCCCTGAGGGCAGGGAGAGAGGATGAGTAGCCATTTTAAGATTCTTCTTTTGTTTTGCTTCACTTTTGTTTTAAGTTGCCTGTCCCTGGAGATGTGTAAGATGGAAGAAAAACTGCTCACATCTGAGGAACAGATAGGGAGAAAGGACGGATGGACATTTCAGGAGGATAGAAAGGCTATAATGATTTTCTGTTGTTCCAATTTTGTTTCACTCTGTTTCAGTTTTGTTTGGCATTATCTTCTTGGGTTGTATTATAGTTATAGTAGAAATATTCAAGGACATGAATTTAATGGGCTACTGGATACAGGTGCAGACCTTAGCATCATCTCTCGTCCAAAAAATATTCCTACAGGAGTATTTTGGCAAGAAGGTCCATTATTATGGATACATTTATCTTATTCTCCTAACACTATTCTTACTAGGTATCCTGAGGCTGTAGGACAATTAATACTCAAAGGAATAAAAGCAGCAAAGGGAGTGTTTGGAATTTCTCCCAATAAAATTATTACTCCATATACTATGAATCAAATTGATGAGTTAGCTAATGAGTTAAATACTTGGGCAATAATCATGTGCAAATCTAATGTTTCATTTGATAACCACTTACCATCTAATCCTTTATTGTCTTTTTGGTCATTGCATCCTGTAATTTTTCCAAAAATGACAAGAAAAACACCTATCATGAATGCTCCAAATATATTCACTGATGGGTCAAATAATGGTACAGCAGCAGTAGTTACCCCTGATCAAACTTTTACATTTTTAGTACCCAAACAATCAGCTCAAAAGGTAGAGCTTAATGCAGTTTTACAAGCTTTTGTGATGTTTAAAGATTCTGTATTTAATTTATTTTCTGATAGTCAGTATGTAGTTAATGCTATAGTATCTCTTGAAGATGCTGGTAGGATTTCCCCTTCTTCTACTGTTTTCTCTTTGCTTTCCACTATACAAAGTCTAATCTGGGACAGAAAAGATCCATTCTTTATAGGACATATCAGGGCACATACAGGATTGCCTGGAGCCCTTAGTTTGGGCAATGATTTAGCAGATAAAACTACACATGACATACATATTTTCTCTACACTAGAAGAAGCTATAAATTTTCATAAAAAGTTCCATGTCAATGCTAATACTTTACAAAAGCGTTTTAAAATAACTAAGGAACAAGCTAGACAAATAATAAAACAATGTCAAAATTGTGTGACCTTTTTACCACAAGTTAATCTTGGAGTCAATCCTAGAGGATTGATACCTAACCATATTTGGCAGATGGACGTCACACACTTGCCAGAATTTGGAAAATTAAAATATTTGCATGTTACAGTTGATACTTCTTCTGGATTTTTGATGGGCTCCCTTCATGCCGGAGAAAAAACTAAAGATGTTATAGCTCATTGCTTACAAAATTTTGCCACTGTGGGTGTTCCAAAACAGTTAAAAACAGATAATGCCCCTGGTTATACTTCTACCTCTTTTAAACAATTTTGCTCAACATTTGGCATTACTCATATAACAGGAATCCCATACAATCCACAGGGACAAGGCATAGTTGAAAGAGCTCATCAAACTATTAAAATGTACTTATTAAAGCAAAAAGAAGGAATTGGGAAGGGGTATATATTCCCCAAAGATAAACTTAAAATAACCCTTTTTACTCTAAACTTTTTAAATTTGGATTCATCAGGACTTAGTGCTGCGGAAAGGCATATGTGTCCAAAAAATGTACATAAGCCCAAGGTACTTTGGAAGGATATTCTAACAGGACAATGGAAAGGTCCTGACCCAGTAATTGTCTGGAGTCGGGGGTCTGTTTGTGTGTTTCCACAGGGAGAACAGCAGCCGATTTGGATTCCAGAGAGATTAACCAAGGTCCTGACCCAGTGATTGTCTGGAGTCGGGGGTCTGTTTATGTGTTTCCACAGGGAGAACAGCAGCCGATTTGGATTCCAGAAAGATTAACTAAAGCGATTTCTACAGACCAAAAAGAAGATGATTTGGCTCAAATCCATAACAACTGATATCCAAAACTCCAGTTTGGCTATTCTTACATCTGCAACAGAACCAGGATGCTTTTTTCAATATCTATTTTATTATTGCCCTTTGCCATATCATGAAGTTCTATTTTGTTTTTTGAGCTCATACAGACCTAGGTTAATGTTTTGCTGATCAGTTCTATTTTTTGACTATAGAGTTTTTAAACATTGCAATGGAGATTTCACCTGTAAAAAGTTATAAGGCCTTTACTATAATGTTATGTGTTGTATGTATTATATTATGTGTGCACACTTGTGTTTTGTGTTATATGTTTGAATGTATGTATGTCCATATATCATATATGATGAGCGCTCATGATAAAATGGATCCAAATATTTTTTTTTCACGTGATTTATATGGTTTAATTTAAATTGGGTAAACAACTGTTGAGGATTGTTTTAATATGTAAACAAAAAAGAAGGTTAACAGATCTGTTTGTTTACTTTCACCTTTCCTTTTCATTATATTTAATAATTCTCTTAAAGACAATGTAAATTGTTAAGAAAATTGTTTTCTTTTAGTGCCTTCTGTAATGTTACATAATTTTTTCTTTAGCCATTATTGCCAGAATTCCTATCTTCATCCCAGTGCCGGTGAAGACAATGTAAATTGTTAAGAAAATTGTTTTCTTTTAGTGCCTTCTGTAATGTTACATAATTTTTTCTTTAGCCATTATTGCCAGAATTCCTATCTTCATCCCAGTGCCGGTGAAGACAATGTAAATTGTTAAGAAAATTGTTTTCTTTTAGTGCCTTCTGTAATGTTACATAATTTTTTCTTTAGCCATTATTGCCAGAATTCCTATCTTCATCCCAGTGCCGGTGAAGACAATGTAAATTGTTAAGAAAATTGTTTTCTTTTAGTGCCTTCTGTAATGTTACATAATTTTTTCTTTAGCCATTATTGCCAGAATTCCTATCTTCATCCCAGTGCCGGTGAAGACAATGTAAATTGTTAAGAAAATTGTTTTCTTTTAGTGCCTTCTGTAATGTTACATAATTTTTTCTTTAGCCATTATTGCCAGAATTCCTATCTTCATCCCAGTGCTGGTGAAGTCAAAGATAAAACCAATCTACAGCTTCTACAATAGCCATCACTGAACTGCTTGCAGAACTTGCCTGGACACATTGTGAGCTCACCTGTATGCATTGTGAACTATCTGTTGGTGCAGCGACTTGTGGTAGTGTTGGGGTATTTTTGCTGATGATGTCACCGGTGGTACAATTTTTCAAAGGAGCCCTCAATTGGCTTAATGTCATGGCATTTTGCATCCTCCTCTACTAGTGATGGTCTAAAATTTGGGGGCCAACAGAGGTGAGGCAAAGAACCTCACCCCCCCGCTGGTACAAAGACCTCTCCACAGGTGTGGCTGTATATTGGACCGGTAGTCAATGACGGGTAAGATCCAATTGCAATGGTACCAACCTAACGGGTAAGGACCATATGTACTATTGGACAACCTAAGGCAGGCACGGTCCCTAAGCCACATGCTTGTTGTTTAAACAGAGAGGGGGAGATGTTGAGAGCCACAGCCGAAGGGGCCCCAGCAAACTTCCAGCTGCCAGCAAACTTCCAGCTGCCAGCTGATGATTGGCTCACAGCGGCCCCAGCAAACTTCTAGCTGCCAACTGATTGGCTCCTCTGCGGTGATGCTCATTGGGCTGTTTCCCCGCCCTTTCAGACCATGGAGCTGCTTATTGGGGGACTTTTTTTGGCTCTGCCCATGCGACCCAGCCAATCAGCCTCAAGAGCAGGAGGAGTGGGGGAGGTTGAGAGGCTTGTGGGAAGCCGGTGGTGGCAGTTGGGCTCTGAAGGTTTTCCTGAGGAGCTGTTTTGTTTGGTGTGTGTGGTTCTAAAAATAAAGTTTATTTCTTTTGACAAGTGGCTCCTGAATTGTGCCCAGCCAGACTGCGGCACAGAACATCATGGTAGGAAATATGGGTAGGAGCAAATCTACTCACCTCATGGCAGCCAAGAAGGAGAAAAAGAGGTCTGTGGGGGCATGGGGGGTGAAGCAGGGAAGAGGCTGAGTTTCCAACATAACTTTCAAAGGCAAGCCCATTAAATCCCATTTCTTCCAAGAGGCCCCATCTCCTGAGGATTGCACTACCTCTAATAGTACCACAGGCTGGTGACCAAGTCTTCAACATAAGGCTTTTCAAAAATGTTTCAGAAGTTGTATAAAAGAGTGAGGCTGACCTCTCCCTGTATCCTGGATTCCTGGCTTACTATGTGAGCCCTCCCTCCCACATGCATTCTTGCCATTTCAAGGCCCTGCAAAATTTGCCATGCCATGGGGTCTTCACCAGAGCTGGGCTAATCCTGGAACCAGTCTTTGAATGCTAAGAGCTATGAGGTAAATAAACCTCTTTATAAGGTATCCAGGCTCCAGCATTTCATTCTAATTACAGAAAACAGACTAATTCAGCATTCCACTTACTGCATTACAAATAGCTCACATGACACTTGCTCAGAGAAGCTTTTCCTCATATTCTTAACTGAAAGAACACTGGTTTCATTGTCCTGTTGTAATTTCTTCATAGTGCTTATCCTTGTTTGCATTCATTCATTTATTTATTATCTGTCTTTTCCAATGAAATAGGCTCTCTGAGAGGGTGAAAATTTTTCTTTGTGTTTTTCACCACTACTTAGGATCCCACTTGATGGAGTTTCAATATTCAATGAACCTTTGTCATGTAAAAATTACTATGGGCATGGGAGGAATAGATGAACTCTAGATAGAGCAGAGGGATTGGAGGGGAAGAAAGGGGGCATGGGGTTATTAATGATGGTGGAATGTGATGATCATTATTATCCACAGTACAAGTATGAAGACATGAATTGTGGTGCATATGCTTTGTATACAATCAGAAATATGAAAAATTGTGCTCTATATGTGTAATAAGAATTGTAATGCATTCCGCTGTCATAAATAAATAAATAAAATTACTATGGGAAGCTTGGCTGTTATAATTTTGCTTGGCATGGTTTTTCGGTGACTATCAACCAAGATAGCCACTATCTAGGAAGATCCTGATCAGGGGGTATTCAGCTTCATGTGAGGCAATGAGGAGGTGAAATTAAAATAAAAGAAGCAGAGAAAATAAATTACTCACAGATCCTAGAGAGGCTGGGGTGCAACAGGAAGAGTAGAGACAGTAGACCACTTCCAGACAATTTGTGAATACATGGGAGAGACAGCCTGTGCACTAATCCTATGGGTTATGTCCTATAGACTTCCACATGGGGCTGAGGCCTGGGTAGTGTAAAGAAAACATGTGAGAGGATGGGATGTTTATTTACATGACCCTGATATTATCCATGAAATTTGATCAAGGTCAGCAGTTGTGGGATGTGTTGAGCTTTTCTTCTGTGAGATAAAAAATAAGAAGTCTATGTTGAAGGTAAAGAAAAAAATTAATAACCCCCCTGATCAAAATAAAAAGCAAATTCTAAACTTGACTTGCTTAAGGTATATAATGGGGAAGTGGGGAAGGAGTATGATTTTTTAACCCCGGTGTCTTCTCTTTTGGCAATTCTCAAGCTTCATACTGTTTCATAGTTATTGGTGGATTTTATTCATGCAAATAGTATTGGTATAAAAATCAAGCCCAAGAGATTTATTAAAATTTATTATTAAGAAATAATGTTAAATATAGAGTAAAGCTGAAAAACAATTCAGGGGTATTTTCTTGAAAAGGAGACTAACATTTTAACCGAATCTAGAATATGGGTGACACAGATACCTTAAGAACCCATTCTAGAATTTTTTTTAAGAAAACTTATTATCTTAGGGTTACACTAAAGCAGAAGTTTTAAAATCTTTCCTCCATGCCTCTCTGTGAAACACCTGTCATTTTCCATTTACAAGTCATTTGAGTTTGTAGTTTAATTGCCCAGCACCTGCCATCATCACAATCCATTTAATTGTCACTGTAATTAATTTTCCCTTAATAGGTATAAGTAAAAATAGACATTTTCTCTAATTTTCTACCACCTTCTTCTCTCTCCAAGTTTGGCACATTTTTTTTTCCTCCTTTATAATTATAGATCCTATTTAAAAGGAAGTTCCCAAATGTCAATATTAGGTCTGCTGCCTTCTGTAATCACAGAGGGATAGAGGAAAGACAGGAGATATATTTAGGATCTATGTAGAATGACATATCAATTTTTATAGTTAAGTAGAATTTATGAGACTGTCATATGTCTTTCTAATTGACTGAAATGTATTTGAAAATATATGAACAGTGTCCTTGGCTGAGTTTTCATTTTCTGTACTATAATTTTCAATGATTTAGCCAAATGAGATCTCTAGTTAAAATTTTCTTAGAAAAAATTTCAAAGCAGCACAGAGAGATATTTAACATGCTTTCATAGAAATGGATATAGATTTGAGTTAGAAAAAAGTCAGCCTTCAAGGAAAGAAGAGAATGGAGTTAAATTATAGGTCTATGGGAAGTGTCTCTATAGGAAGAAGAGAATCAGGGGCTCTTATAATTGTGGATTGATAAAAGTAAATTTGATTTATTTTTGAATGTGGAGTATAATATTATATTTCTTTGATTAATTCAAACTGCCAACATAGCCTTTTGTTTAGCTCACAAACTTGGAATGTAAAAGAGACAGGTGTTTAAAACGTCAAACACAATTTGACACTCAAAACTCTAGCAAAGGTTAAAAATTAATGGAAAATACACAGTCATTCAAAATGTCCATATATAATAGAAATATTTTTTTTTAGTTTACCACTATTTAAGAGAAGAAAAACTTTGAGAGTAATTGGATGAAAAGTAGAATAATGGGCAACCCTAGCAGCTATAATGAATTGAGGACATGGAGATAAGTGTGTTTGAGTGAACACTCAGGATAGAATCTTCTCCTTAACTGGTTTCTATTACTCCTTTTCTCACTCTTTCTGAATGACTGAGTTTCTGTGCATAATTTTCATGTGGCTTCTTTCACGAGTGGTTTGCACTTAATAAAATAGACAACAGGACACCAAGGAAAACTTTTGAAACATATAGAATCACATATAATATTTGCACTCAAGTTAAGAGTTTTCAGGGTAAATGGAGAAAATGCCTTTCTGAATATTTAGATAATAGAAAAAAATGAATTAACAAGGAGGCATTTGAGATATTAATTCATTTTTCACCACTTTTCAGGAGAATGAGAAGACAAATTCCACAGTCCTTTCAACAACTGTAGAAACATTATTTTGTATTGCATATGATGACATGGTCATAAAGAGAGTCCACTATTTCTTTGGCATGAAGGGTAGGTTTTAGGACTCTTTTTCCCACACTGGAGAATTTTTACTGGAGTTAGGACAGCGGTAAAGAGAAATAGCCTAGTTCTCTCTTCTAGATGGTGGGAGAGAAGCCACTAAATCTTTATTGAGTAATGCTCCATACAAAAGAGAGCAGGGAGATGAAGAAATTTGATAATAAGGAAATTAGTGATTGGGGCAATTAGTATACCACTATATATTAATATATCAATTTCATTCCCTTAATGTTCCATTAATATACAATTATATAAACTTAAATGACATTTTTTGATATTCAGATTTTAAGGGATTAAAAACTACCACCACCTCTACCAACAATAAAAATTGCTACTTCATCCGTGAGTACAATAATAGATTTGAAGAAGAACCAAGCCAGGAATGGTGGAACATACCTATAATTCCACTTACTCAAAAGAGACTGAGGCAGGAGGACCAGTTGAGGCCAGGAGTTTAAGAACAGCCTAAGCAACAGAGTGTGACCTCATTTCCAAAAAAGCAAAACAAAACAAAAGCAAGAAATTAGGACTATATCAGATTATGCCTTCAATTTTTTTCCAGATTAGAGTATTAGATTAGTGACAAATTTTGAACAAGTAAATTGCTTCCAAACACATTATGGATCAAATCATGTTCAAAACATACTTATTCTATGTGTTCATGGCAAACTGCTAGACGGATATTGTGTTTTTGAACTGTTTTTCACTCAGTGAAGAATACCACTTCCAAACTATCATCCACAACTCATCTGCTTGGTCTTAGTTTTACTTTCAAAGAACAATAACAACCTCTCATTCTGAGTAGTCAAAACTCATTCCATCTCTTTTGCCTTTGATAATGCACATCCCCTCCCCAATTCCAGATTATCCTGAATGTATGTCTTTAAAATACAAACTGAGAAATATTAAAATTTATTTTGTGTTTAGGTTGTAATTTTGTCATATATATATATATTTCTTTAAAATATATATTTCTTTAAAATTTTTTTTTTGATATGAGGATTAAACCTCTGGCTTCTTTACCATTGAACTGTATCTCCAGCCCCTGCCCCCTTTCTTATTTATTTATTTGAGGCAACATCTTGCTGAACTGCCCAGGCTAACCTTTAACTTGAAATCCTCTTGTCTCAGCTCACTGTGTTGCTCTGATTGCAGGTATACATAAGTGTACCTGGCTTTAATATATAAATATCCTAGTTATTCCATGAGAAGAAAATAAAAACTATCACCTGAGGATCCAAGATGGCAGGCTTGAGGGAGGCTGCATTCTGTCACTCCAGAACTTGGGATTCACAAAGTGGGAATACTGTTTCTCTGCAAGTAATTAGAGGACCTTCAACAGCAGCTCCTGCACAGAAATCACAGCTACCATGCCCACGCAGGTCTCGGGGCCTCAGCCTCATTGCAGGACTCCTAGCCACTAGTTCACACAGAACTTTTGGGTGCCTGAGTAGGACCACTAGCATTAGCACTGCACAGAACACCTGGCTGCTTCCCATGTGCAGGAACTCCGGCCACCACTTCTGTGTGGACCCCCATCTACCAACGTGGGGCTCCACCTGTCACCTCCGTTTTGGGGAGCTGCAACCATTGACATAGTCCCCTAAAAGCAGTAGCCTGCACCCGGGAACATCACAAAGGGTCTGGAAATATCCGCCAGCCACAACACTGCACACCACAGAGTTGCATCTCTGAACATGCCCCACAACACCACTGCCTGGCCCCACCCACCCAACACCCCATCACTGAAAGCAGCCGCCTTCATCTTGGGACACCATCTTCAGTTGGGGCAACTCCCAGCTTGAAACACCCACTGGGGCTTAGAAACAATGTCAAGGTACCCAAAGTCCCTAACTCCTCCTTCTCCCCAGGCAGCCACTAACCTGGCACAGTGCCTGTGGCTATGCAGACGATTGGTAGCTCACAAAACAGGTCGGAAAACCGAGTCCTGAGCTGTCCAATATAAAACAGCTCTCCATGACAGGTGCACAGCCTCACTAAACCTCTGGATAGAAAGGTTCCTGATTGGGAAGTAGAAAGGGATGGGGTGAGTGAGACACAATTCAGAGACTAAAATAGAGATCAGAAATTGCAAGTTATACAGACAATATAAGGAGATAAGATCAGGCACCCACAACTCAGGAGTGATGTGGATTAAAGGAGATCCTTGGAGTGCAGTCTCCCATTGTGAACCAGCAACTGCCATACCCACCTCCAGGAGCTATGTCCCCAAGAATAACCCTCATACTCTAATAACCATCACCATCCTAAAAGTGGAGATATCAGCAAATAACTGACAACCTCACCTATTGGGTGAGAAGAGAAGCTGGAAAGATACTGATCTCCAACAAAAGCAACTTTTCTAACTTCATTCAAGATATCTCTCTCTCTCTCTCTCTCTCTCTCTCCTCTCTTTCTCTCTCTCTTCTCTTGCCATCACATCCCCAACATTTGTGAAACCAAGTACTTTTCATGAATTAGATTATTGAGGAATGGGATGTCTGCATAGTATATTACAGTGGTGTTACATATTATTTTATCTCCTATTTTTACATTTTTTTCTTTTCTTAATATATCAGTTTGTTTGTTGTTTGTACTCTATTGTCTTCCCACTTACTTGTCTCCCTAAAATCTCTTTCTCTCTCTTCTCCTGCTACCAACCTATTTTTTAGATTCCACTTTCATGTTTACTAATAACTCTATATCATCACCTCCTACCCCCTCAACTCTCATTTTACACCTTTCCCTCCATTCTTTGTCCACCATCAGAAACTGTAGACCCTTTTGCAAACTTACTATTTATATTTATATTGTAGATAATAATTGAACTTACCAATTCTGTATATTGTGACAAAACCATTAATGACTTAATGGCTACTATTTGTTTGAAGGTTGTATATTGTTTGTATTGGGATCTGTTCACATTGTTCTCCTTCTTAAAGAAAAGGTATTGAAATACTGCAGAGACACTATAAGCCTACGTAGTAAAAACTGTAATATCTTGGACCCACAGTGCTAAAATGGAAGACACACAAACAACACGAAAAACAAGGGAAGAAAGTGCCCCCAGCAAACCAAGATATTACATTATTAGAATCCATGGCCAACACAATAGAAGAAATTACAGAGAAAGAGTTCAGATTGTACATGATTAAAAGATTATGTGAATTAAGGGATGACATAAGAGAGCAAATACAGGCAGCAAGAGATCATTTGATAAAGAGCTACAAAAACAAATACAGGAAGTAAAAGATTAATTTAATAAGGAGATAGAGGTTCTGCAAAAATACCAAACAGAAACCCTTAGAATTAAAGAAACAATAAACCAAATTAAAAATCTCAACAGAAAGTATCATCATCAGATTAGATCACTTGGAAGACAGGACCTCAGAAAATAAAGATAAAATATATAATCTTGAAAAGGATATTGACCACACAGTGAAGCTGGTAAGAAACCATGAGCAGAACATTCAAGAATTATGAGATGACATAAAATGACAAAATTTGAGAATTATTGGGATAGAGGAAGGCATAGAGTTCCAAACCAAAGGAATGAATAATCTAGTCAATGACATAATATCAAAATTTTTCCAAACACGAAGAATGAATTGGAAAATCAAATCCAAGAGGCTTACAGGACACCAAATGTACAAAATCACAACAGATCCACAGCAAGGCACATTAAAATGTGCCTAGTATACAAAATAAGGAGAAAATATTAAAAGCCACAATATAAAGACATCAGATTACATATAGGGGGGAAACAATCAGGATATCTGCAGATTTTTCAACCCAGAACTTGAAAGCTAGAAAATCCTGCAACAACATATACCGAGCTCTGAAAGAAAATGGATGCCAATCACGAATCCTATATCCAGCAAAATTTAGCTTTATATTTTGATGATGAAATAAAAACCTTCCATGAAAACCAAAAGAATTTACAACTAGAAAGCCTACACTATAGAACAAACTCAGCAAAATATTCCATGAGGAGAAAACAAAAAACAACAATGAAAATCAGCAAAGGGAGGTATTAAACTAAAAGATACACTAATCAAAGGAGAAAAGAAGTCAAGTTAAATACCAAAAATAAACAAATGAGATCGGGAATACAAATCATGTCTTGAGAATATCCCTGAATGTTAATGGACTAAACTCACCAGTCAAAAGACATAGACTGGAAGATTGGATTCAACAAAAATTCCCAACAACATGCTGCCTCAAAGAGACTCATCTCATAGTAAAAGACATCCATAGACTAAGGTGAAAGTTTGGGGGGGAAAAAAAAAGACATATCCCTCACATGCACTGTGAACACAAGCAGGTATTTCCATCCTCTTATTAAATAAAGTACACTTCAAGCCAAAGTTAATCAAAAGGGATAAAGAAGGACATTTCATACTACTTAAGGTAATCATATATTAATAAGACATAGCAATTATAAATATCTATGCCCCCCAATATGGAGCATATATGTTCATCGAGGATGTGGGGAAAAGGGTACACTTGTACATTGCTGGTGGGACTGCAAATTGGTGCAGCCAATTTGGAAAGCAGTATGGAGATTTCTTGGAAAGCTGGGAATGGAGCCACCATTTGACCCAGCTATTCCCCTTCTCGGTCTATTCCCTAAAGACCTAAAAAGAGCATGCTACAGGGACACTGCTACATCGATGTTCATAGCAGCACAATTCACAATAGCAAGACTGTGGAACCAACCTAGATGCCCTTCAATAGATGAATGGATAAAAAAAATGTGGCATTTATACACAATGGAGTATTACTCTGCATTAAAAAATGACAAAATCATGGAATTTACAGGGAAATGGATGGCATTAGAGCAGATTATGCTAAGTGAAGCTAGCCAATCCCTAAAAAACAAATGCCAAATGTCTTCTTTGATATAAGGAGAGTAACTAAGAACAGAGTAGAGTCGAAGAGCATGAGAAGAAGATTAACATTAAACAGGGATGAGAGGTGGGAGGGAAAGGGAGAGAGAAGGGAAATTGCATGGAAATGGAAGGAGACCCTCAGNAGTCATATATAGAATATCTCACCTAGCAATGAGTGAATAAACTTTCTTCTCAGTAGCACATGGATCCTTCTGTAAAACAGTCCATATATTATGCCACAAAGCAACTGTTAACAAATAAAAAATAAATAAGAGGGAGATAGAGAGAGAGAGAGAGAGAGAGAGAGAGAGAGAGAGATACTACCCTGCATTCTCTCAGATGATAATGGAATGAAATTAGAAATCAATGATAAAATAATAAAATATATCTATAAGTTACTAAAACACCTGGGGATGAAAAAATATGCTACTAAACAATAGGTTGTAAAAGAAATCAAAGAGGAAATTAAAAAAAATCTTAGAAGTAAATGAGAACACTGATAGAACATATTGAAATTTCTGGGACACTATGAAGGCAGTTCTAAAGAGGAAAGTTCATTGCATGTAGTTCACTCCTTAAAAGAAGGAAAAATCAACAAATAAATGACCTAACATTACATTTCAAAACCCTATAAAAAGAAGAACAAATCTACACCAAAACAGTAGAAGACAGAAAATAATTAAAATCAAAAATTGAAAAATAATTAAATATTTACAATCAAAAATTTTAAAAAATTGAAACAAAAGAAACAATTAAAAAAATTGACAATCAAAAAGTTGGTTCCTTGAAAAAATAAATATAATTGATAAATCCTTAGCAATGCTCACAAAGAGAAGGAGATTGAAAACTCAAATTACTAACATGAAAAATGAAATATCATGATGGACATTACAGAAATACAGAAGATGATTAGAAATTATTTTGAAAATTTGTGCATCAATAAAATAAAAAATACCAAAGGCAACAACAAATTTCTAGAGTCATATAATTTTCCCAAACTAAATCAGGATGATATACACAAGTTAAACAGATCAATTTCAAGCAATGAAATAGAAGACACCATTAGAAGCCTACCAACCAAGAAAAGCCCAGGATGAGATGTATACACAGCTGAGTTCTACAAGACCTTCAAAGAAAAATTAATACCATTACCCCTCAAATTACTGCATGAAATAGAAAAAAATGGAACACTTACAAACTAATTATATGAGGCCAATATCACCTGATTTCAAAACCAGACAAAGACACATCAAAGGAAGAAAACTTCAAGCCAATATCTCTAATGAACATAGATGCAAAAATTCTCAGTAACATTCTGGCAAATCACATACAAAAACATATTTAAAAGATAGTGCACTATGAACAAGTGGGGCTCATCCCAGGGATGCAAGGTTGATTCAATGTACGAAAATCAATAAATGTAATTTACCACATCAACAGACTTAAAGATATAAATTATACAATCATCTATATAGATGGCAGGAAAAGCATTCAGCAAAATATAGCACCCCTTCATATACAAAACACTAGAAAAATTAGGAATAACAGGAACATATCTCAACATCATAAATGTTATCTATGCTAAGCCCCAAGCCAACATCATTCTAAATGAAAAAAAAAATTGATGGCATTCTCTCTAAAAACTGGAACAAGACAGAGATTCCCTCGTTCACCACTTCTATTTAACATGGTTATTGAAACTCTAGCCAGAACAATTAATAGACAAAATAAATTAAAGGGATACAGATAGAAAAAGAAGAACTCAAACTGTCGCTATGTGCTGACAATAGATATGGTTCTACACCTAGAAGATCCAAAAAATACCACCAGAAAAATTATAGAATGAATAAATGAATTTGGCAAAGTAGCAGGATATAAAATCAATACCCATAAATCCAAGGCAGTTCTGTAAATCTGTGACAAATCCTCTGAAAGAGAAACTAAGAAAAGTACCCCATTTACAATAGCTTCAAAAAAATAAAATAAAATACTTAGGAATCAACTTAATGAAAGAACTCTACAATGAAAATTCTGGAACACCAAAGAAAGAAATTAAAGAAGATCTTAGAAGATGGAAAGATTTTCCTTGTTTTTGGATAGGTCAACATGACCATACTACCAAAAGCACCATACAGATTTAATTCAATTCCAATCAACATCCCAATGACATTCCTCATAGAAATAAAAAAAAAGCAGTCATGAAATTCATCTGAAAAAATAAGAGACCCATAATAGCTAAAGCAATCTTTAGCAAGAAGACTTAAGCAAGTGCCATCACTGTATCAGACTTTAAATTATCACAGAGAGTAATAGTAACAAAAATTGCATGGTATTGGCAACAAAATAGACTTGTTGACCAATGGTATACAATAGAGGACACAAAGACAAACCCACATAAATACAGTTATCTCATTAGACAAGGACACCAAAAACATACATTGGAGAAAGAACATCCTTTTCAACAAATGGTGCAGGGAAAACTGAAAATCAATATGCAACAAAATGAAATTAAGCCCCTATCTCTCATCATGCATAAAACTCAACTCAAAGTGGATCAAGGATCTAAGAATTAAACCACAGACCCTGCGTCTAATAGAAGAAAAAGTAAATCAAAATCTTCATTATTTCAGATTAGTCCCTGACTTCCTTAATAAGATTCTTATAGTGCAAGAGATAAAATTAAGAATCAATAAATGGGATGGATTCAAACTAAAAAGATTCTTCTCAGCCAAAGAAACAATCAGTGAGGTGATTAGAAAGCCTACAGAATGAGAGCAAATTTTTACCACATGCACATCAGGTAGAGCATTAATCTCTGGGATATATAAAGAACTCAAAAATTTTAACACCAAAAAACCCCAAATAACTCAGTCAGCAAATGTGTCAAGAAACTGAACAGATACTTCTCAGAAGATGTACAATCAATCAACAAATATATGAAAAAATGGCCAACATCTCTACCAACTAGAGAAATGCAAATCAAAATTACTCTAACATTTCATCTCACTCCAGTCAGAATGGTAGCTATTAAGAACACAAATAAAAATAAGTGTTGACAAGGATGTGGGGAGAAAGGCACACTCAGACATTGCTGGTGGGACTGTAAATTGGTGCAACCAATATGGAAAGCATTATGGAGATTCCTTAGAAAAATTGGAATGGAACCACCATTTGACCCAGCTATTTCACTCCTTGGTTTATACCCAAAGGACTTAAAAGTAGCCTACTATAGTGATGCAGCCACATCAATGTTTATAGCAGCACAATTCACAATAGATAAATTGTGGAACCAACTTAGATGCCCTACAGTATTTAAATGGATAAAGAAACTGTGATATACATATACACAATGGAATGTTAATTACTAAACATTATAATAAAATAATAAATCTCATAATAAAATTATGAAATTTGCAGGTAAGTGGATGGAGTTGAAGAATATTATGCTAAGTGAAGTTAACCAATCCCAAAATACCAAATGCTGAATGTTTTCTTTGATATGAAGATACTGATCCATAATGTTGATGGGGTGGAGCATGAGAGGAACTTTAGATAAGGCAAAGGGGAGGGAGGGTAATGGGAGGGGATGAGGGTTAGGAAAGATGGTGGAAGGAGATAGACATCATTACTCTAAGTACATGCATGAAGACACAAATACTGTGACTCTACTTTGTGTACAACCAGAAACATGAAAAATTGTGTACTTATAAATTGAAATGCATTCTGCTGCTGTAAAGAACAAATTAGAATGAATAAATATTTTAAAAAGCTATCAGCTGAAAAATTAGTGAAAATGTGTAATCCATTTTAAGACATTCCCTATAGTCCCCCCTCCAAAAAGAATATATATCCACATGCCTTATTTCTTAAATTATTTCATACCCAAATATTCTAAAAATTTATCCTAAAATATCCTAACAATATAGCATATATCCAGATAAAATTTTCTGAGGCAGTGAAACATCAAACACATAAACATGGAGATATAGTTTTACTGATGGAAATTATATGCACCTGTAGGAGATAGGTAGCTAGTATAATTTCTCATTTCATGTAGTAGTTCCGAAGGACAACCAGAACATGACAAGATGACATTATGTGATAGTTGAATACTATATACTCTTTAGAGAATGAACATTGTATGCTATGTTGGAGTTTTCTTTCAGATTCTTAAAAACTCATTCAAAAGGTAAAGAGGTGGAATATTTAAGACAAAGAAGATTAAAAAGTAAAAATACTGTCCTATTAAAATATCGAAAGTTTTATCTTCAGAGTAATAGCTCTACATCATGAAATAGTTCAACCTTTAAAAAACAGTAGGAGTATTATTCAAGGCAGTAATTTCACTTAAAATACCAGCAATATGCAGGACTAATGCCAATTACCACAGCAGTGGTCATGGAAACCTTTCACTTCGAAATCACAGCATCATCCATTGCAGAACCTGTGAGCATAATTTCCTGCTTCATTTGCTCCAGTCCTCTCACTCCTTAAGCCCTTTCTATCTGCCTCCCACCTGACTCCTCTGCATAAGTGCCTGTCTTGAATGTTACTGTTAGCCTTGCCAAATTCAGTTGACTTTTCAACAATCTGTTGAGTACCTCTCTATGCTACGGGTTCTGACTACATAAATCCACAGGACAAAGATTCCTGTCCTCAAAAGACTGCTGTAAAACAATGAAGATGATCAGATTATATAAACATCTAAAGCCATAAAAAGAATGACCACAATAATATACAGCATATGAGACTCAAAAGAAGGGAAAATTGGGGCTTAAAGGATCTGAAAGTTTCCATGAGGATTTGGACCAGAAGTTAGGCTTTGAGAAATTTATTGTTGGCAATAGATTTGAAGCAGAATTAACTTACAAACTACTGGACAAGATACTGTACTGCTAAATGTTCCTGCTACTTAAAAAATGAAAATAAAACCCCATTTTCAACTAACCATAGCAATGTTATAGAGTGAACATATTTCTGGATCATGGTTCTGAGAGTTTCTTCTATTTTTCTGGCAGATTTACTTATTTTTTTCCATTTCTTCTATAGAGAATAGGCAGTGTGCCTCACAAGGTCTGTATATCCTTGAAATGTGAGTTTGAGAAAAGTGGAGGAATTAAAAGTAGCAACAAAGTAGCAACAAAATTGCAAATGGAAATAACAATTTATTTTTTTAAATTTTTATTTGTTCTTTTTAGTTAGTCATGACAGTTGAGTATATTTCGACATATCATGCAAATATGGAGTACATCTTACTCTAATTAAGATCTGAATCTTGTGATTGTACATGATGTGGAGATTAATTGTAGTATATTTATATATGTACATAGAAAAGTAAATCTGATTCATTTCACTGTCTGTATTATTCCTGTTCCCCTCTCCCTTCCCTTCATTCCTCTTTGTCTAATATACTGAACTCCTCTACTCCACCCACCCCCATGTTGTGTGTTAGCAACCACATACCAGAGAGAACATTCAGCCTTTGATGTTTGGGGATTGGTTTTTTCAATTAACAAAATAGTCTCCAGATCCATCTATTTTCTGGTGAATGTCATAAACTCATTCTTTTTTATGTCTGAGTAGTATTCCATTGTGTATATATTACATATTCACCATTTTCTTTATTCATTCATCTGTTGAAGGGAACCTAGGTTGGTTCTATAGCTTAGCTATTGTGAATGAGCTGCTGTAAACATTGATCACTGTTGTATGCTGTTTTTAAGTCATCTGGATATAAACTGGGGAGTGGGATAACTGGGTCAAATTGTAGTTCCATTCTAAGATTTTTGAGGAATCTTCACAATGTTTTCCAGAGTGGTTGCATCAATTTGCAGTACTACCAACAATGTGTGAGTATACCCTTTTCCCCATATCCTCACCAACATTTATTGTTACTTGTATTCTTGTTTGTTGCCATTATGACTGAAGTGAGCATTTCTCTAATTTGGAAAAATAAAACGCCCCGAATAGCCAAAGCAATACTTAAATAATAACAGACCTTAAATTATACTGCAGAGCTATAGTAACAACAACAACAACAAAAAGCATGGTATTGTTACCAAAACAGAAATGAAGACAAATAGAAGACACAGAGACAAACCCACATAAATACAATTATCTCATTCTCAACAGAGGCATCATAAATACATTAAAGATAGCCTTTTCAACAAATATGCACCTACTAGAAGAAAAATAGATTCTCATTCACCTTTAATGACAACAACAAGAAGAAAAGCAATAATGCTGAGAAAAATTGAATATTTTGCTCAAATTATTGGTTAATAACTTGTGACGCTGATCGGTTTACTGAAGAGTCTGGTTCTTACATTCATGATCGTCCATCCTTCCATTAATGAATCTTATGTATGATACATATACTGAGTATCTTAATGAGTTCAGACAGCCATAACAAAATATAATCTGAGTGTTTTAAACAACCAAAATTTACTTTTGCAGTTTTAGATACTGGAATTTCAAGATCAAGTTCGTAATAATGTTAGTATCTGATAAGAACTCTCTCTTGGCACTAAAGATAGATGTCTTCCCTTTGTGTCTTTACATGGCCTATTCTCTATACTTGTGCGTACGCTTGCGCACACACACACACACACACACATATGGGAAGAGAGAGAGAGAAAGAGAGAGAGAGAGAGAGAGAGAGAGAGAGAGAGAGAGAGAATGCATTATAGTGTCTCACCTTACAAGGGAACTTAACCCATCATGAGATCTCTACCATAATGACCTCATTGAAACCTAATGATCTCTTTAATGACCCATTTCCAAATAGCTTCGAATTGGTGGTTAAGACATCTACAGATAAATTGTGGAGGGGATACAAAATTTAATCCATACCAACAATTAAATCCAGTATTTTTTCAAACTTGTACTAAATATATTTTTCAAAGGCTCCTAAGAAACAGACTTATAACTATTTTTTAGTAACAATTTTCTTTATTATTTAAAATTGTGTATTTGTACTTGAAAAGCCACCAAACATTAATGGTGAGGAAGACAAATTCTACAAGAGGACATGTTTATTATCCTTTAAATCTTAAAGACCTTTAAATCATAGTCTGAAATTAATAAGACATTTCACTTGGAGAGAATATGTGCAAGGTGAAAACAGAATAGAGAAAATTTAATAGGGATAAATGACGAGAACTTAAAACTAATAAAGAGGGACAGTATGGTGTTCAGAGTACAGGCAAAAAGGAAAATACTAAAGATGAATGAAAAGTGGTCTATAAAATGTTTGTAACCATCACAAATATTTGAAAAGAAATATCCCAAAACTTATAATAATATAATGTATTGACAAAAATTATGGAGGTACTCAAAATTTTTTTTTTCTTTCAGACTGAGAATAGTAACAAGAAAGGGGAAGAAAAGAAAGAAAATATACATTTCCCAAGAGTAAGTGGATGATGGACATAAAATAAAGATCACACTAGCATTCATGATCAAAGAGACAGGTGAAGCCAAGGAATACCAAGGATAGAGCTGAGCTGTAGCTTGGCTTCTATGTGCAGCGATTGCTGAATTTATACTCACAGAACTTTTCACTCTTGGAAATAAAGGGCCAGGTCCATCATTGACTGGAGCATTATAGTATCACTCAAGAAACTGAAGTCCTGTATCCTCCTTTTCTTTCATTGTATGTATGAAATTTTAATTGTATTGAAATTATCTTGTCCCCGCGCCTGCAAGGTAGGTGGAACTGTGACCACCAACGGAAAAGGCCCAGTGGCCCGCGGAGGGGCAGAGCTGCCAACCACGCCTGCAAGGTAGGCGGGCCTGCGCCCCACCTGCAGAACAGGTGCAGCAGCCTGCTGAGGGGCAGAGCCGCCCCCTCCCCCGCTCCTGCAAGGTAAGCGGACCTGCGACCACCAACAGAACAAGCCTAGTGGCCCGCAGAGGGGCAGAGCCGCCGCCCGCGCCTGCAAGGTAGGCAGACCTGCTACCGACCGGCCGAACAGGGCCAGCGTCCTGCCGGCGTGGTAGGCACATTGCCCCAATTGGAGGAGGGGCAGAGCCGCCGCC